>NC_061108.1:80338283-80473283 GCF_015104395.2 Macrobrachium nipponense
ATTTAAATTTATGGTGAATTTTTAAAAAAAAAACTTTCCTTCCCTCCGCGCGCGGGATTCTCCGCCACAAATCTCCGAAATGCGTAAGTCCCATTCTCGGAATATTTGCTCCGTTTCATATTAGGCATTTCATAGAGTTTTATATATGAAAATGTGCGCAATTTCATGTAGAATAAAACGAAAAATATTTGAAAGTTGTAGCTTTTCTTATTTCCGAAATAATTTCATATATATATATATAAAAAATTCGACATTCGGTCAACTTTAGCTCGTCAGATATGGTCGAAACTGCATTTGTAAGCTAATATTCTTACAGTATAGTAATATTCAATCATTTGTCTTCTTCTGAAACATATTGGAAGTCTCTAGGACAAATATTAGGATCTTAGGTGAATTTTTTCAAAAAAAAATATGTGTTTACGTAAGCGCGTTACGAATTCATGCATTATTTTGTGATAATATTTTCTCTGTGTTGCTTTTATCGTTTTACAATGTGTTATATATCAAAATGATCGCAATTTAGTGCACATTACAACGAAAAAAAAAGTAACTTGTTACCTTCAAACCGTTTTGCGCACAGCGCGATTTGAATACAATTTATATATTGAAAATTTCGTTTTTTGCGCTATCATATATCGCATTATTTATATATGATAATGATAATTTTTTTCATTTCTGATGGTTGCATACTAAACTTCAAGCAATGACAAAAAAAGGAGCCAAAAATGAACTCTTAATCTTGAAAACTAAGCGCGCTGTGATTTTTTGAAAAAAATATTTTTCCGCTTACGCGCTCACTCTCAAACCCCTCCGGCATACGGGAGTCATTTTTTTTATTTACCGCTCCGGCCGTTTAAGGGTTAAGATGATACAAATATGTACTGGCCCCTATAGCCAAATCATATTTACTGAAATTTTACAACAGCATTTGGCTGAAGCGTGTTTTCTCTGACAAGTGGAAAACATGCTATTATTATTCCCATAAATAAACCAAGAAAAGATGCAAAAATCCATCTAATTACAGACCAATAAGCTGTTTATGTAAAATTTTGGAAAAAATGGTCAATGCACGATTAACATAGTTATCATCAAGGAACCAAACTAACTCCAACACAATCAGGTTTCAATAGCTGGCCAGTCAACCTTAGATCCCCTAACATATCTAGAGGACCATATCAGGAAGGGCTTTGATCAGAAAAAATTGACGGTAGCTGTCTTTTTAGATACAGAGAAAGCATATGACACAACTTGGAGATTTAACATCATGCAAAAACTTCACTCAGTAGGGTTGCGGGGTCACCTGCCAATTTTTATTAAAAACTTCTTACAGACAGAACTTTCGACAAGAGTAGAAAATTTGTATTCAGAATACTTTAATTTAGAAGAAGGAATTCCCCAGGGCAGTGTCTTGAGTTGTACTTTGTTTGCCTTGGCAGTTACAGGCAATCCCGGCCTTATGATGGGGTTCTGTTCTTGAGACTCGTCGTAAGCCGAAAATCGCTGTAAGCCAGAAAATCGTCAAAAATCCCAAGAAAACCTTACTTTTAATTTTATGCTTTGGGTGTATTAAAAACTGTGTATACAGCATTTCTATTGCATTTTTCATCTAAAACCTTCAAATATTGATTATTGTGCATTTTTGGAGTCATATTTCTTAAGTCAGGGCGGTGTCGTAAGCGTTGTAATCCTGGAAATAATTTATGATGAATATAATTGAAAAGCGTTGTAACCTTGGAACGTTGTAAGCCGAATCCTCCCCGGCTTACGCCGGGGACTGTCTGATGACATCACCGCACAATTGCCAAATGGGGTTAAAAATACCTTATATATTGATGATTTTGCCATATACTACATGAGTAGCTCCCAAGACATGGCCAATGAGTCATCAATTCTGCCATCACAAATATAAGTAAATGGGCAAATTCAGTTGGATTTCATTTTTCAACCAATAAAACAAAAGCCATTGTTTCTATAAAGACCAAAGGTGGCTAAAAGACCAAGAAATCAAACTCCATCTATATACATAACACTGAAATTGAGGTCTGTGCAAATATTAAGTACTTAGGAAATAATGTTTGATCAACATTTAAACTGGAAAGCACACATCAAGTATATTAAAGCCAATGGCATAAAAGCCCTTACCCTTACCCTAGTTAAAGAAACTATCTCACTCTACATGGGGAGCAGGACGTCATAATTATCATCACCAGCTGGCATTAACATTTGCTGTAACTTTATTGTGAGAGCACTTTCAACTAAAATGTGTGGACGCACTGTACTTGATATGGATTTACCTTGAAGAATTTGTCAAATGGTATTTTCCCCATAGACTGTTTGCAGCACAGTTTCAATGCCAGAGCTATCCATCAAGGAGCCAATGCTGCCAACAAAAGACATCAATGTTTGGAAACCTCCTAAATGTATCACAATATTCAAGGACTTCTCTATTGCAATTTCAGTTGCCTTGAGCCACAATGCCTGATCAAATGTTATAGATGGTGTTGTAACATTGAGTGTTTTACACTGATCAATCACAAAAAGCAGAGTAGAGTAGATGCATGTGTAGTTTGTTGGATTCAAGTTAATAATGGGCAGCAATGTTATTGTTGCCTATTCTTGATTCCCTTCTTGAATCAGGCTTTGCATATAACCAGACCAGTTAGGTCTGGGGTTATCTTTTGTTGAATTAAACTTGCAGCATGCCACAAAATTTCTGCATTCAGTGTTTTATCGAAGGGTTTGAATAGAATGCTGTCAAATTTCTGCTCTGGGAAAATCATAGTCAGTAATATGGACATCTGTTGCCTTGTGTATTAATTCCTTTACCCTCAGTAACTTATCAGGCCTTTTAATTCGTATCTCCTTGGTTACACTCTGACTACTCCCGACTGTTGAAGAAATGATGCCCATGGCATGAAAGCTTCCTCGGCCATCTAAAGTAGCAATATTGTGGTCAACGTTGTCTGCGATGAATTGTGTGAAGCTGTTTTCTGTTGATGTTTGCTTGATGATATCTTTAAATGATTGTGAGGTAAGAGAAGCATGCTTGAAACGAGTGGCTTCACAATAGGAAACAGAAAATCCTAACTTGAACAATTCATCATTGAGGCACTTTGATCCATAAATGTGATCTACCTCAACACCCAGGGCAAATAAGATAAGTGGTATTATCATAGGAGAAGCTAACTTGACAATACATTGTCCAAGTGGTATTATCATAGGAAAGCTAACTTGACAATACATTGTCCTATACATTGTTGCTTAAGTGTGGACTTGGTAAAGCTAGCCATAAAAATTCTAAGGCTATCAGGAATCCATGGACTAGTTATTTCTTCTGTAGTTGGATATGATGATGAGTCATACTGTTTTTCCCGAATTTCTGCTCTGATTAAGTTTGCAGCAGCTACAATGATCCTTCTACTTTCCTCTTGTATGTCATCTTTTCTCTCTCAGAATTTCTTATTTATAATGAAGCTGGCCATATCAAGGAAATATATTAGTGTTTCTCTTCCAGGTTGTTTAGAAAAGGATATGTGGCCACCATAATGGTCTTCCAATAGTTTTTTAGATATCTAAAATCATATGCTTCATCATTATCTGAAAATTCTATAACCTTTTCTCTGAACTCTGGTATGGAGTGGATGGAACTTTCAGCTTCTAACCATTCACAAGTTTTGTTAAAATTGTTCTTCATTCCTTCATTACTTCGCCGACCTCTTAAACATTTTTGCTGATCAGGAAAGAGATTTTGAATAGTTTCAGATCGAAGCCGACAATTTCTATGATATCGAGCTTCTGCAGCAATAAAATCAATGCAATCAAGTGCTCTGGTCTGCACTTCTAAAGCCCATTCATCATGCTCGTCAGTTTCAAGTCTAAATTTGGAAGCTTCCAAGATTTTCTCGTGAAGATGAATTGTCGAAGCAAGATGCCAATCCCGTCTCGATGGATTCTTTTTATCTATCTGGCTGGTTGAATTACTTAGAAAAACAATTAATTTTCCAGTCAAACAAACTTGTTGATCTGCTTGTCTTTCTTCTTTTAGTCTTTTCTGATTCTGTTGAAATTCTACGTTTATTGTTAAACCATTTCCTACAGCGTTCGTGAACCAAAAACATCAAGCCCTTCAATTTTACTGGTGAGCAGTTGCTGGTAGATTGTCTCTTCATTTCTCTGTTGGCTATATTCAATAAGACTAAGTAGTCCTTTTGCTTCTACTTGAACAATGGGAACAAATGACTTCTTACAAATTATGCACGATTTCATACCTGGAAAAAAAGGTATCTATATCATTTGTATGGAAAATGTCGAAAAAAATATCCGTATGATGCTCTAAACAAAAGTTGGTTTACTGAATTTATATTGGTCAGTCATATTTTAGGCAAACAACTCCATCTTGCAATTCTGAGAAATATATATATATATATATATATATATTATATATATATAGTATATATGTATATATAATATTTATATAATATAAAGTTATATATATATATATATATATATATATCTATATATATATTATAATATATATATATATAAATGCTGAATAACACCCAAAGCTTCAAGATGGAAATTGCTGTCCTCTTAAGAGACATTTTAAAAGTCGACATTGTCATTCCCTGGTTTAATATATGATTACACAAGGCCTTTGCAGTTTCAATAAGATATCCATATAGGGGTACTATCAACATTAACTCTATACTATCACATAACGCAAAAAGACCATCTAATCCTTAAAAAAAGTAAGATATTTATGTTATATATTTTTGGACCCCCTACAAGAAAAATAGACACATAAATTGCAAAATCTAATGGAATTTTTTAATCTATTGGTCTAAAAATGTCAATTAATTGAAAATGAACTTAGTTACATCTAAAAATAATCAATGCTGAAGTTACCATTCAATCAAAATCTTTGCATTTCGAGAAGCGTTTTGACGTATATAGATGTTAACTTCAGGGTCGAATTTTGTTTTTAAAAACGCTCTAGGAGTTGGCCGGTGGGTTTATTTTCTGGTAATATGTACATATGAAAGAACACTTTAAAATTGATTCCAGCTTTATAGTAATTAGTTTCGGGTTCGACCCTCTATTGACCGGCCTAATCCACTAACGAAAAAATATCTAAATTTTCGTTCACAAACGATACGTTTTCAAGTGATATTTCCACTTGAAAACACTTTTTATAACGTAAAATAACCTTGTCTCATATAAATGGAGTATCTTGAGATTCCTTTGCACTAACTAGAGGCAAGAAAGTCGCTCTGATTTGAGTTCAACACAGCAAAACAAACTTACTTCGCAATCGCCCTCAGCTGATTTCAAAACAAAACATTGATTGCTATGTTTGTATTTTATAATACAAACAAATAGTAATATGAAAATACATATAATATTATTGGATACAGTGAAGTAAAACAAAACTTTTTAAATTATCCATGGAAAGATGCATATCTATTATGTTCGTATTTTATCATATGATACTAATGTATGATTATTACATACTCTAATTTTATATCTCATGTAAGATGCAAACCCCTTATAGGACTTCAAAAGTCGCATGATGAGTGAGTGCACACGGTAGATAGCAAAAGTCATGCTCCACAATAAACCTCTCTATGTTGGCCCCTGATATGTCAGTAGAGTGGCTGGTGTCCCAAAAGGGACCATGAGCATTAAAATCTCTTACTATAAGTTGGGGGTCAGGTAAAACAATTAATTCATTCAGATAGATCACTGAAGTATGAAAGGAAATTGTGGTGATTGTACAAATTATATACAGTGATCATACTTTTATCAGGCATATATAGTTTGACAGCTGTTATCTGATAGAACAGAGGTGGTTATATATAAAGGTTCATATGTTACACTGTTGTGAACATATACACGTATAGCAGTGCCAAGTTTTCCACCATCTGTTAGCAAATAACAAGCAAGCTTGTAATGCCGGATTTGTATAGGGTTGGGCCCTACATGTAAGGAGATACACATGGTGTTATAGTCCCGTAGGACTCTTCGTAGTTTCACCCAATCGCTATCGTGTCAAAAGACCGTTTACATTCCATTGGATGATTTTATGATCCATTATTGGGTGGTATAGGTTTTAAATTCTGCAGGTTAACTGCAGATTTTATTTTGTCTCTTGGTTTATACATATATGAGGTGCTTTGAGGTTTCTTAATTGTAGTATTTATTTGTTGAGAATTAAACTCAACAGTCGACTGTTTTTCATAACTTGTTATTAATGTGTCCATTTTTTATTTTATTATTTCCTTCTTGTATTGGAAAGATTCAGAACATAGTCCATCCTCACGATGGTGAGCTAAAGGACATTTTTGCAATCGAACAAAATTACTTACGCAATTGCGGATTGAGTCTTCTGTTTTGGTTGGTAAGTGGTTGCAAGCACAACCACAAGACGAGCATGCTTGTTGTTGGTAATTGATGGTTCAATCTTTCTGACTGGAGTGTTGCCCCTTTATTAGTGACTGATTTTCTCATTGGAAAACTTCAGATTTTTTGTGTTTTGATTGTTTGTTTTGTCTCTGGCAGTAAGGATTGCTGGTTTAAGGAACTACTGAATTTACTGTTAAAAGATTGTGGTTTAATGGGAGATTAGGGTGTATTAGACACATTTTGATTCACATCAATAGTCTGATTTTCATTAGTGCCACACAAAGAAGTACTGTAATCATTGTCACAGGTTGGGAGTGTTAAAGAGTTGTTAACTGGTCCATTACAAGTCTGTTGTTGACTGTTACCTTGTTGTAGACATGATAGGGATGGAGGGCAGTTGTAAATCTCCATTTGTGATGAAGTCGGCCCAATTTCTTTTTTGAACTTTTCTGATGCAGGTAGGGTTTCTTTGATTTGACTGCACATTTCAAACATTTGATTTTTTCCTTTAGGTGGAGTTCTTTCGGATTCTTTTCTTTTTGGTCATTTCGGGAGTTGGAGTTATTTGATTCTTCTTCCATTGGAGTTTCCCCATAGCAAAGCTATCAGAATCTTCAATGTTAATAGCAGCAGCAGTGGATAGAGTGCTGCACTTATTTTGGATTTTAGTGCTATTAGGATGTTGGATATGTAGTGTAGCTTTATTATTCTGCTGCCTTGATATTGTGTTGGTTCAGTTTTAAGTTTTAACTATAGCTAGCTGTGAAAGAGGGATTTTTAGATGGATCAAGGACCCCCTTACTTTTAATCCAGTCTAGCTTCTTTAGCTGTCATTCCTGTTCTTGTCATCAACAGTTTAAGCTCCATATTGTATAGGTAATAGGAGCACTCTTTAGATCTAGCATCATGAGCTAACCCACAATTGGCACACTTTGGAGGGCTACAATTTCAATTTGTAGTATGCTTTTCAGATGAGCAGACTGCACATATTATGTTATTATGACATTTTTTGTGTGTGTGGGGCCAAAGTTTGAGCATTGTGTGCACTGAAGCGGTTTTGGTATAAATGGGCGTAGTTCTCGACTTTGTTCAAGAATTTTGATTTGTTTATTTGTACCCCTTCTGCTTGGAATTTAATAAACTTCTACGTAGGTCATGGATATTATTATAGTAAGTTTAAGGGAGTCAAGCAGCAAGTGTCTTGGAGGTAGAGCTTCACCCTCAATGTTAGGTAAAATGACCGTACCTAGTACATAATTTAACATTTCATGGCTTGTCATTGTTACTTTTATTCCATTAATTTCTTTTATGTTATAAAGGCATTGGACTGTTTTTTAGTGGTACTTCTAGTAAACCACTCATTAGTTTTGGTATATCTTGCAGTCCATTTCTTGGGATGGACACAGGTTCTGCAATTTGTTTTCAACTATAGCAGTTGGAATTTTGTGTTCTGCTTTAAGGATCAGAAATTTTGACCAGTTCTCTGATCCAAAAGGTGGTCAAAATGCACCAATGTAGGATCCAGTTGGAAGTTTTTTTTTTCCATTTTGGGGCCTGCTTTGTGCATGATGCCAGTGTTGGGGGTTGGGAGGGTTTTTGCCTCCGATTCAGAGATACACATCTTTTGCCATGTATGGTTCCAATATTTACAATACTGGAATCTACCAAGAGTTTTTACTTTTTTCAATTTTGATGTTATTGCACCCTGACAGGTGTTCTGATACTTTTCTTGAATCAGGATGGTGGTTCTTTCACGTGCTTGTGTCGTCTACAACTACACGGGTGGTTAGAGGAGGGGGTTCTACCAGTCATCAACTGTGCCATGACTGTACCATCGATGCCCAGGGCAGGGTGTACTCAAATCTTTATTTGTATTTTCCATAAAGATTAGAGAGGAGTGAAAAAAAGGAAACCCGAAAAAATTTAAAGAAAAATATCATCAGCCTTTCATGGAGTTTATTCTTTCACTAATGGCACAAGTGAGAACTGACTCCCAAATGTCCGCGTCCCTACCCTACCCCAGAGGGGATGGCATAACATGATTAGTGTGGCCCAAGTGTAAGCTAAACCTGCTTGGTAGAACTGAGAGTATTACAAGAATACAATCATCCCCATCCTAATCATGTTATGGGCAAACCGGATAGAATGCTGAGAGTCCTATCCCCAGAACCAAAACCTCCTGGAATCCATGGTCCAGCCCTGAGTAATAGTTCCGCCCTTGAGATATCAAAGTGATATCCCTTAGTTCCGAACATTATCAGGTAGTTGATGGTCCTACCACAGTTTCCACTATTTAGCTTTGGATATGAATCCTGTCCCAGCTATGATATCTTTATTTCTGGGCTCAGCCTGTGTCGCTCCGTGAAATAGGTTCCTTTAGCACTATTTCTAAGGTAAAATATAGCCATAATACCAGAGAACAGCTAAATTGGAAATGCCAGATTATTCTGGCTCGCTCACCTTTATTATAAGGTGCTGGTATGGTTTCTGGGGCGAGTGAAACCACTACCACAGGTCCTTTTCCATTTAGCCTCTCCCTACATCAAAAAACCTCAAAAAAAGAGGAGCCGACCTAAGGCTCACTACCCTCTACCATTACAGCTAGCGCCTCTGACATCATTCCTTTGATAGCACTGCTATGTCGTTTTTCTTTGCTGTGTTGTGTTTTTTGCTTATTGGAACCTTTATCTTCACCATGGATCGTCAATCTGCTTCTGCATCCAAGTTAAGTACTGCTAATATAGTTTACACTATTTAGGGGCTGCCCTTGGCATTTTTAACCAAATTATTTAGGTTTTTATGAGTCGTCGACCCACGCGGCGCCGGTCCCGAGCCACCACAAGGCGCGCTCCTTTGTGTCTCCTCATTTCATGTCTCACGTGGTCTCCCATACCGAGTGAGGTCGATTATTTATGGCAGTATTGTTATGTTATTATTTGTGATGCATTATTGACGTCTTAGTCTCTACACGGGGGATTTACCGAGCATGTGTTCTCGCTTCGTAGCCTTTCGGAGCCCTACCAACCCAGTTTTCATGCATGCATGTTCCTTGTTGGTTAGGTCACCTTGTTAGGCTCTTATTATATTTATGCTACTCCTACTTTTAGTCCTAGCCTACCCTGGCCGCCTGTCCCGCATTTATTTGTTACGACTCTAGGCCAGCTGCTCGGAGTTTCCAGGTCTTGACCACCCTTCCCGGTTGGTCCTACCTAGTCCTTCTAGGACGTAACGCTTTCTCTTCACCTCATTTTATTTCTCTTTCCCCCCGTGTAAATTGTACATTTTATTTTATTTCATATCTGTGAGTCGGCTTCGGTTGGCCTATAGGCCTTCCTTTGGCCTGGCCTTCTTCACCTCGTGTGTGTGTGTTCACACCCAACCGTGAGAAATCCAGACGATCACGTAGTAGCCACCACGCTGCCGCTCTCCTCTCCCACCTAGGTGGGGTGATATCTCCCTCACGTTGTTGCTGACAACCGATCCGAGTACCCCCATGGGGGATGGAGGGAGGTCCCCATGGGGACTCACGGAATGTGGGTGATGCTACCCAGCCATTCTCATCCAGAGTAGGGGAGGAGCTCGGCTCGCCCCAGCCTCGGCCAGCCACCAGGCTCCGGGTGAGTTCGGCTCGGCTCCCCTCGGCTCTCTGGGTCCATACCCCTGCCTTTAGTCACCCCCTCCCACTCGCTCTGGCGGAACCAGGATTCCGGCATAGCCGGACTCCTTGAGGGTGTTGACTATTTGGAGGCTCCGGCCTCGGCGGGATTACATTATTTCATTGGTATAACATTTATATTTTCTGTATATTTGTCTTAGTTTAAGCTTTTGAAGCCACCGTGCTTCTCCGGGGAGCTAACCCTCCCTTTAGATTTAAGTTTTACGGCGGAGTTACCAAGCTCCGCCACCTTACCCGATCTCTCCATCTCGACGTCCGGTTACCAATGCTTTGACTACTCCTTCTTCGGTGTATGGCAATCGTAGCTACCCCGATTCAGTAGTTAACTGTTCTCCGGTGTCACCGGAAACACTGTTAACTACTTGCTACTAGCTCTACCGTATTCTCCAGCATGATACATGGCAAGAGAAGGCCGAGACGAGGATAATTCTACAACGCTGGAACACACTGGTGTTATGGCATATCAACCACGGACATCGTCCAAATGGTTAACAATGGTACTCATGTATCATTCCCTTTACAGGCCACCCATTGTATGGAGACCGGCTGCAACGCCGTCCTCCAGGATCCCTGTGGGCACGATGTCTGCTGGATCCACGCCACCTGTGCAGTCCAACTAGAGGGTTCAGTAGTGTGGCACCACGAGGAAAATGTGTCACCTGCTACGATCTCGTGGAACGAGTCTCTCTGATGTAAGTGACTCTCCGGCGTGTACATAATAATACAAGGTGGACCATTGTAATATATATGTCAATCATATGCCTCCTAAGTTAAGTTACAATAATAAGAGTTAAATTTAAGTTTAACACTAACCCTTCTCTTACAGGGGAGCCCAATCTGGTTCGGGATGCTGCTCTCTCCACCCTCAAGGTATGGGTGGGTGGTGGGCTTCGGGCAAAATGTAGCCAAGGCAAGACCATATATCCTCTCCCAAGAGGATATATACTTTGATCTTTCCCGGGGGGAGGAGCACCGGCTACGTGGACCCCGAAGTAGCAGCTCCCCTGATAGCATCTATTCAAGACGCTGTTTCCCAACACCCAGAGGAGACTTCGGCGCAGGAGGTCGCAGAAGAGGTCGCGGCACTAGATCTCGACGCCGAGCCCAATGGTAAGGATGCTAGTGAGGCAAGTTTTGTAGGTGCTCAAGGCCTCCCCTTGAGCACATCTAGACCTTCTTCCCCTTCCTCTTCTACTTCCTTCCAGGGATTCTCAGGGGGATTTCTATCAGCTGGATCGAAAATCCCTCTCGGCAATCCCTAAAGTCAAGGGCAAGCGTGACTCTAAATCGCTGCCAAAGCCCCTTCCTAGAAAGCCAAGTAGCAGCCAAGTCCATAAAACTCCAGCTCACCATCCCGGAGCAGACAAACCCAAACATGGGTCTCTCTCCAGAGGGTCGAAGACTAAGTCTTCCAAGGAAAGATCCCATTCTTCCTCTGCCGACCCTGTGGCATCCACCTCTAAAGGTGAGATACCAAAGGTATTCAAGGAGAGGGCAGAGCCCCCCTCCTTTGACCAGGAAGCATTCGCATCCAACATGATGCAACAAATGGGTAATATGGTTGGAAACTTGGTCAACACCAAGTTTCAAAAAATTCTGAAAAGGCTGGTCACACAGGAGACCATAGTCGCAGGTCTCCAGCAAGGCGTAGCGTCAGGGCTTCCAACAACGCCGGCCAAGCAGCCCAAGGCCAGCTTATGCCTGGACTCCTCCACTCTCCCTCACTTCCACCCAAGTAACCCATGGAGGGTGGCTTCCTACGCACCTTTCGTAAACGGCATGCTTACGATCGAGGGCTGCGGAACTCGAAGGATTGAGGACTTCGAGTTCCACCCGCCAGGGTTGCAAGCCCCTTTTCATAGGCTATGTCCGTCTTACGGAATCTGCCTTGATCAGGGAGGGACAAGGTCCCAAAAGAGACGGTTATCCTCTCTTGGGACCAGGCACAACAGGCGTGGATCCGTAACCTCGGATGAATTACAGTGTGTAAACACTAAGGTTAGGCCTTCAGGAGTCCCTTCAAAATTTTCACGGTGGACCGCTTAGAACCCAACAATCCCTGTTTCACATCTAAAGTGGCAGAACTCACTCTGCAAGCTGCAATGAGCAGATGAGGACCTATGGCCACAGCTCCGGGAGACGGAACCAACATCCCTTTGTCTACTTCCCGGAACAGATGACCTCTGGGTAGACCTCCCAGCCACCTTCTCGGTTGGCAAACTCAAACCCGACTGTGCCATCTCTATTTAGTGAGAGACTACCCAGGCTGTCTGATGGGTTCATCCAGACAGAATTCGACACTAGGACACGGCTTGCTAGGTCCCTCAACGTACTAGTCATGACGGAAGCAGCGGCTCTATCTATGCACAAGAGCCGTTGTTCAAGATCATTGCTAAGGCACAATTGCTAAGTATGCAATGTGACTTATATGATTTTGTTGTGGCTAGGAGGAACTGCAGGAAGCATGTCCTAGCAGAATCCACTATCAGGCATGAACCAAACAAACTCCTGGCCTCATCGATATGAGGAGCGGATCTTTGTTTTCAGCCTCGGCTGTAAACGAGGTGCAACATGAGGCTGCTAGGTTGAACCAAAGCCTAAGGGTTCAGTGGGGACTAGTCTCCAAAAGGAAATTGGAGTCTTCCACATCGAATCCCAAAGCCAAGAAAAAGACCAGGAAGTTACAGCCCTTCCAGGCACCGCAGCAGCAAGCTTTGGTTCAGGCAGTACCGGTTTCCCCAACCCTCAACCTCTAAGAGTCAACCGCAACAGCAGTTCTGTTTGATGCTGTTGACTCAGCCCCAACAGCCGCAGGCGTCAACCTCCTTTGCTGTCTCCCCGGCCTTTAACCCCACCTTTGAAAGCCAAGCATTTCAGGCCTTCAATAGGTTCGGCAGGGGCAGCAGAGCTAGAGGCGCCTTTCGTCAGCGAGGCGGCGGAAGGGCTACCATCATAGGTAGATGGGTTGAACCAGCTGGAGGATGTGGAGGCCCCCCCTCAGCAACCCAATGAGAACCTCCAGGTAGGAGGGAGGCTGTACCTCTTTTGTCAACGTTGGAGGTTCAGCAATTGGGCCCAAAGTATTGTGTCCAAAGGTCTGGGTTGGAGTTGGATCCAAGGTCCACCTCCGCCCAACACCTTCTATCAAGAACCACAGCGGAATTGATAGAGTATTCCCCCGCGATCTCCTTCAAATGAGTAGTGTCAAGAGTCAAACATTAAAATTTAAAGGTCGCTTGTTCAGTGTGCCAAGAAAGACTCAGGCAAACGAAGAATAATCTTAGACTTGTCCCGTCTAAACTTATTCATTCATTGCGACAAGTTCAAGATGCTGACCATTTTACAGGTACGGACCTTACTTCCCCGTGGGGCCATCACCACCTCTATAGATCTTACAGACGCCTACTACATGTCCCGTAGAAGACACTTCCACCCGTTCCTAGGCTTCAAGTTTAGGAAACCAAGCCTACTCCTTCAAGGTAATGCCCTTCGGGCTCAACATAGCCCCCAGGATATTTACAAAGTTGCGGAAACGGTAGTCCAGGAACTAAGGTCTCAGGGGATCATGGTAGTAGCCTATCTGGATGATTGGCTCATGTGGGCCTCAAGCATCGAAGCTTGCCACAAGGCAACTGCCACGGTCATCCGTTTTCTGGAATTCCTAGGATTCAAGATAAACAGGACAAATCCCGGCTAACCCCGGCGTCCTGTTTCCAGTGGCTGGAATTCATTGGGATTTGGATTCGCATACTCTATCAATCCCGCCGTTGAAAAGGAGAGAAATAGCCAGGCAACCAGACAATTTCTCAAGTGCAAACAGACTTCCCGGAGAAACCAAGAAAGGATCTTAGGTTCTCTCCAATTCGCTTCAGTGATGGACGTCCTGTTGAAAGCCAAACTGAAAGATATAAATCGGGTTTGGTTCGTTCGAAAGCGAACAAAAGATTCCGGGACAGACAAGCTCCGATCCCGGCAATCATATGGAAGCGTCTCCGTCCCTGGACGGAGGTCAAGAACTTGTCAAAGACAATTCCACTACAGTTCCCTCCTCCAGCCTTAGTGATCCACACAGAGCATCACTAACAGGTTGGGGAGGGTACTCACAGTAACAAGAAGGTACAAGGAACATGGTCCCTTCAATTCCGCAGCTACCATGCAATGTGATGGAAGCCGGCAGTGTTCCTCACCCTGTAGAAACTTCGCCCAGCCAAGAAATCTCATATCAAGCTGGTGCTCGACAGTGCAGGGGTAGTACACTGCATCAACAGGGGAGGTTCCAAATCGAGCCATGTGAACCATGTCATGATAGCCATCTTTTCACTAGCAGGCAAAGAAACAAGTGGCACCTATCAGCCACTCACCTTGCCGGAATAAGGAACGTGGTGGCGGATGCGCTATCACATTCAGTCCCACTGGAGTCCGAATGGTCCCTGGACAAGAAGTCATTCAGATGGGTCTGTCAGCTAGTACCGGGGCTTAAGGTGGATCTCTTCGCCACGGTGTCGAATCACAAACTCCCTTGTTATGTGGCCCCCAACCTGGACCCTCTGGCTTATGCCACGGACGCGTTGGCTATAGATTGGAATCAATGGAACAAGATTTACCTTTTTCCTCTGGTGAATTTTCTCATGAAAGTTCTGAACAAGCTCAGGACATTCAAGGGTCACGTCGCTCTGATAGCTCCCAATTGGCCCAAGAGGAATTGGTTCCCTCTTCTGCTGGAGTTGGGCCTCCACCCTCAACGAATTCCCAACCCCAGACTATCACAGCTGGTGCAAACGCCGACTGTTTTGTTTTCTTCCTCAGGAATTCAGAAAGCCCTAACTTTATGGACTTCATGAAGTTTGCAGCACAGAGGGATGCCAATATCGATCCTCAGAACATCATGTTCTTAGAATCTGATAAACATGAATCAACCCTTCGTCAATATGATTCGGCAGTTAAAAAACTGGCTACATTCCTGAAGGAATCTAATGCACAAACCATGACCACAAATCTTGCAATCTCCTTTTTCAGGTCATTATTTGAAAAAGGTTTGGCAGCTAGTACCATCACAACTACCAAATCAGCTCTGAAAAAGATTTTCCAATTTGGATTCAAGATAGATTTAACGGATTCATACTTTACATACATCTATCCCCAGAGCTTGCGCCAGGCTCAGACCTACTGAGAGGCCTAAGTCAGTGTCATGGTTCTTAAATGATGTTCTTAAGTTAGCCTCAGATACTAACAATACCTCGTGTGGCTATCTAGTCCTATTGAGGAAAACACTATTCCTCATAAGTTTAGCCTCAGGAGCTAGAATTTCAGAATTGTCGGCCTTATCTAGAGACCCAGGTCATATAGAATTTCTCCCTTCAGGAGAAGTGTTACTTTCTCCAGATCGCCAATTTCTTGCCAAAAATGAGGATCCATTGGATAGGTGGGCCCCCTGGAAAATTGTTCCGCTTCCACAGGACCCATCCTTATGTCCAGTCACTTCATTGAAAACTTACTTAGACAGGACAACCTTGAAATCTTCTGGACCTCTGTTTATTAGAGAAAAAGGTGGCACTATTTCCCTAAAAGGCATTAGGCAACAAATTTGATATTTTATCAAACAAGCCAACCCGCAGTCCTTCCCATGGGTACATGATATTAGGGCTATAGCTACCTCAATAAACTTTTTCCAACATATGAAATTCAAAGATCTGAAGAAGTACACTGGCTGGAGATCTCCAACAGTATTCAAACGCCATTACCTTAAGTCCTTAGAAGCCCTTAAGTACCCAGCAGTAGCGGCGGGAAACACAGTTTCCCCGATACTGCTGGAGATAGTAGTAAGTAGTCCAACTTTATCTCTCCTTTGCCTTTTCCTTCCTACTGGCCTCATTAGCATTCTTGCCTTAGCCCAGTTACATCACAGCCGTACCGGTCCTTGGATGTAATATATTGTACATATTATTTAGTTCATAAGTACCTTTCATCTAAATGTATATTTACTATGATGACTCAAGTTTTATCTAATTTTAAGGTTGTATAGTCTTTACGTTACCTGTTTGTAACTTAATCTAGATTATAATCAACTAACCTTAATTGTTTTTCATTTGCCCTTTTGAAAATATTTTGTGTACTTCCTCTTCCCAAGCTGGCATTTTCTCTGGTTACTATTTCACGGAGCGACACAGGCTGAGCCCAGAAAAGGGATTTTTACGTAGGAAAAATCTATTTCTGGGCAAAGGACCTGTGTCGCCCAGTGAAATCCCACCCTTATCTTCCCCCCCCCCCCCCCCCCCCCCTGTGTAGACCAAGCTTGGGTGCTATCTGCAGGAATGACGTCAGAGGCGCTAGCTGTAATGGTAGCGGGTATGAGCCTTAGGTTGGCTCCTCTCTTTTTGAGGTTTTTTGATGTAGGGAGAGGCTAAATGGAAAAAGACCTGTGGTAGTGGTTTCACTTGCCCCTGAAACCTTACCGACACCTTATAATAAAGGTGAGCGAGCCAGAATAATCTGGCATTTCCAATTTAGCTGTTCTCTGGTATTATAGCAATATTTTACCTTAGAAATAGTGCTAAAGGAACCTATTTCACTGGGCGACACAGGTCCTTTTCCCAGAAATAGATTTTTCCTACGTCAAAATCCCTTTTATCAGGTCCAATAAATGTTTTGCAAAAGTGGAAAATTCCACAAACATTAATCCAAAGAAATATTATTATGATATATGGGACTCTCAGACTCAAACTCAGGAACAAATTCCTGGGGTTCAAGAACCCCTCACCACGTCAAGGTGGTCCTAGGTTGAGGGGATTAAGGTTTTGGAGATCTTCAGTTTTGTGGATTGGTCGATTGGAGCATTGGCAAAGAAGTTGGAGGACTGCCCTTTGCTTTCCAAGGATCTTCAGGAAGTCTGCCCTTCGCTTTCTGAGGATCTTCAGGAGGACTGGCTGGGAGTGCTTTCTTCTGATAAAGCGGTTAGAGATGGTGCGGAGGAATTAGCTTCCTTGTTCGCCATGGGAGTGTTTGAAGAAGCGTGAGCTGTGGTGTCTTTACCACTATTGGAGTAACGACGATACAGAAGTCTGCTCTCTTGTTTTCCCTTCTGGGTAAGTTACACGTGTTTCCTATAGACACGGTGCAGGATGTTCTTTCTGCTCTTGAAAAGAAATCCACTACGGCTTTGCTAGCGCAATCCACCAAGTACTACCTTAAGTCCTCAACAGCAGTTGTGGAACCAACCAAGTCCTTTTCGTCATTTCAAAAGCAGCCTTTTTGTTGGGGAAAGTTGTGCCCTTTTGCCAGACCTTGCATCCAACCTTTCATCCACCCTTTAAGGCCCTTCGTCTAGATCCGCAGCTAAGCCTGCAAATAAATAATGTTCCAGTCCTTTGCATGCCCGGAGCCGCCAGGCTGCACCAGTTTTTGGGAGGATTGGAAGATTAGGGGTGGAGAAGCCTGGGTTATCAAAGTGTTATGTCTGGGTTATGCCATTCCTTTCGCGGAAAGACCTCCCCTGCCCAAGGTCCCCATCTTATTAACATCATACTCCGTTGGCTCGGAGAAGTTATGGTTTTTGAGGAGGAAGTAAATTCCTTCGTTCTCAAACGTGCAGTCGAGGAGGTCAATAACATGTCGGTGGGTTTCTACAACAGGCTTTATGTAGTCCTGAAAGCATTGGGGAGGGGCTGGAGGCCCGTTGTGGATGTCAGCGCCTTGAATCGTTATGTTCTGAAAATGAAGTTCAAGATGGAAACGCAGGGTTCCATACATGCTTCGCTTTGTCAGGGGGATTGGATGGTATCCCTCAGCATGCAGGATGGCCTACTTCCATGTTCCCCAATCCATCTCTGTTTTTTTTGTGTTTTCACGAACAAGGATCCTTCAGTTTTGGGCGCTGTGCTTTGGCCTGTTGACAGCACCTCAGTGTTCACTGGGATCCTAAGTCCCCTGGAATAGTGGTTGGAGCAATTTGATTGGGGCGGATAAATTGCCCGTCCTCTGTATTTGGAAGGGTGACTGGCTTCTCTGCGCCCCTTCAGAGAATCAGTGTGTGAAGGACCTAGAGAGGACTGCCTGACACAGAAGTTAGGCATTGTAATAAATGTGTCGAAATCCCAAGTTTTTCTTTCTCAGAGAATTATCTATTTGGGAATAACTCTGGACTCTCAGACTTTTTAGGCTTTTCTGTCCCCGAAAAGAGTAGAGTCATGCCTTCGGACAGTGCAGGAAGTCACAACCAGATTCTACAGTTTCCCGATCACAAAAGAGGTAAAGAGTGATCTCTTGTGGTGGAATTCAAGAGAAAGGCTTCAGGAAAGCATGTCTCTTCTTCCAGTGAACCCCTGCCTACAGTTTTATTCAGATGCATCGGCTGTAGGTTGGGAATCCCTTCTTCAGGATCGCAAAGTGTCGGGAGTTTGGACAGTCTCAAAAATTCCTGCACATCACCGTCAAGGGGCATCTGGCAGTGTTCGTGGGCCTTTGGGAGTTTGTACTTATAGTCAAAGGTCAAGTGGTGGCCATTATGCAGACAATTCCACAGCCCTGTCATACAGTCAGAAACGGGGGGAACTCGTTCGTTCACTTTGTTCACAACAGCATGGGGTCTTCTCCTTTGGGCAGAACATCGTATCCGTCTGAACGCTGAACATGAAAGTAAGCCTAGATCTGTGTAAGGTTTGGGGAAACCATCCATATTTTTTTTGCAATGTCCAAGAACACCCTTCTTCAGTTGTTCTGCTCCCCAGTTCCCAGACCTCTAGCCCTGAGCAGTAGATGCGATGTTGCTGGACTGGTCGGGCTAGATGCATACGATTTTCCTCCCTTCCAGATGATCAGGGAGGTCATCAACAAAGTAAAGCCTCATCAAATGTTCACTTCTGAACGTTGATATCTCTTCTTTGGTCGAGGAAAGAATGGGTTTGTTCCAGATCTTCTTCATATGTTGGGTGGACTTTCCGAGCCTCCTTCCTCAAAAGAAGTCACTTCTCAGACAACCTCACTTCCATTGCTTCCATCAAGGGTTGCCCACTCTTGCGCTGACAGGCTTCAGACTGTCAGGAGCCTCGTCAGAGCAAAAGGTTTTTGCCGTGGAGCTGCAGAAGCATTGCAAGATGCAGATTTACTTCTTCTAACTACCCTGGTCCTTGGGGCCCAGCTGCTGATCCAACTAAATTAGTCAGAACTTTTCTTTCTACTAAAAACATTTCATCTTTCTGCCTTCCTCCCTCTTATAAGGTATGGGTTCTATGATGATGACTATTGGCTTGGTTTTTGGACATGGTTTAGGCTAAATCTTAGGATTTGAAGGAGGGTGAGGATGGACGGCATGCTACCTCACCCGTAGAACTCTAGTACCTGACGTGATCGAGCGAGGGGAAAGTTTATTGTCAAACCCTATCTTCAGTGCCGGGTCTGATCTCGACGGACATCATGACGCCTTAGCACTGGAGATAGGGTGTATATCCGGTAATTACCCCTAGGACGACCCTAATTAAAGGATGACCCGTCCTCTAAGTGTGACTCCATGGTGGGTATGGGAATATCTGGATGAACTATATTTTTCACGTTATATGGCAACCCCCCCTATTTCGGCTGACGACCCTATGCTTTTGTCAAAGGACTTGTGCACGGAACCCAAACTTCAATCAATCATGGTCGGTCCCTATGATCAGGGTAGTACCCCTGGACTGAATGACAGACGGACACAGATGACGACCCAAAGCAATGCGAGTAGATATACCTCCAAGAAATCTCAACAAAAAGCATCTGGCTCCAGTATTGTCACATTGGAACCATATGCCAGGAAGAAAAATAAAAATTATGAAATAGCTCCTGGGGTCTTTGTACCCAATTCCTTTAATAAATACCTTAATTTAAAGCTAGAAGGTGACAATATAGACATTTTTCAAGTGCATAGGGAAATCGTTAAATGTTGTGGCAGACAGCCAAAAATAACACCGCAGAATGGAAACATGCTCCTGGTAGAAAGCACCTCCCCAGAGGAAAGTATCAGTTGATGGGATTGTCGGACCTTGCGGGAGTTACGGTTGAGTGTACTCCCCACTCCAGCCTTAAACTCAGCAAGGGCTTGATTTATGCTCAGTTGATGCGCTTTCTCTGAGGAGAGACTTTTTAACAGAATTAAAAGGCCAGGGTGTAATAAAGGTGGACAGGATGACGAAGAAGGTTGATAATAACAGAATACCTCAGCCTACCTTAATATTAACTTTTGAAACCTTAAGACTTCCGGAATGTGTCTTTGCAGCCTGGTATAGGTTTAAGGTTAAAGCAGTACATCCCGAGACCCACCCAGAATTGGTGTTTCCATTGCCAGCATTTTGGACACACCCTACAATCGTGTCGATCCAAATTGCAAGAAATCCTGCAGTCTGTGTCAACTGTGGAGAAGATGAAGCATGGTATGTGCACCAGGGAACCGAAATGTGTTCACTGTGGTGAGGGACATGCCTCGTCATCTCAGCAGTGTGATATATATTTACTTGAAAAGGAAATACAAGCAATTAGAGTGATTGAAAGAACAACATTTAAGGAAGCACGAGAGAGAGCCAAAGCAAAGACTGTAAGACCCGGTCTAAGTTTTGCTACTGTAGTAGCAAAATTAAAAAGCCAAAAGAAAGAGACAAATAAAAACACCCAAGTTAAGAGCACAAAAGGAAAATCAAATAAAGAATCATTAAAAAGACAGCTAACTGAATCATCTGAGTCCAACTGATGATGAGAATATAAAGACAAGGTTCGCTATAACCAACGAAAGAGACCCTAGTGTGGAATTGAAGAAAATTGAAGTGCCAGTTGAGATACACCCTCCACCATCTGCCTCTTTGGAGGCAAGGCCAGTGGTTGCTGCTGGGTCTGGTGCCAGCTTCTGTTGGTGCCAACTCCTCTTTGGAGGACAAACCAGCAGATGCTGGTCCCCCGGTGTCAGTCCTCGCTGGTACTTCTGCCTCATCAGAGGCAGAGCTGGCTACTGCCACAGTACAAAGACACTTGAGGTGGTCTCTTTAGAGACACCTCTGCTCTCTCCATCTCGATAGAGATGGAGAGCGAAGAAACTAAAAAACCCTTCAGTATCAAAAACACTGAAGGAAAAGATGTTGGCTTCTACGAAGGCGATAACTCCTCCCAAGAAGCCAACAAAACCTTCCATCAAAATGCCTCCCCCTAGTAGAAAAAGAACTCTCCCAGTCTTGTAAAAAGGAACCACAATGTTGGTCCTAAACGTGAATAAATTCACTTCCATTATTCAGTGGAACTGTCAGGGACTGCGAGCAAAGTATGAGGAAGTGAAGCTTTTAATCTATGAGCACTCTCCTGTAGGGATATGTTTGCAGGAGACCATGCTAGGTGAATATACCCCTTGTCCTAGGGAATATGTTCACTATAGAACTAAATTTGATTTAGAGGTGGAAATCATGGTGGATCCCTCATCTACATCCGCCGAGATGCTCCACACTACAAAGTAAAACTAAATACTCCACTTCAAGCTGTGGCTGTACGAATTAATTTAAGGAGGCAATATACTATAGTTCCCTTTACATTCCACCCAATAGCCATGTCTCCCAAGAGAAACTTAATAACACTTGATGCAGCAACTACCAGAGCCATTCCTTCTACTTGGTGACTTCAACAGTAGACATCCATTGGTGGGGAGATGTAACATCAAACCAAAAAGGGAATATGATGGCATCATTAATAGAAAATGAAGATATAGGTCTTCTTAATACTCGAGAACCTACCCATTACCACATTCAGACAGGCACCGTCTCCTGCATCGACCTTTCAATATGTAGCTCCAACTGCAGTGTTGATTTTAGTTGGAGAACAAGTGATGACTGGCATACCAGTGACCATTCTCCAATTGTGATCGACACAATGATGGTCCACTATCCCGAGATCGCCACGATGGTGCTTAGAGAAAGCAAATTGGAGAAAATTCAAAGACTTGAGCGAGTTGGAGGGGGATGCAAAGATCTCCCAAGTGTAGATGATGCCATTGATCTACTCATGGAACATTGCATACTGCAGGTCTACACTCAATTCCTCGAACTAAGGGACTATTCAGGAGACGGCCAGTACCGTGGTGGTCAGAAGACCTAAGGCTGTTACACGAGCTACAAGGTCATCATTGACCAGGTGCCGTAGACATCGCACCTTGGACAATGTCATAATTTACAAACAGTGTAGGGCACGATTTCGAAAAGCTATGAAAGCTGCCAGAAGGAACGGGAAGCATGGGCCGAATATGTATCCTCTATTAACAGCAGAACGCCATTCTGTGAGCATTTTTGAAAAAGAAAATAGGAAAATTCAGGGTGGAAGAAAATAAGGAAAAATTCAGGGTAAATTTACACCCAATCCTCCTCCAGTACTTAAAGTGAATAATCTCATGTCACTGATTCCACAGAAGTTAGTAATACATTTTCAGAACACTTCGCTCGAGTCTCTGAGAAATCAGATAGTTCCCCAGGACATAATTTCAGAATGATGGAAGAACAACAGGTACTTGACTTTTCAGCAAAGAAAGCTGAATCATAATAATATGCCTTTTTCTGAAAGGGAGTTTGACTCTGCTTTATCTAGGAGCAAGAACACTGCCCCTGGTCCAGATGAGATTCCTTATGAAATGTTTAAACACATTTTCGAAGAAACACAAAACTTTTTATAATAAGTATTATCAATAGAATATGGGTTGAAAGCAGCTACCCTACCATATGGGAATTAGCCACCATGTTACCGTTCCTTAAGCCTGGAAAAGATCCCCTGTGTGCAGCAAGTTACCGCCCCATTGCTTTAACTTGCTGTTTGTGTAAATTGATGGAAAAAATGGTAAATGTAAGACCGATGTGGTATCTAGAGCACAACAATATTCTAACACCTTCTCAGTGTGGTTTTTGAAAAATGCACTCTACCCTGGACATCTTACTGCAACTTGAAACCTCTGTCTGTGAAGCCTTTGCCTCCAAGCAACATCATGTGACAGTGTTTTTTGATATAGAAAAGGCATATGACACTGCTTGGAGACATGGGATTCTGAAGACTATACATAATAGTGGTCTACGAGGTAAATTACCTTTATTTGTGAAATCCTTTTTACATCGTAGGTATTTTAAAGTTAAAGTTGGCAGTACTTTATCAGAGAAAAGGTGCCAAGAAGAAGGTGTTCCCCAGGGCAGTGTTCTCAGTGTAACACTTTTTGCTCTAGCCATAAACAGTGTTGCAGCTGTCATTCCAAGAGAGGTTTTAAAGACACTGTTTGTGGATGATTTGTTGATATCCTTTGCTGCCACCCGGATGACTGTAGCAGAAAGAAAGCTACAATTAACAATAAATAAAATAGTAAGTTGGGCTGAGAAACAGGGTTTTAAAATCTCTGTAAGCAAGAACTATACTGGCTGTCCACTTGTCTGTCGGATCAGGGGAGTGCATCCTGATCCAGACCTCTATTTGGTGTATGGGCCGTAGAATCCCATGTGTAGAACAACAGCACACTTCTTAGGCCTAGTTTTTGACAGTAGATTGACTTGGGGTCCCCCATATCAAACATATAAAAGCAAAGAGCCTAGAAGCTCTACATCTTGAAGGTGCTTTCTCACACCAGTTGGGGAGCTGATAGAAATCTTTTACTAAGGCTTCATAAATCTTTAATCTTGTCAAAGCTGTCATATGGTTGTGAAATATATTCTTCAGCTTCCTCATCTAACTTAAAACTTTTAGATTCAGTACAATCATTCAGCTATTCGTATAGCCACAGGAGCTTTCCGTTCGTCACCAATATCTAGTTTGCTAGTTGATGCAGGAGAGGTGCCTCTTGAACTCTATCGCCAGTCATCATTACTTCGGTACTGGTTTTAGAGCGCAAAAGACTCCCCAAATCTCAGGCATTTGCTGTGGCAAATAGAAATATTTTTTAATGGTTTTTATGAAAGTCATCCAAGGTATCCCATTCCTTTTTAGCTATAGAATAAAACAAATTTTAGAGGATACAAATATTAACAAAATATCCCATTATTCCCTTTGTGTATCCCAGTACTCCTGTCTGGAGGTTACCTGATGTGAAATTCTGCAGGTACTTCAATGGAGCAAAGAGAAATAAATCTGATGAGGAAATAAGGGGGCAATATTTTTAGATCATGTATCAGAGCATATAGATACATGTTTTATATTTATTGATGGCTCCAAGTCCAATGCCGGCGTTGGATATGGAGTTTATAGCCAATCTTTTAACCGAAGAGGTGCACTTCCTTCTATTGCCTCAAACTTTTACAGCTGAATTGTATGGCATCCTAGTAGCACTGGAACATATTGTAACACTCCAGTGTGTAGCTACACAATATTTTGTGACTCCAAAAGTGCCTTACAGTCCCTGGAAGTCTTTAATACTGATCATCCCTTTGGTGTTGAAGATCTTGCTGTGGATCTTCTTGGCACCAAAAATAGAGGCAGCATTGTTTCATTTTTGTTGGGTTCCTGCCCATGTGAACGTACGGGAAACGAAGAGGCAGACAAGCTAGCCAAATCAGCAGCGCAAACTTTAGTACCGAAAATGCCCTGTTCCATATCGTGATACATTTTTTGATATATGGAAATCTGTCCAGTATTTATGGGCACTTCAGTGGGACAGAGTAGGCCCCAACAAAATGAAAGAAATTACTACGAACAGACACACCCTTGGAAATATGACCTAATACCAAGGAAGTGGGAGGTTGTATTGTGTAGATTGCGTATTGGCCATACGCGTTTAACTCACGGCTATCTGATGGATGGGAGAATGAGCCATTCTGTGATGATTGCTTAGTTCCACTGACTGTTAGGCATTTGCTGGTTGAGTGTCCCAGTCTAGTGGAACTTAGGAATAATTTTTTAGCTTATAGTAGTGAAGCAGGTGGTAACTATAGCATGCCAAAACTGTTGGGAGAAAGCATGTGTGTTAATAACGTTATCTCTTTTATTAAAGAAGCTGGTCTTCTCAAATATATCTGACAGCTGTGCTGTCTTAGTATATACATTTTTTTTTTCTTTTTAATAGTTTTACTGTTATGTGATAAATCACAATTCTTTTTATCGGAATATTATTTATATTTTTATCAGAAATTTAATTTATTTTTTTAAATAAAATTTATATATCTCTCATAAAGATAAAGTTATTTTGAATGTTGTATAATATATTATAAAAGTTAAAAGATCACATTTAGTATTCGGCGTCGGTGACCCTGGTAGTTGTGATGCCAGATAACTCACAATCAATCAATCAATCAATCTTCTAACTACCTTTACTAGTTGAAGTGGATTGTCTTCAGAAGATGGTGTAGACAGGCTAAAGTCTCTTCTTCTGAGACTACTGAGAGTCAGATTGCTGACTTCCTTCTCTTCCTAAGGTCTTCAAGGAAATTAACGCCCTCTATGATTAAGGGATATCGACCAATGCTCAATTCAGTGTTCAAACATAGGGGACTTGAACTGTCGTCGAATAGAGATCTGACAGATCTTATTCAGTCTTTTGAGACATTGAAAGTGCCGAAGGACTGTGTAGCTTGGAATCTCAATGTAGTCCTGATGTATATTTTCATACCTCCCTTTGAACCTCTTTAATCATCTCTGAAGAATTTAACCAAGAAAACTCATTTTTTATTTGCACTGGTCTGCAAAACATGTCAGTGAAATTCACGCTGTGGACAGAAGAGTAGGTTTCGCTCAAGGAAATGCAACTTGTTGCTTAACCCTTTCCTTCTTGATGACGAACGATTATCCGTTGGAACCTTGGCCTCGCTCTTTCGTTATTAAGGATATCATGGATATTCTTGGGCCAGAAGAGGAGGAAAGACTTCTTTGGCCAGTGAGAGCGATAAAATTTGATCTGCATAGAATGGAGAAAGTGAGAGGTCCCTCTTCATGTTTATGGTGTTCAGTAAAGGATCCTTCTCGTCCCCTTTCAAAGAACACTATCAGATTGCTCATCATCAAGGCACACACCCAAGTTAAGGACGAGTCATTCACGCTTTTGAAGGTTAAGGTGCACGAAATGAGAGCTGTCGCTACCTCACTAGTGTTTTGCGATAACCTATTGTTATCAGCAATCTTACAATCGACAGTTTGGAGGTTTAAGTCTGTGTTCGCTACACATTATTTGAAAGAGGTCGAGACCGTGTTTGAGAACTGTAGTACTCTCAGGCCTTTATCTATTGCTGGCATGGTATTGGGAAAAGCAACATAAGGGGTTTTTTCTGTTCTCTGTTCATCTATTATTTCACCTTGTATCAAGGTTGTTGGTTTTTTTTGGGAAGTCTGGAGGTATTTAGTACCTGGAGTACCCTCCAGTCGGTTTGGAATAGAGGGAATTGGTTTTAATTGACCATATCTGTTGTTTATTTGTGGTATCTGGTTCTTAGCAAGGTCATTGTTAATTTTCCTTGTTTCCTTTCCAAGTCAGTGGTTGGCCCACGACTTAAGGATCATTCCATTTGTAGAGAGGATGCACTGTCTAGCCATCATTCTCTCTACTAAATAAGCTTAATGCCAACCAGAGGCAGTAATCACCTACAATAGTTCACTTACATGGTAAGGTATTACAAACATATGGTCAATGCTTTCATACTATAAACCCTTTGAGAATTGATGTAATTTTCAGAAGGTGTTTATCTCCACTACCCTCCACTGTTCAATTTGGAATCAACTGAACAACTGCTTGGTGAGACTGAATAAAAATGATATTTTTATAATGAAATAAAGTTTGAAATAAAGTTTTATTCATACTTACCAAGCAATTATTTGATTCAAGCCCTCCCTCCTCCCCAAAGATGGAATTTGCTAGGCCTAATGGCCCTTGCCTGGTCTGTGAAACAGTGTTTACTAAGTGTGGAAAGGTCTTAGCCCACACTGAGTTGTGGTGAAGAGAGGTGCACTGCTCACTTGTCCACGATGATCATCCAAACATAAATATTGTTCCCAATCTTTATATTAAGTGGTGCTAGCAAAACAAACAGGATGCTACAAGATGATACTTCCAACAAAGAGGTAAAAGTTTTCTTATGCATATCCAATATGTACATTGGTGAATTGGAGCCAAAATGGATCAGCATTGTGGCGGAATCACAAGCTGAAAAACAAGCTGGCAAAATCCCCCCCCACATTAACCTTCTTACGCCGAAGCCCTAAAAACGTCTCCCGTATGCCGAGGCGGGTTTGGAGTTCGTGCGGAAGCGGAAAAAATAATTTTTTCAAAAAATCACAGCGCGCTTAGTTTTCAAGATTAAGAGTTCATTTTTGGCTCCTTTCTTTGACATTGCCTGAAGTTTAGTATGTAACCATCAGAAATGAAAAAAATATCATTATCATATATAAATAATGCGATATATGGTAGCGACAAGAAAAAAATTCATACATAATTGTATTCAAATCAAGCTGTGCGAAAAACGGTTAAAGCTAACGAGTTACTTTTTTATCGTTGTATTGTACACTAAATTGCGATCATTTTGATATATACACATTGTAAAACAATCAAAGCAACACAGAACAAATATTATCACAAAATGATGCGTGAATTCGTAATGTGCGGACATAAAAAATGTTTTTCAAAAAAAAATTCACCCATAATCTAATTATTAAAGTTCTAGAGACTTCCAATTTGTTTCAAAATGAAGAAAAATGATTGAATATTACGATACTGTAAGATTTTGAGCTTAGAATGGCAGTTTTCATCCATTTCGGACGAGTTAAATTTGACCGAATGTCAAAATTTTTATATATATATATGCAAATATTGCAAAAATGAGAAAAGCTATAACCCTTCAAATATTTTTGTTTGTATTCTTCATAAATTTTGCGCACATTTTCATATATGAAAACTCTATAAAACGCCTAATATGAAAAAGGAGTAAATATTAGGAGAATGCGATGTACAGTTGGACACAGGTTTCCCTGGTACACCTTCTTGAGGGACTTCGAAAAATTATATGGTAACAGTGTTTACTGCGGGGGATGGGGGGAGGACTCTTCCTCTCTTAGCAAGAGTTCCACCAATAAGCTCTGGAATTCTTTCAGTGGGAGGAGTCATTAGGTATGGTTGGAGAAACACACACACACACGGAGTAAAAAAAAAAAAGAAATCTGAGCAGGGTATATCGTTGTAACTAAGATTACTGTCTCACTTTTAATATAAGTTTGTTTATTAAGATTCCATTTAACTTTCGTCTAAGGCGTTATCTTACCACCGTGTCTGTTATTATATATCGGTCATATTCATTACGCAATACTTAAAATTGATCAAAATTTTAGAGTTATATTGGTATTGGAGAGAATCGAACATCATAACAGGATATTTTAACCTTATCACGTAGCCAAGTTTATAGTATCGGTTGCAGTGCGTTTCCTACCAATGATATAATAGGAAAGCTATAAAGAGAAACGCAGCAGCACTTCATTGAAACATACCCAAAAACTCTGTGAACGTTGTTTTAAGTGTCCGACACCTTAGCTCCTCTCTCTCTCTCTCTCTCTCTCTCTCTCTCTCTCTCTCTCTCTCTCTCTCTCCCCCCCCATATTAGCTACTCTTTAAAGTGACATGGTCATCTAAAAAATACACTGCGCCAAGTTATTCAGTTTTGATATGTCATTAATACCCTTTAATCTTAACTAAACTAATATATGCATATATATTTTTTCGGGGGGCGGGGCGAGTGGTGTCGGGGATAGAGTTCTTGTTGTTAAACTGTCTCACAGGTTTTGGAATTCTAAAATGTAATTCAAACTGACAAGCTTCTTGCTTTTGCTGTACCGATGTCCTCAGCCTGGCTTTGCTACAACTGAAATGGGTGGGGGACTAGAGGTATGGTGGGCCTGTTGCGACCCCGATGAGTGGACGAAATACTAGATATGCTCGCGGATAGAGTGTATGGCTACAGAAAAGCTCCACTTGAAATATTTTCTTGTTTTTCTTTAATGCCTGCGTGTTTTTAGTGTTTATCCTAATATTATTATAGTACTGTAGATTTTCTAAATACAACAACATTTACAAGAAGAAGGATTGGGTTAAACTCACTCTCTCTTGTAAATACATTAGAATGAAAAGGAGAGAGAGAGAGAGAGAGAGAGAGAGAGAGAGAGAGAGAGAGAGAGAGAGAGAGAGAGAGAGAGAGAGAGAGAGACTAGACGTTACTGAGGAATCAAAATGAAACTACTAGGGACAGAGAAAATTCCACAACGTGTAATGGAAAGTGAAGAAGGACTCCCAAACTTGGTGCAAACTTTTAACCATTCCCATATGGTAAACTTAATTCGTTTGCCAATGATAAATAATTGTTGATATTCAGAGGTTTCATGTATTCATGGTTGGGTTTGTATTCCCTCTTGAATATACTGTAGAGATTATTCCCTACACGCCGTTCATTACAATAATTATTACATGATATGGATAAACATATCTACTTGGCTTCTGTTTTCTATATTAATTGTGATACATGTTTATGTTCATACGGACAGAAATTCCTTTCGCTCTTATCATCATTCGTGTGAGGATAAGACAGACGTCTCTATTGTTAAACAGCCCCTTCAGTCATTTACCTTTCCATTGTGGAAAGAGCTATTTGGAGAAATGTAGTTTGATCATATTGTCCTAGGGTTCTCTTTTTTAGATAATTTTTTAAGAAAAAATCAGGATAGCGAAATTCCCTTTAGATTTTGAACTCCTTTAAAATATCAAATTCACATTTCGAATAAATAATTTTAATAATCATGACCTGGAGCTAAACGATATGCATAGGTCTATTTACGATTTTTTTTTTTTTTACATCATACGACATGGAAGTTCAGCGGAAGCCATGGGGTAATCCAAATATACACACTCAATTTTTACATTTTATTTTTTAATATTAGTGAGAAGTCCAGCCACCTTCCTTCTAGATCACCTCTTGCAATCTGTTAGGCATAGAAGATTCGTGGTTTCTGACGATCTGTGGTAGGTTGGTGGAAGAGTTCCATTGTGTTTTCCAGAGGTTCATAAGTTGATCTGGTCTCCTCTCCCTCTCAGGCTCCCAACAATTTTACCAAATTAGCCTAAATATTCTTAGTGAGGTTATGTCTGTATCCTTACTGGCCAGCCAAGCAACTGCAGATCCTCTCGACCTTGAAAACCATTCCTGGACTATTCTGGCCGTATGGATGGGGCAGCGGTCGTGAATGAAAATGACAGGAGCAGGTGGGGAGGAATAATTCCGCTGTTTGAAGTGAAAGAAATTAGAAATCCTGAAGAAATTTCAATGCATTTTTCACCATGACCTCCACTCAATCCTGGTGATATCCATAAATGTAAGAAGAACCAGCCCCACACGTTTACTGTGACGTGCCCATTACTGGTCACCTCGTAAATTTCTTCTGTAGTATCTGAAGGGAAAAAATCTAATTTTTAACAATTTTACGCTTTGCTTTTCGAAAAAGTAAAAGGGAAAATAATTCTATATCGTTTGGGGAAATAAAATGCTAAGTACACCCTTGCAATAAGTTTAAGAATGGTTTATTCATCTGCAAGGATTAATACTTGATAACTAGCATTAACTTTGATCTGCAACAGTCCGTTATGATATGATATTCTTTAATAAAGTAAACAGGCTGTACTCCTATTATTATAAGTTTGCCTTCGTGATTATTCATAAAATTAATAATGTATTTGCTTAATGCCTGAAAGCTGGCCATAGTATAACTACTGGTGGGTTTTCAATGAAGAATTTTTATTTTCCCACACTTCTCGTGGGAATATAATTCAATTACGGAAAATACATGGTTATTGACAAAATTATCATCTTTTGATGATAATATTACCCTTGCTTATAATTATTATAGTCTGACTGTTATTAATGATTTTAGAAACTCACCTTATATTACTCGGTCTTCGGTTATGTATTCTGCCGTGACTTCAGCTAGTAAAAGACCTTTCGTCACTGCATACGACTCGAGACCAAAATTCCATATCCTCCCCTAAAAACTGTTGAACGAAGACAAGCCTATCAGCACGATGCCGAGAAATTCCTTCTTGGCAGGAATTCTATGAGGTATTCCTGCCTCATGCAGACGTCTTTGCACCGTCATAGCCTAAACATTTATGCCAGACGTTCAATAATGACAATAGTATTGGTAAAAGGATCTTCTTGCTGCTCGTCGAATGTCGTCGTTATCCTAACGCGTGGTCATTCGTGGTGGAGGTCCCTTCGAACTGAAATACGTAATTAACATGCAGATACCTAGATAATCAAGATTAATTATAGCCTGTTTACTTATGGAACGCTATTTGGGTATTCTGGGAAGTAAAGAGAAAGAATCACTATTAGAGTTCAACAGGACCAAGGCAACTGTTAATTTAGGTTTCATCAATTTCACGGGTTTTATAAGGTTTATAGTTTAAAAAATTAATAAATAAATGAATGAAATAAATGCTATCCAAAGTCGGTCAATTTCCCAGTCTAAGCGTGCCTCCTTTTCCATTTATTTACTGTTGTAGGGGAGACCTCAAGACGCTGTGCAACAGCACGTATTGAAAGCCCACTTTCTCGTAGAGCAACGATCTGCGCCCGGAGAACAATATGTTGCTGTTCATTTGGAGACTGTAACGAATACTACTAGCAGAGGACAGATGCCCTATCAAAATTTTATACAACACCTCAGTCTAGCCATGATTGGGTGACAACACTTGTTAGCGTGTAAAGAGGTGCTGTAGCAGTGATATCGTTATCACCGAACAAAGTGATATATTAAATCACACGATTACTGGGACTGATTGATTGATTGGCTGTTACTGGCATTGCAACATCTCAGGTCATTACTGTCATTGTTAATTGTCTGTTTGAAACACTGTTTACTAAAGGTGGTGCTGTTCCTCTCTTAACGTGAATTCCACTAATCAGCTTTCGAGCTGTTTTAGTGTATAAGAGGTTGGAGGAGGAAAACTTGTAATAAGTGTTAATCATCATAGATGAATAAACATTATCCTAATGCAGGGGTTGTTACTTAGCATTACATTTCCCCAAACGATATTCACTTATTTTCCCTTTTACGGAAAGCAACAGGTAAATTGTAAAAAATTTAGATTGTTTTCCTTCAGATACCACCGAAGAAACATTTACGAAGTGGCCAGGAGTGGCTTGTAACCGTAAACGTGTGGGCCTGGATTTCCTTACATGGTATATGTGATATCACCAAGACTGAAGGGTTTCACCAGTGCAAAATACGTTAAAATTCTTCAGGATTTCTTCCTCCCTTCGCTTCACCAGCGGCATTATCCCTTTCCACCTAGTCCTGTCATTTTCATTCATGACGGCTGCCCCATCCATACGGCCAGAATAGTCCCAGGAATGGTTTCAAGGTCGAGAGAATTTGAATTGGTTGCCTGGCCAAATTAGGGTGCAGAACCACATAGATCCCGAGAGAGATAACGTCGATTTATTAAAGACTGAACAATTCACAGGTGCCCCGAGAGAAGCCGAAGTGCAGTGAAAAAAAAATCACTGAATTTCTAATCAGTTTTCTTCCCATGTATGCATAAATTTTTTTTTATTCTTGTTCCCATTATTTTTATGCACATCCATTTCAAAAAGTGATAAAAGCTACAACCATGGGTTGTTTTTAAGTTGTATCTACATGAAATTGCGCACATTTTCATATATAAAACTTTATGTAACGGCTAATTTAAAACGGTGCAAACATTACAACAATCGCACGTTCTGATTTTTTCGGAAGAGTTACCCATGCGGACGTAAGAAAAAAAGTTTTTTTTCATAAATTTCACCATAATCTAAATATTGTGCTAAAGACTTCCTATTTGTTTTAAAAATGAAGGTAAATGATTGAATATTACTAGAATGTAATAGTTTTAGCTTACAATTGCGTTTTTTTACCATTTCAGTCGCGTCAAAGTTGACCGAAGGTTGAAATTTTGGCACATCGTTATTTATATGAAAATATTTCATAACTGATAAAAGCTACAACCATGGGTTGTTTTTAGTTGTATTCTACATGAAATTGCGCACATTTTCATCTATATAACTTTATGTAATGGCTAATATAAAACGGTGCAAACATTACGACAATCGGACAAAAAAATTTATGATTTTTTCGGAAGAGTTACCGGGCGGACGTAAGGAAAAAGTTTTTTTTTTTTTTTTAAATTTCACCATAAATCGAAATATTGTGCTAGAGACTTCCCAATTTGTTGTAAAATAAAAGTAAGGTAAACGATTGACTATTACTAGAAATGTAAGAGGTTTTAGCTCACAATTGCGTTTTTCAACCATTTCAGTTGAGTCAAAGTTGACTGAAGGTTGATATTTTGGCACTTATCGTTATTTATATGAAAATATTTCAAAACTGATAAAAGCTACAACCATGGGTTGTTTTTAGTTGTATTTTACATGAAATTGCACACATTTTCATATATAAAACTTTATGTAACGGCTAATATAAAATGGTGCAAACATTACGACAATCGGACGAAAAAATTTGATTTTTTCTACAGTTAATGCGCGGACATAGGGAATTTTATCAAAAATTCACCATAAATCGAAATATTGTGCTAGAGACTTCCAATTTGTTGTAAATGAAGGTAAATGATTGAATATTACTAGAAGTAAGAGTTTTTAGCTTACAATTGCAGTTTTTCGACCATTTCATTGAGTCAAAGAATTGACCGAATGGTTGAAATTTTGGCACATCCTTATTTATATGAAAATATTTCAAAACTGATAACAGCTACAACCATGGGTTGTTTTTTGTTGTATTCTACATGAAATTGCGCACATTCAAATATGTTATTGTTATGATACAATAGTTTGTTCATACTTACCTTGGCAGTATATATATAGCTGTATTCTCCGAAGTCGACAGAATTTCAAAACTCCCGGCACACGCAGTGGGCGGCCAGGTGGGTTAGTACCCATTCCCGCCGCTGGGAGGCCGGATATCAGGAATCATTCCCCATTTTCTATTCAGATTTTTTCATACCACTGTCCCCTGAGGGGAGGTGGGTGGGTACTTAATTATATATATCTGCCAGGTAGTATGAACAACTTTATTGTATCATAACAATAACATTTTGTTCATGAAACTTACCTGTCAGATATATATTATAGCTGAATCCCACCATTGGGGAGGTGGGAAGGGACAGAATAGAAGGATTAGGAAACACCTCAAGTGCAGATGATTGACATCTTGATTCCTTACCTGTTAGCATAGCTGACTTCTTGATTACTGTCACCGAAGTCTGCTTTTGCTTTACTAGAGTTGCCAACAAGGTAGTGACCTGTGTAGTTGGTGCGCTCTAGATGATCTGTCAACGGGAGCGTGACCACAATGTGACTAGACCATATTGGACCATACTGTGAGGGCAAACGAAGCTAAAACCACCACCCTGACCTAACCTATCGAAGTTTAGTCCCATAACTTCTAGGCTAACGAAAGGGAAAGCGCCTCAAGCGACCAACCCTTCCAAAGTTTAAAAGCACACCTATCCCTTTTCTATAGGATAGGATTCGTGCTGCTTCCTGCCTCCAATAATATTTCTACGGATATGTATGGTCCTAGCGACTCGCAGATCTCATATGTCGTCTTCACATCCCGTCGGAGTGTGAAAGCGAACACAGAGTTGCTTCGCTCAAACGTGGCACTCAGGATATTACCGAGTGTCATGCTCTGTTGAATGCTTCCGAGGCCGCGCCCTCACCTCGTGAGCATTTACTTTAAAAGGTTTTCAAATCTTTGTTCAAACATGACGAATGAGCCTCTTAGAAAGACTCCTTAAAAATAAACGCCAGGGCGTTCTTCGACATGGGCAAGTCTGGTCTTTTTACGGAACACCGCAGATTGTCCGAATGACCTCGACTTTCTTTAGTTTTATCAAGATAAAACAAACTTGAGAGTCCCGACAGGGCACAGGACTCTCTGTGGCTCTTTGCCCAAAAATTTGTGCCATCCCCTTGATCTCCAGGTCTCTGGGCCAAGGGTTAGACGGGTTTTCGTTCTTAGCAAGAACGGAAGGCTTAGAGGACACCGAAATTATGTCCTCTAAAGCCAAAACCTCTGATGATGGCTAAACCTCACTAAACCATCTTTGCCGCAGCTAGAGTGGTTAGAAAATTAGCCTTTCTGGTTACGTGTATTAAGTTTACAGAAAGGAGAGGTTCGAAATGCTTTGCATCAGGAACTTCAGACTACATCTAAGTTCCATGCCGGAAGCTTCGATCTAAAAAATTTCAAGATTTCCACAGACCTCAAAGATCGTGAAGGGTTTTGTTGTTTGACAGATCCGAATCTCTGAGCCTAGAGGCCGTCAACATATTTCCGTATTCTACAATAGTTTGGGACTGCTAGCTTATCCCATACTTCAGACGGAATGGGAAGGCGGTAAAGTAATTCACAGAGGTCAGAGGTGGAGGAACAGTCATTCTTCCTGCCCTATGTCCAGAAACGGCCACTCCGATTGGTACACTGCAAAATATGCAGCACTGCTTTGCTTTGGCAATGAGACTTGCAATTAATCTTGAAGATCCTCTCGCTTCTTGACAGTCTGAACGCATTCAGACTCAGAGCGGAGAGATTTTAGGTACCTCTCGAAGTGAGGCTGTTAGAGTAGACCGATTCTCTCGGGAAGGGTCCTTGGAAAGTGCTCTCTGAAGGACGTGACCTCTGTGAATCCAGCCTCTCGAAGGCCAACATGGGGCGATCAGCGTCTTTCCTCACTCCCTCTGACGCCAGCGATTATCTTATTACATTTCCTAAGCTTTTGATAGGGAAAAGGGCGGGCTAACCAACTATCCCCATTCCATACTATAGGATGGCGTCTATTGCTACCGACTCTCGGATCGAGAAAATAAGGGCGCAACGTAGAGGAAGCTTCTTCGTCTTCAATATTGCAAAATCTACGAAAGGACGTCCCCAAAGTCTCCACAACTCTCGACATACTTCTAGGCGAGGATTACTCAAAAGTCAAACGTCAGTAGTTGCTGCCGTCGATCGAGAGATCCGCACGGACGTGCAATCGTGTAACGAAACCTCTTAAGGATCGTTACGTTCCGTGCCTATGCCGATAACCCTCTCTCTTTTTTTCTTGGGATATGAGAGAGCTGCGGAATTATCTGAGATGATTTGGACCACTCGACCAAAACCTCACTCTTCGAGGAACTGGAGAGCCAACCAGATTGCTTCCAATTCTTTTAGATTATGTGCCAGGACCTCTGTCCGGATGCCTGCTCCCTCTCATTATCACCTGAGGTGATCCTTAACCCATTGAGAGACGTTTAGAATTATCTCTAGATCTTTGATGTTATTTCAGTTCTCCTGTAGGAAAACTGTAGAGGTCTGAATTGCAGTCTATTCAGGGAAACAAGCTTCTCCAGCGAGGAAATGGTCCCCAGCAGACTCATCCATTCCCTCACTAAGCATGCTTCCTTCCCTAATAAGGCTGCGCTTTGCATAAGCAGGAGAGCATTATAGTGCTATGCTGCGGTAGACTCGTACAGAATTCTGTTACAGTGCGGTAAGCAGCGCCGAACATGTCTAAGAGATATCTCTGTTGAAAATTTCTTAGCAAAGGAAGTCGTTTTTATTCATGATTACCACCGAGAATCCCCTCAACCCGAGGCGAAAGTCATGATTGTAGGGCAGAGATACGGTTCGTAAATCAATCCCGCGGGAGAGAGAGAACGTAACCGATTGAGCAGTACAACGAGCTACCTAACACTGAGTTGGTGACAGTGTGAGACACTGTGACAGTTACAGCAGCAGCTTATGTTCACCTTCTCGCAGTCTTATGCGAGTTGCCAGCTATTCTATTCATCTAAGAATAGATTTTCCATTATTTGAACAGAAACTCAAGTTGGCATATCTAAGCGAAACAGAATTCGCTAATACAGAAGCTGATTTTGTGTTGTCGTAACATTACGCTTAATTAACCAAAATGTTAAATCGGAAACTCCTGGAAAGTTGCCGGGAGTACCGATTAAATATACTGCGTCATCCACCATGACAGCAACCTCTCGTTTCGCACTATTCTGCCTGAGTTACCAGCTACTCTCTTCTACGAAGGAATAGGTTCGTTACTATTATCGATCATAAGAAAATTCTCAAGCAGGCATATTTAAGCGAAACATAATTCGCTACATGCAGAAGCTGAGTTGGTGGTGTTGTAACAATACCTTCAAGCATGTCCTTACACCGGAAACTCCTGGAAGTTGCAGGAAGGACCGATTAATACACTTAAAATAAACAGTCCTTTCGGTTGCCATCTGTAGAGGTAACCAGATATGCGTATATGACTGACTTACATTTCAGTAATATGACGCGAAGATAAAATACCTAAGTATTGCAGTCACTTGAACATCTAATTCTCTACTACATTCTTTTCTCGACGAGGAAGAGAGAGAGAATGGAAATCGACTGTCTTCATTCTCTTTGCCAAGAAAAGGAATAATATTATTCAAATGGAAATCCTCAAGTGAGAACCGAAGATCGAAAAGGAAAGTTCAAGCTTCTTATGATATTTGACATAAGACTTCATGGACGTAGTCTATAAGTCTTTTTCCTGGATGAGCCTCTGACTAATGAATGAGAGCTCTTTCGAAATTTTGTTACTTATCCGCTTATGCGATAAAATGTTATTAAGAACTTGTCAATGAGAACTAACCCAATTGCATGACTGAAAGTAATCCAGGAATTCGAGCATATAGCCTTCCCGATTCCCGCAGAAATCGAGGAAGGGGCAGGATTCCTGATTAGAGACTGGGCTTACGACAGGAAGGACCTTAATGTTCCCCTCGCAGCGCAATCCGAAAGCAGACAAGGCGTTTTATGACACCGAAATCTGCTTACAGTTCCTCCGGAATTCATCAAGTGATGGATTCTGTTGAACGCTCCCTTCGTAGAAAGCGAAGTAGACATCTTGACGAGACCAAACTCCTTCCTCTACTTCGACGACGCCCTCTTGAAGAGCGTTCTTGCAGGAATCCTGCCGAACGTCTTGATGCGTAGGACGCCTATCGTTCTGAAGAACGTCCTGGCAAGTGCTCTACCGAGCGTCATGACTTGTAGGATGCCGAGCGTCTTCAAAAGCGTCCTCGCTAGCGTCCTGGCGAGCGTCCAGATGTGTAAGACATCGAGCGTCTTCCAAAAGCTTATCAATGTTTATGACGTCGAGCGTCTTCTGAAAGGCCACCCGAAAACCCGAAAAGCGTCCTGGAGAGCCGCACGCTGCTCCTGAAGTGTGAGAGCACTATAGGAAGACGTAAGGCTATCGTCTCCAAGACGGCCTTAAAGACTTTCGTTACCTCAAACAAAGACGGTGGCCGCCTGTGCAACATTTTGCGTCTTAGTAATGCAAATGAACATATCCAGACACGCGCTCAAAAAAAGGAACGCCGAGCGTTCCGAAAGGCATCGTCGCGAGGTGTTTGCCGAACGTCCTGATTGCATTCTTTGAGCGTCTTGAAGAGCGTCCGGAATAGAAGAGCGACGAACATCAAGGGAAGCGTCATAGTGAATGACGTGCGTCAACACGAGTAACTTGAGAGGCTTCCTGGCGAGGGGAGAGCCGCTCATGAAACGCGAGCGTCCTAAGCATAAGTACGGTGATCGTCATCAGGACGAGTCTTAAGGACGTTCGCCCCTCTTGACAAAAACGACGGCCGGCTGTGCGACATCTTGCGTCTTTGTCACGCTCATCGACACTGCAGAAGGGCATTTAAAAGGACGCCTGTGTGTTCTTGGGTATGAGGAATTCTTTGCCCTTCTCCTGTCGAAAACTAGGATAGTCTGTCCAGTGTCATCTCTGTCCCTGACAGAGCGTCCCTTAGGGACGAGTAAGATGCTTCTTGGCGAGCTGTTTGACTATGCAAATCAGCTTGCCGGACGTCAAGCTTATGAGCTTGAACAATATCCCGTTTCGTAGTAAAGCGAACGTCACATAACGTATACATAGCTCTAGATGGAGGAAGTGCAAACGCAGTCTTCCCTTTAACCTTCCTTGAATCCATCCAATCCTGGACTCTCTTAAACGCTCTCTTCGCAGAGAGCGAAGTGGCCATCTTAACGAAGCCAGGGGCCTTCCTGGCCTTCGATGAGGCTAATTGTGAAGGTGGAGCGTCTTGGAAAGCAAGAAAACAATCCTTGCTACACGAGTAAAGACGTTCCTTCCTCTCGATAGAGCGTTGAATGTCTCGAAAGGCGTCCTTGTGAGGGTCCTGCCTTAAGGACATTTCTAATCTCTTGACCAAGACGACAGCCGCCTGTGCGACATTTTGCGTCTTTGTCACTCTTATCGATTAATAAGTCAAGCCGAAGGGACGCCAGATCAATGTGGGTTCCCCGTAACCCTCCTTCGGCTTTCGACATGCCCTCTCCCTAGTCCTGGGAGTCCGACAGAGGTCCAGGCCTAGAGGCGTTATGGGGCGGATCTGACGTTCCCGTCCTGACGAGAGAGAGGACGTGAAGCGTCCTCTTCTCTTAAAGCTTCTTAGAGGGCGCGAGTCCTTCCGAGAGCTCCAACTTGCGGGGAGGACGCCTCGGAGGACGAGAAGCAATCTTTCATGATTCGTGCACGTGCACGATCTTTGGCAGCCTTATCCTGCCGAAGGGACGCCAGATCGGTGGGGGGGTTCCCGTAACCCTCCTTCGGTTTTCAACTTGCCCCCTCCCTGGTCCTGGGAGTCCGACAGAGGTTTAGACCTCTGACCGATCTGACGCCCCCTCCACAACACTAGGGGCAAAATCAACATCACTACACTCACAACACTGATTGGAGAGCGAGCACTTTTTCAAGCTTACTTGATGTAATCCACAATAATAGAAAGGGCATTACTTCTCACAGAACTTCCTCTAGGCCCGTAAGCCATACCACAGGGTTAGGCAAAATAAAGTCTACTGGAGGTTAGTAGGTTCATTATCCTAACTTCTGTTACTGTGGAGGAAGACCTCCTGATTCTATCACGCTCTAATTTGCGTACATACGAATCATACGTCTCTTTCGGAATCAGTCAACATTACCACTAATTACATTGATCTCTCAACAAAGAAAACATGTAAACGTCATGTATACTAAGCGAGTGTCTACCGAAGGTTTCGGTAGCCTCCCCTTACCCGTTGCAGACAACAAAGTCTGAAACTAGGCTAACTAGATTCAGACATCATATGCAATGAAAAAATTTTAATTAATTTATGATAGCGTATGCCTAGCCACAAATCCAAGTCAATCATTCAAAAAAAAAAGTAGGATACTTAAGCGGCTAATGAAGTTTCAAAATCCTAGGCGGAGGTAGTGGAAACATGGTGTTTTCACTACCGCGACAGAGAAAAATCTGAATAGAAAATGGGAATGATTCCTGATATCCGCCTCCCAGCGGCGGGAATGGGTACTAACCACCTGGCCGCCCACTGCGTGTGCCGGGAGTTTTGAAATTCTGTCGGACTTCGGAGAATACAGCTATATATATATCTGACAGGTAAGTTTCATGAACAAAATTTAAAACTTTATGTAACGGCTAATATAAAACAGTGCAAACATTACGACAATCGGACGAAAAAATTTCTGATTTTTTCAGAACAGTAACTGCGTGGACGTAAGGAATTTTTTTTTTTTTTTGTCAAAAACTCACCATAAATCGAAATATTGTGCTAGAGACTTCCAATTTTGTTTGCGAAATGAAGGTAAATGATTGAATATTACTAGAAAGTAAGAGTTTTAGCTTACCAATTGCGGTTTTTGACCATTTCCGTCAAGCCAAAGTTGACCGAAGGGAAGGTTTGAAATTTTGGAACTTATCATTATTTATTATGAAAATATTTCATAACTGATAAAAGCTACAACCATATGTTGTTTTTAGTTGTTTCTCATAAAATTGCGCACATTTAAATATTTAAAACTTTATGTAACGGCTAATATACAATGGTGCAAACATTACGACAATCGGACGAAAATTTTTTTAATTTTTTAGGAAGAGTTACCGCGCGGACGTAAGGAAAAACCGCGCGGACGTAAGGAAAAAGTTTTTTTTCATAAATTCACCATAAATCAAAATATTGTGCTAGAGACTTCCAATTTGTTGTAAAATGAAGGTAAATAGTTGAATATTACTAGAATATAAGAGTTTTAGCTTACAATGCGTTTTTTTACCACTTCGGTAGAGTCAAGTGACGAAGGTTGTAATTTTGACACTTATCGTTATTTATATGAAAATATTTCAAAACTGATAAAAGCTACAACCATGGGTTGTTTTTTTGTTGTATTCTACATGAAATTGCACACATTTACATATACAAAACTCTATGTAACGACTAATATACAATGGTGCAAAAATTATGTCAAAGTGACGAAATAATTTCTGAGATGTGTCGCTGATGCTTTTTAGTGCGAGAAGAAAGAAATTTGCGCTTGTGTGCCTGGGTAACGATTGTAAACAAAACAACGCCTTGATCCGTGAACTCCCAGCATCCCTCAAGTACATGATTCAAAAATATTTGCCAAGTAGGCCTATAACTATTATTCCGCGAATTTTTAAAAAACTTTTTTGCGTCGACATTTCATACGTCAATTCAGCACCCAACAGACAATTTTCGTCGACGTTTAATACGTCCAATCGGCGTTTAAGAGTTAACTGCTCTCCCAACTTCACAAGAGGAATCAGAAAGGGCGCTGGAAGGTCATATGAAGGAGAAGGGGCCCGCTTGTGGCCTTGTTCTCGAGGAAGAGTTGGACAACGACAACCTCTGATCAATGGCGAAAGCCAATATGGCTACCTTTTGGAAGGTTGGGTTGCAGCTTTAAGAGGATCCCGAGGTAAAGATAGGACCTCTAGAGGAGGAGCAGACGATGGATGAATATTACTAGAATATAAGAGTTTCAGCTTACAATTGCGTTTTTTGACCACTTCGGTAGAGTCAAAGTGACCGAAGGTTGTAATTACGATAGTTGAACATTACTAGAATATAAGTGTTTTAGCTTACAATTGCGATAGTTGAATATTACTAGAATATAAGAGTTTTAGCTTACAATTGCGTTTTTTTACCACTTCGGTAGAGTCAAAGTGACCGAAGGTTGTAATTTTGACACTTATCGTTATTTATATGAAAATATTTCAAAACTGATAAAAGCTACAACCATGGGTTGTTTTTTTGTTGTATTCTACATGAAATTGCACACATTTACATATACAAAACTCTATGTAACGACTAATATACAATGGTGCAAAAATTATGTCAAAGTGACGAAATAATTTCTGAGATGTGTCGCCTGATGCTTTTTTTTTAGTGCGAGAAGAAAGAAATTTGCGCTTGTGTGCCTGGTAAACGATTGTAAACAAAACAACGCCTTCTTGATCCGTTGAACTCCCAGCATCACTCAAGTGCATGATTCAAAAATATTTGCCAGTAGGCCTATAACTATTTTTCCGCGGAATTTTTTAAAAAAACTTTTTTGCGTCGACATTTCATACGTCAATTCGGCACCCAACAGACAATTTTCGTCGAGTTTAATACGTCAATCGGCGTTTTAATAGTTAACTGCTCTCCCAACTTCACAAGAGGAAATCAGAAAAGGGCGCTGGAAGGCCATATGAAGGAGAAGGGCCCGCTTGCGGCCTTGTTCTCGAGGAAGAGTTGGACAACGACAACCTCTGATCAATGGCGAAAGCCAATATGGCTACTTTTTGGAAGGTTGGGTTGCAGCTTTAAGAGGATCCTGAGGTAAAGATAGGACCTCTAGAGGAGGAGCAGACGATGGAAGTTCCGAGGACGGGTACTCTGACTCAGACGTTACTGTTTTCCGTGTCATAACATTGCAAAAAACAGAGGAAAAAGGTTTTACATACTGAACATGTGTAAGTGCGTGCAGGCGAATGGAGCGCACACTGGCGCATGGGAGAACACCTAAAGACACGCACATTAGAACGCGCTGGAGAGTGTTGGCGCTCTACATAGACAAAGAAGAGCGTTTCGAAGGAGTGTGTCTGGGGCATGATACTGGAGACCAAGAGTGTTTAGAAAAACGCTCTGGTGACACACGTTGGCGTGCACGGGCAGTAGAGTAGCGCACCTTGGGGAATGCTTATACTGTTGCTGAGGCAGCGGTGAAGTAGTGCATTGGGTAACGCGCATTACAGGTGAGCACTGTCTAAAGAACACGTGCGTAATCACACGTGCTGTCCAGGAGTAACACGGCGTGCAAATGAATGGTGTGCATCAGGAAGTAGTTCTTGCTTTATTGCCGCACACACCGGTGTAGAAGGGGGGGCGTGCATTGGGAGAGACAGTTTCTCTGCAACCTCTCTCCAATGAAGGCTCCAGTGCGCATGCCGAAACATCACGCACTGCAGAGGAGCATGCAATTAGTGCAGCCTCCTGTGTGCGTGCCGTAGTTCATTGAGGAGAGTAAATACAACGAAGGCTCCTTCGTGCGTGCCGTAGCATCACACAAAGATGAGGAGCTTATGAGTAAAGGTCTAGTAGTTCTTGAAGGAGAGCGCGCATCAGCACGCCTATGAGAGGAGTCTTTACTACTTCTCTGAAAGGTCCACTGCTGGCTCTTGAAGAAGGCGTCAGGAGGGGGAGTCGAGGACCTCGTCCAGGGACAAGGTGAAGCTGCAGGACCCGCATCCCTGAGGGTGGGCAAACAGGAGGACAGACCTGGTCAGTGTCAAAAAAGAGCCTCTGCAGGGTAGGGCTCTGAGGGCTGTGCTGCAGAGGGAAGGGCGTCTTCCTTAACAGCACAGGAGGATGAGGCAGATTCCTCCGAGGAGACTAAGGAGGAAGATGCAGCCCCAGAGGGGAGAGTGCCAACAAAAGTCTCTCCTTCAACGGCAGACCAGGAAGTCCCAACGAAGGCCACAAAACACAAAGGGCGTCATCAACACGTACTGAAAAACAAAGCTCATCCTTAGGAAGGGCCAGGCCTTCCTGTTTCACCAGGGGGGGGAAACTGCAGGTCTCGCTCTTTCAAATAGGCTGGCCAGTAGTTAATTGTCGCTCTTATGCGCTTCACTCCCAGAGGAGTGAGACGTCGAAGGTCCCGAAGAACGAGTCCCTGACGAGGAAGCAGAAGGTCTGGGTCGTTTGGTGTTCGAGGAAAAACTTGAAGGCGAAGAATCCTTTTTCTTCTTCTTACTTCGCCTCCAGTGATACTCAAACCCACTGGCAGGCAACCAGGTACGACACTCCTCACAGGGGGATTCCGATGTACAGGAAATGCCTCCTGCAAGAAGGACAAAGTAGTGAGGGTCTCTTATCAATCCTGCTCATGAAAGTCCCACACCTACGGCTCGGGACAACAGGGCAGGAATGCATAACCATATTATCAGACATACTCGCATTCAGCTAAAAAGAGAAAAAGAATGTTATGAAAAATTTCAACTAGACAGCAGGAGCGAAGGAGAGAGGTCTTTCCTCGCTGCCGGCTGTAATCAAAGTGACAACTCAGTGAGCTGGTGGGGAGGCGGTGCTTCCCCACAGCCAGGCAGGTAACTACCAGGCCCCAGTTTTAAGTTAACTACCGTCTATAAAGAATGTATCAGCCGGTAGTTTCAGCTGAGCTGCAATCTATCCTAAGTAAAGGACAGAAGGTAATTTGCATACGGTGTAGGAACAAACTAGTATTGCACTGGAGCTGAAGATGCTATTTTCTTATGATTTCACTCTTAATGGATGGATCCTATCATATGAGTAGCAATAACAGGGTTTGGGTGGTGGACAGATCAACTCGTATAAGCATCAATATTAGGGTGAGGTGGGGGAATACTGACCTATAAGTAGAAAAAATTGTCCAAAAAATCCATTTTGTACCCGAGAGGCACACTGTGCCCAAAAGGAACTGTACATCATGGCCCACCTATGGTATACTCATAAATCCTCAACTCGGAGAATAAGAGTCATATTTTACAATTTAAAAATTTTCGGGTAATGGTTGGCGGTCTGAAAACGTGGGGAAACACCAACCAGGGGGTGGGGAACCCTCCAAAAACCTAATATCCTGTTTTTAGCATAATGGCACTGTTAATCAAACTTCCAAGAAGGCAGTGGGCTAGGTCAGAAAGACTTAATGACATTAAGACATATGGATAGGTAGAGTTGAACCCACCCAATAAAAAACAAAATTTTTTTTTTTCAGATTTTAGCATTGTGACACTGTTATTGCATCACAATTCACTAAATATCACCTTTTGTTTTACACACACAAAAAAACTGAACTACTTTTTGTTATGCATTTGATGATATTCAAAACTTCAAAAATATTTCAAAATATTCATAATTTCACGCATCTGTGTTGGGGGTTGCGGTTTCCTAGCATGTTTACATTTGTTATTTCTCAAGAGGGGCTTTTACATTTACCTTTGTGTACGTTACAGATATGACAATTTTCAACAAATCTTTTAGCATCTTCATTGCAATTAGGCCAAAAATAGTTTCTAGTGACCGTTCTACATGTTTTCTTTATTCCAGGATGTCCTGACAACTTGTAAGAGTGTGTTAGTTCAAGGACTTCTTGGGATAGTGTGTTAGGTACATACAAACATGTACAAGCATTCGGTTCTTCTGATGCTTTATATAGAATTCCAATAATTAACTGAAATTCAGATTGATCCTCCTCATTTTGCATTAATTTAATCACTATTTTTCTAATGTTAGCATCCTTTTTGCTGTTCGATCTGAATTCTTTCCAAATCTAGATCTATGTTCTGACAACTAAAGCAGAAAGAAAAAGTATTAGTTGTGATTTGTTTCACAGTTTCTTCTTGCGATTCTCGACAAGGCATCTGCTATAGTGTTATATCTACCTGGGATATATCTGAACTCTGGGGCAAATTCTAATACACTTATGAACCATCTGTGAAACTTCACATTATTTGTGAAAGCTCTTTTCTTGAATAGGTCACAAATGGATTTGTGGTCTGTAAGCACATTGACTTTATGTCCTAGCAATATATGCCTAAACTTTCGTAATCCCCAATATAGAGCTAAGCTCTCTTGCTCGGTAGTACTATAATTTCTCTCTGCAGCATTCAAAACTCTACTTGCACAAAATACTGCTCTCATTCTTGTTTTTCCTTGTTGCATTAAAACTGCACCTACACCTGTACTAGAAGTATCGCAGGCTAGGTAAAATTCCTTTGAGAAATCTGGATACACTAAAATTGGATTTCTTGTCACCATTTCCTTGAGTTTTTGGAAAGCTCTTTCCTGTTCTGCCTTCCATTCATAAACTACATCCTTCTTAGTTAAAACTGTTAATGGTTTGGCTATGGTGGCAAATCCCTTAATAAAGGGACGATAATAGCCTACCATACCTAAAAATCTTCTCAAGGCTTTCAAGTTATTTGGAGTCTGGATATGCTACAATTGCCTTTATTTTACCTTCCTGCATACGCAGTCCATTTTCACTGATGACATGTCCTAAACACTCTAATGATTTCATCATGAATTGACATTTCTTAATTTTTATCTTTAATCCTGCACTCTTCAGTCTTTCTAACACTGTTTCTAATGTCTTTAAAGTGACTATCCAAGTCCTTACTAGAAATGGACTACATCCATCTAGGTATTACTGAAAAACCCTCATCTATATCTCCTAAGATTTGGAGCTATTAATCGAGTTATAGGTTAGTGGGGTGGGGCTGATGTAAGACCAAAGGGCATGGACTTCAAACTGTAAATGTTCCTTGTGAGTACTAAAAGCTGTTAAAGCTTTAGATTCTTCGTCTAAGGGCACTTGCCAATATCCACTGAGCAAGTCTAATGACGTAAATATTTTTGCTCCACCTAATTGAGCTAACATATCATTTATAACAGGGCATTGGCATCCTATCTGGGATGGTGTGCTGAATTTAATTTCCGATAATCTACTACCATTCTCCAACTGCCATCTTTCTTTGGAACTAGCAAGAGAGGTGAATTATATGGTGATTTAGAAGGTACTATTACTCCATCCTTCTTCATTTCCTCAATTAACTGATCTACAATCGATCGTTTACTTATTGGCAACTTACAGTTAGGGATATAGAATGGTTTGGTTCCATCTTGTATTAAAATCTTATGTTGCAAAGTATCTGTTCTGCCTAACTTATCTCCTTCTAAAGCAATGACATCTCTATACCTCTCCAATATTTGTAATAGTTTAATTAACTCTATTCTGAGGAAAGTCTGTATTATTTATTTCTTTATTTCAAATTGAACTTTGTTCTGTGCTAGAGAAGAATGCTTTTTCACCTAGTGTTAGTAAAGGATTATTCACTACAATTCCTGTACAAAATTCTATACCAGGCCTTAGTATTAGTCTTTTGTCTGAAAAATTCTGGACGTACGTCTCACAGTTATTGCCCTTCACGTGAACTAGGGAATTGTCCATTCTAACAGTCAGATAAGTTTTCATTAGTTAGCATTACATCTTTTTCATGCAAGTCTTCGTCTGTTTTAGCTCTAAGACAAACTTTGGTTGGACATTGCGGGTACAAAAGTACTTCTCTACTAAGCACAAATCTGACAGTATGGTCATCTGCAGTACTAATTAAACATATTTCTTCTTCATCGCATATCTCTGAGAAATAACAGACATCTGTTTCATCTGAACTTTCACCCAGTAGTATTGTTGAGTTTGAATTCGGCCCTTATTTATTTTGTTCCTAATAACAGGACTTCATTGATATATTTTTCTTCTTTATTTTCACCCATCGTAAGATATGTACAATCAATTTCTGATTCATCTTCATCTATTGTTGAATGCGCATAAGTGATCTGTGATTCATCTTCATAAATTTGTTCACATGCATTAATATGTTCCGCGGCAATGATTTGTTCAGAGGCATTAAATTGTTCAGAGGCATTAAATTGTTCAGAGGCATTAAATTGTTCAGCTGCAATAATTTGTTCAGAGTCAAAACTCTGCTCAAGGCTTGCATTGTTACTATTATTTATTTGTGCACAATCTATCATAGAACTATTCCTGGCTAAGGACATTTCTTTTAAACTACTATTTCTACCACTAATTTCACTACTATCCACTGAATCTGTGCTCCCGGGGCTAGCATTATTGTCCATCTTATTCTCCTGGATGTTCGCTTCTCTAGAAGATGTCGTCTCAGATAAATTGATCAGATTTATGCAAGACTTTTTTTCTTCTAGCTGAAAACAAACATTTTCTCTAGTTCTTCGTTGCAAATTGATTTTATTTTCCCCACAATCTACATCTCCGCATAGCTTTATATGAAAACAGCGCTTGAGTAGGGTAAAATCTTTCTTCTAATACATCAAATACTTTCTGAAAAGTGTTGTCTAAAATCTTTATGTCCAGTGTGACATTACCCAAAGCCTTAATCTGTTTTCCTGCTATTCCTTTTTATAATTCAACCAGGACCTTGCATTTCTGTATCTGCAAAGCCTAAATGTTTTTTTGTTAAGGTTGTTTTATCTATAATATTTACTGTACTGCCTGTATCTAAAAGGATTGAGCATGGTTTATTATTAATTCTTGTTTGGCATATTTCTTTATCCTTCAATGAAAATACTATCTCTTTATTTACTTCAAAAGGCAACTTGAAATGATCTTCCTGACCTACCGTAACTATTTCATTCTCATTTTCTACTGGTAAGGAAGCTCTCTTTTGTATTACCCCTTTCTGTAATTGTCACTGAGTCTGATTATTATTTTGGGGTGTACTACTTTGAGCATTATGGTTGGTATTGTTATTTTAGAACCAACAATTTTGTGTTAGGTGACCTGTCCTATTACAATAAGAACAATACCTTGGTCGCCTACATTCTGAGTTGTGTGGTTGGAATAACCACAATTTGCACAATTTTGTTCTTGTTTGTTATTTTGTGTTTTATTATCTCTGGGACTCTGGCTGTGGGTTGGGCTGAACGAACTTGGACTATTATTGTTTGGATTTCCTCTATGCTGTTGATGTCTATATTTACTATTTCTGTTTGCTTGGAAAATTTTTCCATTACCATTCCGTGGATTATTCCTCCTAGGATCTTGTTTCCCCTGTTGTCTATGCTTGAAAATTTCTAGATCTGTCTGGAAAACTATCTGTCCTTCCCTGGAAATTATTCCTATTTCTACCAGAGTTTCCATTATTTACAAAGCCTGTAAATTCTTTTGCCAGATGCAGTCCTCTTTCGCACAATTCCTTTTTCATAAAGCTGCTAGACTATCTGCTTAGGATCAGGTTCCTGTTTTTTAAAGACTTGTTTTTCTTCCTCCCCGATAGCGTCATATACTATACCATGGACTATGTAGTTCAAAATCTCTCTCATACTTACTAAATCCTTTACATCACGATTAAAAGCAATCACCATCGCCAATAACTACTCCGGTTCTTTTTAAATCGATCAGTATGGAGGTTTGCGATACTGTCACCATCATATTTCTGGTGTAAAAACTTACTTAGATTGTACCATTTATCTTGTTGATTAATCGGTTCCCAGATTTCAAAGCACACCTTCTTGAATTCAGCAAAAGTTTTAATCTCCTGAAACTTAAAGGAAGTGAGAGTGCAATGAGCATCTCCCTTTTCTGAACTAACATAGAGTAACGCTTCATCTATTTTCTTGCGTTCATCGGTAATTCCACTAGATGAAATCCGAATTTCGGTCTTATGTTATCCACTGAGCTACCGAATCGGCTTCTAACTTAATTTTGTCAGGATGATCCCTTTATACATTACCGCAAAAGCGTGTAGCCTGTGTTATTTACAGCGGCCTGTGCCATTCTAGAATACCTAGTTTGCGCTTGCAGTGGGTTAGGAATGTTATTATTGTTAGCAACAATCACACTAGTCGTGGGTCTATTTATTACTACTGTCGAAAGCACGGTATTTCTGGGTTGGAACTTTTGGCTATGCGATTGTCGTGGGGGAAAATTTGTCTGATTATTTTAGTCTCGATCGTCTTTCAGGGGTTGGACTTAGGCTATAGTGGTTCGAGTCGGGAGTTCTGCTTCTTTGTAACCTGGTAATAATTCCATGAAAGTTTCTATTCATTTCATACCAACAGCTTGGACTAGATACAATTTTAAAAAAATAGATGCATTGTTGTACTTACATTATCTTCATGGTTGGAGGCTGTTGTCCCTATTGCTGTCCCTATCTGGCCTATCTAATTTTCTTATTTCCAAGTGTTTCCTTCCTTCAATCTGGAAAAACATTAACATTAGTACATGCCGTTATTCCTTATTCACACCACTGCACTTTATGAAATGAATGACAATATCTTTATGGTTTATATTATCACAAACAATGAAGGAAGAAAGAAAATTATTTTATCTTACAACTTTACAGCAAACAAACAAAATTTATCTCAAGGCTGCTTGTTATGAACTATTTTATAAAGCATTTTTTTTTATTGCAGTGTGGTGAGATTTTTCTATTTTGATTTATTGTCAGATGTTAATCTATTAGGATACTCCAAACTTTTCTTCTTTCTTCTGGTTCTGGCTGCACCGAACACTTCTGCGTTGTCATCCGTGTGCTGCCGTTGAAGTTCTCTTGTGCCACTGCTGAAGTCTACTGCGCTGCCGTTGCTTAACACCGGTGGCAGCGTCATCCGTCGTTTGGTGAAATCATAGCGATGTATGGAGAAATGGGGCGCTATCTCAATATTTATGATAGTTTAGAGCTCGTAGGTTGATTGAAGAATTGCGCCGTCAATCGCCTTTCCTTTCCATGAAGTTTCGCTGCGCTGGAATTTGAAATCTTCTTCTGTCCGTCTCCTATGCGTTCTTGCGTTTTCCCTTTAACGCATTGTCGAGTTAATATGGCTTAGGAATGCGGCGATCCTAGTTCAGTATTCTTCGTAGAAATTCACTGCGTTTCGTCGCTCTAGTTTCGTTCGCCTTCTCAGCTGTTTTGAAGTGTTATTACTTCGTTAGCGGATACCCAGTCTCGGAGCTGTGTTTCATTGTTCTTCATCGCCTTTTTCTTTTTCTTCTTTCTTCAAGTTATTGAACTCGGAAATTTCTTCTTTTTGTTATTTGTTGATGTTTCTAGCGCTTAAGGATTAGCGCTCTTTTACTAGCAGTTGGTCAGTATTTTATATTTTCCACTGTTTAATTTTTCCCACTGTGTGTGTGTGTGTTTTCTCTATCGGTGTTTTGCACTTAGAATCCACAATCACTGAGCACCAACTTTATTGTGTTGTTTTCTTCGTTGTTGTTTGTGTTTGCGTTATGTCCTTACGGGTTTCATTTATTCTCTTTCTCTCTTCTCTTTATAGTCAGTCTTTCTTCGGTAGCTTGTTGGTAATGTTTGGAAGGTTATCTGTTATATGGGCTAACCTCCAGTTATCACTTGCGGCTGAGTTTTTCTTTCTTAAGAACATTGTAGATTAATTTCTTTTCATATTCCAGTCTCACAGGAGGTTTTAAGCTTGGGTACACTGTAGGATTCCTGGCAAGTTAAACACCACTTAGTTTATCTTACTTATTATTGCTCACAGTTAACAATTTTACACAACACTACACAGGGAACAGAGGGAGTATGGACATAGCCTCCCTGTATAAGGCTTAGATCCTAACTGAATTTCTCTGAGAGCTCAAGTGAAGTCTCAACCTAACTCATACAGTTAAGCGCCTCCTTAACTCCTACTAAGACACATCCTACTACTTCTTGAGTGGCTTACCTTACTTCCGGGGTGCCAAACCCCGCCGCCTAAATTTAGTCTTATTGGTTACGTTTCTCTACGGTAACCACCCAATGAAGGTGTCAAAGTTCAGATTTTCCGCTGGAGTTTGCAACTTACTGTTTTGGCAAACTGCTGCCTGTTTAGTCTCGTTTTCGAAACTGCTGTTTCTGCAGTCTGATACTGCCACACATCTACTCCATTTTCTACCTCTCCTGGTAGATTCTTTCATTACTCTACCCTCACTCTATACGTATTTCTACCAGTGGATTTTCCTATCTAATTGTCCCTACAGATTTATAGACAGACTCCTGTTGTTTCCTAACACATGCTATTTTTACGACAATCCTGGGTGACAGCCACTTTGAAAGGACACACTTCATTTCACTTGATAATACGCCAATATGGCTAAATATTGTAATGAAACTTAACTAGAAACAATCACACCATATTCAAAGATGTGAGACACTTATATGAGAAGCATGAAAAATTACAACAGACATCCAAAAATCCTTTTTCTTTCCTGATAAACAAAGACATCGTGATGGCGTAAACCCGCTGCTTTCGTGTTATTCACTGAAATGGTTGCTGTGTTGGTGGCGAGTTTCGGAGCAAAATTTGAAATAATTTTCATACCAGAGCATTTGGTCGGTGCTCCCCCTCAGTCGGTATTCACCCACCTCACCCTACACGCCATCGATTTGAAAAAATCGGGCAGTGTAGGAGTTTCCACTACTTCTATATAGCCCATAAAATTCACTTATGTCAACTTTCAGATTGGCTAAAAACAAGTGCGTGGCTCATGAGGGAGTTAGCTGTGATCTTGACTTGAAGGGGGATACACACACACACACACACACACTCTCTCTCTCTCTCTCTCTCTCTCTCTCTCTCTCTCTCTCTCTCGCTCTCCTCTCCATCTCTCTCTCTCCCCTCTCCTCTCTCTCTCCTCTTCTCTCCTCTCCTTCTCTCTTCCTCTCTCTCTGTGCTCATAAATAAATCCAGGGGTTGCTGTTGGTTTTAGTACTTATCTTTTATGACAGTATGTCATTTATAATTGTAATTTTGCACAGAAATATTAGAAAAGACATACATAATCCAAAAACGTCAGTACTGCATCTTCGATCTCAGTAAATTTAAGTAAATATTTTACAACAAAAACCTATTGGCCGACTCAGAATTTGTTACTGATTTTAGTTTTTACCTCTTATGATATTATATGAGCTGTAGCCTAACTATAATTTTACAAAATAAAATAAACTTATTTATTAGAAAACATGCACAACTCCGTAAAATTTACGATTGTCTTGTGATAGAGGCTCCACAAGGGTTTGTAAATAGTCATTTTCAACTTCTGGTAGAAGGTAAGGAAAATTTTGCATTTTTTTCTTACACTCGTGCATTTACATAGGTATCTTCCTCCTACGTTGTAATTTATATTTTTCTAGGGTAGAACACGTAAAAGCAAGATTTTAATTCTAAATAAATTACCTGCGCAAATGCATAATAACAGAGGAAAAATAATCAAATTATGGTAAGTATGCATTTTTTCTAAATTCTTTGTTGATGTTTCTCGTCACAAAGTCGCTCTCGTGTTTGGGGGAAAACGAAAACTAGCAATAAGCAGAAGATAATAACAACAGAACACAACAAAAAAAAAAAAAGAAACTAACAGAAAAAATGTCTTTCTGTGCAAAAATATGAGGGTGAAAGAACACTCACAGACTGACTCGGGACGAGATAACCATCTCGAGCTCCATTTTCTAAATTGTCCCATCTTCTAAACCACGATTTATAAACGTGGTTAATACAGAAAATGATTTAAATATGAGCTGTCTAATTTGACAAACCCACCTAACCTAACCTAAGGGTAGGTTATCCTTACTTAGTGGGGGGCTTCACCCCCACCAACCCCCCTCCCCCCTTTAAAAAATCGTGGTAATATTTTGTACGAGAGTGACTCTTTGTGACAGTGGAAACATCAACAAAGAACTTAGCACAAATGCATACTTATTGTAATTTGATTTTTTTTTTCTGTCATGCATTTGCGCAGGTAATGCATTTAGAAAAAAATTTGGTTTTTACATGTTTTACCCAAGAAAAATGATATTTTAATGATAAAATAAGGTTTCACATATACTTACCAAACAATTACATTAGCTGTACGCTTTCTTACCTGGCAGTCGACAATTCAAATTCCTGGCGGCGGTAGCAGCGCTGCCATTATTTGTGTAGGTGTTACAGATCCCACCGACTTTCGGGAATACCTGGTACTGCTGAGCTTTAGACTTCAATTCGTTGAGCCGCAACGTCCATCTGTGGGGAGGAGGGAGGGCTCTGATTATGTAATTGTTTGGTAAGTATATGTGAAACCTCATTTTATCATTAAAATATCATTTTCACATAAATGACTTTCCAAACAATTACATTAGCTGACTCCACATTACCCAGAAGGTGGGTATATGGACAGCTTTATGAACAAAAACAACAGTCATGTGCTCACATTATATATAATGTCTGCAGTACCTTACCTTGTGAGAGAGCAGCTACAGGTAGATACTGCCTCTGGTCTGCGCTCTCATCACATGTAGGAGACGTGGCAGTAAAGGCCAGGGTCGTCCCTACTAATGGTGGGATTTTTGCAATCATGGGAGTTCACCGATGATTGACAAAAAGAACAATAATTTGCCCTTGCCCTGGGCGAAAACACCAGATAAAAAAAAACATACAAAACCATCACCAACACCATTCCCGCTACTGACAACAGTCCCAATCTAAAGCAGTTTTCGTAGGTAGTTTCTACCTCCTTCAAATAGTTCGATGCAAACACTGATTTCGACCTCCAGAATGTAGTTTGCATAATGGAGGATAGAGACATATTCTGTCTGAAAGCCAATGACGTTGCTACTGTAGAATCTCATGCGTCTTCACTTTCAGCAATCTAAGAGCATGTTCCTGAGTTTGGGCATGCGCTTCTCTGATCAAACTCCTCAGGAAAAAGGACATTGCATTTTTTGAAAGATGCCAAGACGGGTCTTTCACTGAGCACCAGAGTCAGCTCTCCTCTCCTCTCACAGTTTCTGTCCTAGTCAGGTAGTGTTTGATGGCTCTGACCGGACACAATGTACGTTCCTCATCTTCCGACTCGACTAAGTCTGTTAGGTTCTTTATCTTGAAAGAATAAGGCCAAGGATTCGAAGGATCCTCATTTTTAGCAAGAAAGTCTGTTACATAAGAGCAAACTGCATTGCCCTGGGCGAAACCCACTTCCTTACTCATTGCCTGCAACTCACTTACTCTTCCCGTTGTGGCTAAGGTGACTAGGAATAGTGTCTTCCTAGTTACATCCCTCAAGGGTGCAGAATTCTACGGTTCGAATTGGGGGCCGTTGAGCCACCTTAAAACTACATCCAAGTTCCATTCCACTTCTTCAGGCTTGAAAATCTTGGAGGAACTTAAGGATCTGATCAGGTCACTGATGTCCCGATTTGACGAAATGTCGAGGCCTCTATGCTTGAAAACCGATGAAAGCATGGCCCTATATCCTTTAATAGTTGAAGTGGGTTGAAGTGGCCAACTTCTTGGTGTCCCTCAGAAATAACAAAAATTCTGCAATTTCTGTTATAGATGTCTCAGAAGAAGAGATGCTATGTCGTCTGCACCATGACCTAAAAACTCTCCACTTGGACTGGTAGAGCTTGGCAGAAGAACTTCTTCTGCAGCTAGCAATAGCCTCTGATGCCCTTCGCGAAAACCCTTTTGCTCTGACTTCCTGACAGTCTGAATCCTGTCAGGGCCACCAGAGTGGACAACCCTTGGTGATATCGGTTGAAATGGGGTTGTCTGAGAAGCGATGGATTTTGTGGAACTAGTCTGGGAGAATCCACCAGCAGATTGAGAAGGTCCGGGAACCACTCTTTCCTGGGCCAGAATAGCGCTACTAGGGTCATTGTCACATTCTGGTGCAATTGAAGCTTGTTTAAGACCTCTCTTATCATCCCGAAGGGAGGAAAAGCGTAAACGTCCAGTCCTGTCCATTCTAGCAGCATTGCATCTGTTCTCCACGCTACGGGTTTTGGAATCGGAGAACAGAAAATGGGAAGGCAATTGTTCCTTGACGTGGCGAACAGATCTATCGATGGTCTTCCCCAAAGCTTCCAAAGGTCCTGACACACTCTCGTTCAGAGACCATTCTGTTGGTAACACCTGATTTACCCGACTCAGTTCGTCTGCAAGTGCGTTCATTCTCCCTTGCACGAATCTTGGAAAAAGGGTGATCCTCTTCTCGTTCGTCCAGATGAGGAGATCTTCGGCTATCTTGTTGAGAGAGAACGAGTGGGTCCCTCCCTGCTTCTGTATATATGACAACGCTGTGGTGTTGTCCGAGTAGACTGCTACGTTTCTTCCGGTGACTAAGTGGTCGAATGCTTGTAGCCCTAAGAAGATGGCCTTCAATTCCTTCCCATTGATATGCAAGGTCTTTTCTCGTTCTGTCCACAGACCTGACACTCTCTTGTCTCCTAGGAGGGCTCCCCATCCGCTAGGTCCTGAAGGCGTCTGAGAAGAACTGCAGGTCGGGGTTCGACACGACTAGGGAGATTCCTTCTTGTAATCTTTCCCTCGAATGCCACCAACGAAGATCAATCTTTATCTCTTCCGTCAGGGGGAAAACTATTGAGTCCGACTGTGTCTTCAGAGACCAATTTGCTTTCAGGAAGAACTGAAGCGGCCTCATGTGTAGGCGTCCTAACCTGACAAAACTCTCCACTGAAGCCAGGGTCCCGATGAGGTTCATCCATTCGAGCGCTGAGCAGGATGGGTGAACCAGAAATTGCTGGACTGTCGACAGGCAGGACTCTATCCTCTTCGGGGAGAGAAAAACCTGAAAAGCTAGAGAGTCTATTATCATCCCTAAATAGAGAATCCTCTGAGTTGGAATCAATTGGGACTTCTCCGTGTTTACTATGATACCCAATTGTTGTGTCAAAGTAAGTGTCTTCTCCAAGTCCTTCACACACTGACGCCTGGATCTGGCTCTCAGGAGCCAGTCGTCTAAGTAAAAAGCTGTGTTGATCCCCATCAAATGCAGCCACTTTCCCAAAGGAGCAAGAATCCGAGTAAATACTTGAGGGGCGGTTGACAGACCGAAGCAGAGGGCTCTGAACTGGAAGACACTTTTCTTGAAGACGAATCTCAGGAACTTCCTGGAGTTCTGATGGATGGGGACATGGAAGTATGCATCCTTCATGTCGAGAGATACCATCCAGTCGCCTGGTTGGATGGCTGACATTACCGATCGACTGGTTTCCATTCGGAATTTCGTCTTCCGGACGAAGAGGTTCAGAGCGCTTACGTCCAACACAGGTCTCCATTCCCCTGATGCCTTGGGGACTACGAAGAGCCTGTTGTAAAACCCTGGGGAGTTCGTGTCTGTTACTTCCTCTATTGCCTCTTTGTTGATGAGATCTTCTACTTCTTTGGCTAAAGCCAAAACTCTTGCTGATCCTGTCGAGTATGCTGTCAAACAGATAGGTGTATTGGACAGTTGTGGATCCAATGTAAAAGGGATCACATATCCCTCTTGAAGCGCCTGAATTACCCACTGTTCTGCTCCTCTTCGACTCCATTCCTCCCAGTAGTCGTGCAGTCTTGCCCCCACAGGTGTGTGAAGGACCTTTCAATCATTTCTCTGTCTTAAAGGAAGGTTTCTTGGTAGACTTGGAGGTGATTCGTAGATTAGTTCTTGGTCTCTGCTGCCACCTCGACTTACCTCCTCGAAAGGGATGTTTTTGTAGAGGAGAAGCTTTGGTTCCTGTCGCTGGAGTTTCCTTAGGTCTTCTTGCTGACTGAAAAAGATCATTGGTGGACTTTTTCTCGAGGTCCGACAGCACATGCTTGATGGTTTCTTCTGGAAACAGGTGAGATTTACTCAGGGGGGAGAACAACAAAGCCAATTTTTGGTTCGTGATTACTCCTCGAGATGTGAAGGAGCACCACCATTCTCTCTTCTTTAGTACTCCCAAAGTGAATAGGGCGGCCAATTCCCCTGAACCGTCTCTCACTGCCCTGTCCGCACAGGACAACATATTGAGCCAGTTGGCAGAAAAATCCTCATCTAGAGACTGGCAATCTTCAATTTTCCTGGCTAACGCTGCAATAGTCCAATCCAGAAAACTGAAGACTTCAATCAACTTGTATAAGTTCTTCACCAGGTGATCCAACTTGGGTGAAGAGAACAACACTTTCGCAGCTGAGAACGTTGCTCTTCTGTGAGAGTCCACAAGACCAGAGAAGTCTCCTTGGGAGGAGGCAGAAACTCCCAAAGAAGGAACTTCTCCTGTCGCACAAAACCTGTAGGTGTTATTCTGCAGCTTCGACAGAGGAAAAGCGAACGAAGCCTTGCCTGACTCCCTCTTCTTAGCAAGCCACTCTTCTACTTCCTTAAGTGCTTTCTTTGAGGACTGAGAAAGAACTGGTTTCAGTAACCCCAAAGGCGCTGATCTCCTATCCTTCACAAACATCGACAGAGGTGAAGAAGGTGAAGCTGGTTCAAAAAAGTCCGGATAAGTCTGTAAAAGAAACCTTGTCTTCAAAAGGACCATCAATTCTTGAAGTTGATGTTTAAAGGAACCCAAAGTGGAATCCTCTAGCAAGGGTTTGGCCTTCGCATCATCCTTGGGCAAAGACAAAGTCGTGGCTGTCGTACAGCTCTTCTTCGAAAATGAACGACTGGGAGTCGAAACAACACGAACGAGTCGAAGCAGCTCGAGGCGAATGAGGCGAAAGAGTCGAAACAGCTCAAGATGAATGAGGCAAACGAGTCAAAACTCCTATCGATACACAACGAGGCGAGTCAGTCTCGCAAGCGAGCGAGCACTGTAACTCACGTGAGTGTCTGACTCCATCCAAAGTTACGCTATCCGAAGAGGACTGATGATCTTCCCGGAAAAACTGGTCCGGTGCGAAACTGCAGGAAGGTTGTGGACTCCAGTGCTCCTCTCGTACACTGGGCATGTCCCTTCAAAGGATGCGACTCCCCCAGTCTCCCTTCGACCTCCGGTATGTATTCTCCCAGGAGCTGGGGAGCGGGACAGGGACCTTCGTCTAGGAGAACAGGAGGAACGGACAGCCGCCTCCTCGGACACGACACTGACACTTGGCCTAACACTGGCCTTTTCACTTAACTTCTCTACGAACGCACGAAACGACATACACGAATCCATAACGGATTTTGCCAAGAACTCAAATTTCTTGTCCATCTCGGACTCTAACAAGGAAATGGTGTTGGGATCAGAAACATGGGATACCTAGTCTGGAGTAATTGGTACTGAAGTTGGAGGACTATCAATAGGTGAAATATTCGATAAAAATGGAGAAGATAGTGACAGTTTGTTTGCCTCTAAAGGCACGGGAGCTGTCACTACTCTAGTTTTACTACCCACTCTAAGAGCTGCTTTCCTTTTCCTATCTTTGTCCATCTTATCCAAACGAGCTTGAAAAGTCTTCCAACCTTGTTCATCTAAACTACGGCACTCATCACAAGTTAATTCCTTGCTACAGCACTGACCCCTACATTTAACACATTTGGAGTGCGGATCATAACATAGTTTAGCTAATGCTGCAAAACGTAACTGAAGAAGAACTAGCATTAGACATCTTCGTAATAACTTGTTAATAACTAGGCAGCTAACTGATGAAGCAAAAAAGCCAACCAAGAAATGAAGTTTTTATTGTAAAACTAATATTGTAATACCTACCTGAACACCTGAACTAGCCCTGGTCACTTACCAGCCCGAACCATCATTTATTAAAAATTTACCAAATCTTTGGTTAAAATAAACGATCAGTGCTGCCAATCTCCTGGCAAACACCCTCGTTACCTAGTTACCAGCCCACCGCTAGTAGCCCTGCCTCACGGGCCGGTCACACCTGCCCTCTCACGTCAATCATAACTCAATAACTCTGTATGAGAGGGGAGGAGGGTGGGAATCATTCAGGTGTTCAGGTAGGTATTACAATATTAGTTTTACAATAAAAACTTCATATTGCAATACACCCCCTGAACACCTGAACTAGCCCGATTAACAACATTAATTTGGAGGTGGGGAATCAAATCTGCCCGGCCCTCCACTGTACTAGTTGTCAGTCAATATAATTGAGTACGCGAGTCAGTCTCAAGTTCATTTGTCACTCGTCCAAGCTAATCTCCCATGTGTGGCCTTCTAGGCCTGCCATATGTGGAGGGAAAAACTCCCTGCACCTCTACCCTAAGGTCAAAACTCATTGAGTGCAGAAGGGATACAAACCTGTTTCCTCTCAGCTGGCTATGTGCCTCACCTGAGTAGAGGAAAAACTGAAGACCTCCCATGTGGCTCTAGGCCTCTCATGTAGCGGGAATCTGAAGACCTCCATGTGGCTCCGGCCTCTCAGTATGGAGGGAATCTGAAGACATCCATGTGGTGGGACTCTCCCGGCCTCTCATGTAGGAGGGAAAATGAAGACCTCCCATGTGGCCTTAGGCCTCTCGCACATGTATGGAGGAGACAACGGTGTCGTCGATCGTAGTGATGTCCTCTCTTGTAGTGTTGTACCTGCCTGTCTGTACTCTGCCTGGTTGGCACTTGGAAGAATACCCTCAGATAGACCCAGACATGTTCTTTCCTATCTTTCCTAATACTTAAAATCCTCTTGTGATATATCATATCATGAATACCTTATACATATTCCGAATATTCGCTCCCTACTCTAATACTAACTCAGACAGCAAGATTGTTGGGTTTAAAAATAGAATTTAGGCCAAACAAAGGGCCGAGTAATTGGGACCTATGAGGTCAGTCAGCGCTGAAGGGAAATTGAGAAAGTTTGAAAAGGTGTGAAAGGAAGAAAAACCTCTGTTGCACAATGAGTCCAGTGTTAGGAGAGCGTGGAAAATAGGATGAGAGAATATGGAGAGAATATGAAATCAGAAAAGTAAGAGAGAGAGAGAGAGAGAGAGAGAGAGAGAGAGGAGAGAGAGAGAGACAGATAGAGAGAGAGAGAGAGAGAGAGAGAGAGAGAGAGAGAGAGAGAGAGAGAGACAATCGTCTAGGATAAAGAGAGAATATAAAATCAGGGAAAAGAGAGAGAGAGATAAAATCAGGGAAAAAAAGAGAGAGAGAGAGAGAGAGAGATTACGATCGTCTAATATCTCCACCTCCGCAAATTGCAGCAAGTTAAAAGGGTATTATCTTAACGATAATAATCGTATAACTCCGTACAGCTATGAACAACCGAACGAGAACTTGTTGCTAATGCGATCGACTCCTATAACAACATCACTTTATTGTATTGATCAGCGTGTGACAGTAATCGAATCCGATAGCAACATCCGTTATTGTATTCATCCGCGTGGGACGGTAATTACTGTATTCATGTTATAAATGCAGCTGAAGCTAATAAGGCAAAATTACGTTCATCAGCAACCTGGACAGAAGTCCCGAGCTTATGTATGAATTCCAACGCAGCCGTGGTAAAAAAAACAAAACTAATAGCATGAAAGAGCTCATTACTGTTGTTTTCACACAGACAAAGGATTAATAACGTATATAAAGTGTAAGGTTCGTAATACCTATGAAAACGAGTGAAAAACGAACGGAATCCTAAATTTAACGTCATCTAACCCGAGGGAAAAACTAGCTTCCAATGAGACGTATCAGTCAAATTTTTGGTCTTTCTTAAATTACATCGTAAGACGAACAGTATGACTTCGTTACATAAGTTAAGTATCCAGATATTCATTAATATGCTAACTAAGGACAAAAAACATTAGCCGAGACCAAGTGATATGGTTGAATCTGAAGCCAAGGAGATAGACTAGCCGGCATCCTTGTCCCTGTCTAAACCACACCTCCTTACAATAGTGCTGTTTGACGACAAGCTAGTGTAATTGTAATTTAATTGAAAAGTAATAAAATAATATTTAAAGGTAATTAAATTAACTTTATTAGGCCTAATATTAATTTCAGTTGTCATTGTAATTTGATAATACGACTGGTAATAATTTGTAACTGTAATTGACATAAGCTCAATGTAAATACTGACGGCAATAGTCTGTTAAACGTATGAAGACGTCATACATACAAATTCCTTATATCTGACATCTGATTATATGCCCCAAGATAGATACCTCATTGACTATATTAAATGTCAACATAGTTGAAGACACGTCTCCTTTAAGACGTTAGTACAAACTCGGCATAATTGAGTGTTGTTACGTTAGTCATTTTAGTCAATCAGGAGAGAATGAGATGGATACGGCGACGCAAACCCGTATTCGTCATCCGCTGATTCCAGCGTGAATGACTGCCGAGTTTAGTGTTTATACTACGCCAATATGATGATACACATAATACAATTATAATGCTTTAGTCGGACAGAATCCGATCTTCATTCTGTTCGATTACATTCATATTAATTATCCTCAGATCGGATTCTCGTTCGTTTTCAATTACACCTGTATTGAATTATCCGAAGTCAAGAATGCCTTAAGCCTACAGCGTTAGCCAATATAAAAATAACTACCGATATGTTGTACAGCGAATACTTTAGGTTAGGCTAGGCTACTGAATATGCATACGATTTATCATCGTGAACACTAGGCTAACCGTAGTTAATTTTATTCGATTTCTCTTCATACTGAATATCGTAAGTCAATATGCATTGAACGGAGAATTAGTTGATATCAACAATTATCGTATCGTATACGTAGAGGAAAGTAACCTTAAAGACGAAGGAGCATATCTGAAAGACCAACCCTGGCCTAAAAAGCTTCTGATGCAAGGAACTCGAAGCAGGAAAAAGCCTAAAGATGCTCTAAGGTCACTGGTGGCCTCTAAAACTACTTACTTTTAATAGGAAACCGACCCGAAAGAAGCCGCACTTCTCTTCCTAAACTAAACACTATGTAGCCTATTATCCCTACTCGTCTATATCTGACCTAAGTTTTTTATCATCCTGAGAACTTACACATCGAGGGAAGGGGAATCTGCTGCCAACACTGCCTGCTCCGCGCCAGGGGGGACGGCGGATCCTGCCTCTGGGCTTGCGGATCCCCATAACCCCCAGCACCGGTTAGGGCTGATTCTGGAACAGGCAGGGGAGCTGGGAAAAGAACGATTAGTAATTTCAGTATCCCTATTGCTCGATCTATCCTCACATAATCTTGACCTAAAATCGGTAACCGAGATGTCATCGAGGGAAGGGGAATCTGCTGCTAACACTGCCTGCTCCGCGCCAGGGGGGACGGCGGATCCTGCCCTCTGGGCTTGCGGATCCCCATAACCCCCAGCACCGGTTAGGGCTGATTCTGGAACAGGCAGGGGAGCTGGAACAGAACGATTAGTAATTTCAGTATCCCTATTGCTCGATCTATCCTCACATAATCTTGACAAAATAAAATCGGTAACAGAGATTGTTCATACTCGATGTCAGCATACTCTCAAGTCTCTTAAAGAGCACTGTCTCTAAGTCTTTATCTTGATCTACGTTAGTCTCTTCCTGCCTACAGTTACTTCTTAATACGAGACCTTTCCTATGTTTGAGATACCCTAACATCTGGTCCAAAGACCACTCCTGACATTCCAAACATCGGTGTCCGGTTTACATTATATTGAAAACAGGACCTACAATTTACGCATAAGGAATGACTATCGTGTCATAGGGTACTCATCCTTTTCTTGCATTGTTGGCAAAGACGATACGTTGTTGAACTTCCGCTCGTCGTTTTCTGTGATGTCGTGGCCGAGGATGCAGTAGTCGTTGTCGTAGCCTGTGTTGTTTCTTCCTTTGCAGAATCAATGTCTAATGACAAGGTATTAAGAGCAATCCAACCGTAATCCAAAGGGATGCGTAATTCGTCACCAAATTCAATCAAATCAAAGGTGCAAATGAAGGCCGGGCAAGACCAAAAAGGAGTTCGCTGTGGATACATCTGTACTCCACCGCGAACGATAAGTGATTGACGTGAGAGGGCAGGTGTGACCGGCCCGTGAGGCAGGGCTACTAGCGGTGGGCTGGTAACTAGGTAACGAGGGTGTTTGCCAGGAGATTGGCAGCACTGATCGTTTATTTTAACCAAAGATTTGGTAAATTTTTAATAAATGATGGTTCGGGCTGGTAAGTGACCAGGGCTAGTTCAGGTGTTCAGGGGGTGTATTGCAATATTGTACATCACCAAAAAGAAAAAATCCACAACGGTGACAAAAGTCGACTGCAACAACAAACCACCGGTGTTACACCATGGCCAGCAGAAAACGAATTGAAGTCTAAAGCTCAGCAGTACCAGGTATCCCCGAAAGTGGGCGGGATCTGTATCACCTACACAAACAATGGCAGTGCTGCTACCGCCGCCAGGAATTTGAATTTTCGACTGCCAGGTAAGAAAGCGTACAGCTAATGTAATTGTTTGGTAAGTCACTTATGTGAAAATGGCAATTTGTCCAAAATTACATTTCTGGGCTCAGTTCGTGTCGCTGCGCGAAATAATCCTTTAATCCATTATTTCTAAGGTAAATGATCTAACAAATACCAGAGAATAAACAAAATAAAGAAAAAGGTCAGTACAGTAACCTCCCCGTTAACACGAGGGTTACGTTCCTGGAGATGTCGTGTTAGCCGAATTCGTGTTAACAGGGAAGTATTTCTCCATAAGAAATAATGGAAATAAGGGGGTTAACGTTCCAGGGCAATGGGAAACTTAATCTATTTTGGGATTTTGCCAGAAAAAAAACCACTTTATTTATATATTTTTATATACAGGTAGTCGTCTACTTACGAACTATGCAACTTATGACAGACCGACTTTACGACAGCTACGACAATATAATAATATACAATATTTAATTTTATATTTGGCTAAAATATGTCGAGCGCGCGTACGATAGTTTTTCCCGCTACCGTCGGCGCGCTCATCTCCGAGAAATTTATGAAGAGAAGAAAAAACGGACCATTCAAACAAAACTAAGCATGTTTATGTTTAAACCAACATCTCAGTCTACCCCTGTCCCCACTACCAGTATACTACCACGGAATCGGATGACCCGGACGATCCCCAGCCATCCACCAGCAGACAATTTTTTTTTTTTTTTTTTTCAAATTTCAAATGTTTCGTAATTTTTATTTTTTCTGTATGTTCATGTTTTTTCTGTACTGTAAATCAATTCTATCTATGCATTACTGTAGTTTGCCTGAAATTTATAAAGAAAAAATAATTTACAGACTGTTAAATAAAACTTTGTGTATTACTACGTACGTACATAGACGTGTTGGCAACAGTACAAACGGTCCGCTAGAGAAAAACAGCAGACGATGTTTTGTTTATATTTTCAGAAGTAAAATTTTGTTCGAAAATGGTAAGATTCGTATTTTAGTAATTCATATTTGTATAGCTCTGTTTATTTTTGCAAATAAAGCAAATATAATAACAAATTATGCTTTTAATTCAAACCTATAAATAAATAAAAGTATGTATATAATACGTGTAGCCGATTGTCAATGCAAATGGCGGATAAGAAAATGTAAACAGACCAGACAGATGGTCTGAATGCCTGCAATAAAAATGTTAAATACAGTAATAAAAGTAAGTTTATTAATCAAGGAGTCGTGCATGATAAGATTTCATATGCTAACGTGATAATAGGTACTATACATGCACATTTTTGGGATGATATAAAATGTATATGTAGGCTAGTAAGTTGTCAATGAAAATGCAAACGAACAAATACGTACATGTACACGCATGTGTTTGAATATGGTAAAAAGGATAAAAAGACAGCACAAACATGATTCAATTTACTCAATATGCTGAAAGAAAGACAGTATACAGTGCATACTTTGGATATAATATATGATAGATAGTATGCGGTAGGTACAGAATACATGTACATAGGCTATGTGGTTCGTAGGTATAGAATACATGTACATAGGCTATGGGGATCGTCGACTTATGACAAGATCAATTTACGACAGCTCTGCCAGAACCTAATGCCGTCGTAAGTAGACGACTACCTGTAGTAAAGTACGCACTATTATGTTAACCAATGCTAGAATATATTGGCTCTTCTCACTGCGAGGGCTGGCTTCACACTGAGTCAGCAGGCAAGAGAGAGAGAGCGCGGGAAAGGTGGGGTGAGTCAGACTCTCGCCACACCTCCCGCGCTCTTGCTCTCAGCGGAAAATTCAAATCGTGTAACATCGAATATTACGTGTTAGCAGAATTTTTCTGTATGATTTTGAACTCGTGTAAGATCGAAATCGTGTTAATAGAACTCGTGTTAACGGGGAGGTTACTGTATAACTGACTCGCTCACCCTCAAGGAGGGCGTCGGTATGAACACTAGGGCAAGTGAGACCACTACCACGAACTTCTTGCCAATAGAAATCTCCCACAACAAAACCCCACAAGAGGAGAGCCGACCCACAGAACGGGGCAGCAACTATTACTACTCCAACCCACGCTAGGTGACTGCCGCGCCTCTGGTGGCCATCCTTTAAAGTTAGAGGCCCACGAGACGCTGCATCAGCTAAGTTAAGTATTCCGAAAGGTTCCTACTTAGTTTTTTCCTTCCTTGAGTCAGTATTTGCCGTTTTTTAGGTATAAATACGGGTTCTCGTCGGAAGCATGGCGGTATTGTCTGCTCGTGGCGGGTTCGTTCTCAGTCTCCCATACCTGGAACCTTCCCTTTATTCTATGCGTCTCTAGACCTTTTTATGATTATTATTCGTTAGGGGATCTAGCCTGCATTGGTTTTATGTCATGCATGCATGTCTTTCTATACCTTACGTAGGCATTATCTCTTCCATCCAGACCCTAGCCATAGCTCTTAGTATCGGCCCAGGCTAGCTTTGAGTGGTAGACTTTCTTTCGGGTTAGTCGTACACTCCTGGATTTTTTCTCCTACTATTTTTATTTCCCCTACTTTGGTGTTATTTTAATTATTTTATTTGATTTTGGTTAGCCATCTTGCTTGGTGAGACGTACCCGCGTGAAGTCAGATTAATCAACAGATATCACAAGTTTAACATACGACTAGAATTTGAGAAATATCTAGAAGTGTTCGTGAACTATCGGTGATAAGATTAGTGTGAAAATAGTAGGATAAAGCGTCTTCTAAGTTTTAAGTTTATCTAGTGTAATACGGTTGGTAAATCAGAACAAGATGGCAGTAAGTTCCAACTGCGGGAAGAAGTGGCGTAATTTAGCTTGCTTGGCGGATTCGCAATACGATGAGGTAGTAGGAAGGGAACTGGCATTTCTCATCTATGAAATCAGCAACAGTCCTAACCAAAAAGATACAAAAGCATTCATAGATATATTAGAAGGATATAATCCTTCAAACTGGAACAAATCTAATGAAAACATCTTGAAAATAATTGAAGAAGTTCCAAATAAAATCCAAGTGGTCAAGAGACTCATAAAGAAAATATACATAAACCAACATATTCCGACAAAGAAAATGAATAAGGTGAATCTTGTGAATATCCTAATTGATGCATTAGGAAAAAGAATGCCAAAAGCATGCCAACTGTGTAAGGTTTGGTATAGCATAGTCAATCCACAAAACCTAATCAGAAAATGTGCTGCATGCAACATTCCGACCATCCACAGTGTGCTGAGGTAATGCAAGATTTGAGAAAAGATACAAGAAATTTTTTTTGTTCAACATGTCCTCTCTGGATGGATAAACAATGTTATTAAATCAAGATTGAATGTACAAATAGTTGAGGATGAAGAAGAAGAGGAAGAGAAGAAGAAGAAGAAGGAAGAAGAGGAAAACGGAAGAGAAGTAAACAAAACAAAAATGAAATGACGAAAAAAAAAGGAAAAAAAATAAAAGGACAAACAAGAATAAAAGATAAAAGTCATGGATGCAGAGATACTCATTGATACTACATATGAGGCAATAAAGCAGCATACCTACGAAGAAATAAATTACGATATGACAACAGAAAAGCAAAATCCCGAAGAGGCTTCTACCCAGATCTACACAATGACGGGAAAGGGAAAAAATAAAAAATAACAAGAAAGACGAAAATCTGCAACCTTTTGAAAAGAGGGAATTGCAGATTTGGAGAAAGATGTTACTACAACATCCTAAGGTATGTCAACACTATGAAATATATGGTAAATGTGCATACCTAGATGGCTATGGGGATGATTGCAGAGATCTGCATCCAAAAATATGTAAAAACCTAAAAGAAGGAAAAGGATGTAAGTTCGACAAAAATGCAAATATATGCACCCTGTAGCCATGAATCATAATCAAATAAATAACCAAGTAATAAAATAAACCAAAATAAGAAAGAAAAAACAAATAAAAGAGAGAAAATTCAAGAATATCAGGTAAAAGAGAAAAGCAAACCACCGATGAGATATGCAGAGGTTAGGGTTTTCCGCTTCAGCAAAAAATTTCAAAGCATCAGCTCCGAAATTCATACTCAAGAGATAATAACAGTATTTATATGCAAGAGGATATTGCAGAAACGGAGAAAATGCAGATTCAGACACAAAATGAATAATTATGATGAAGGAAGATCAAATATTATGGAAAGTTGGATTTTTTAATGTCAGAATTTCTGGAAATGAAAAAAAGAACAACATACCAGAACAGGAAAGAGACATGGGAAAATCCTTATTACTACCATTATTAAATGAAGGAGAAAACACGCAAACCATCATAGTGATGAATGCGCAGGGTTTAGTTTACGAGTAACTCAAAAAGAAAAATAGAGTACTTAGAAGAACTAACCCAAAATGAAAAGAAAATAGATATAATGAATATAAGTGAAACCTGGTATTCCCAAGAGACTGGGAATGATGATCAAATAAAAGGGTTCCAAACTTATAGATCAGATAGAAAAAATAGGAATCAAGGGGGAACCGCAATATATGGGAAAGACAAAAACAAGGAAAAATATATGAGAAATATAGTAACTCAGAATGTGAACTAATAGCGGTAGAATTTGAATCTGAAAATTAATGAACATAGTAATATATAGACCTCCTAATACTAAAGAGTTTGACTTAATAATTGAAAAATTGTATGATATATGTAGAAATCACAAGGACTGGACTATTCTCCTATCTGGTGACTTCAACTTTCCTTTCGTAGAATGGAAAGAACAAATAGGAGATTGTGGTTGTACTTATACATATAAAATGATATTGTTAAACTACAATAAAGTTTTGTACATACTTACCTGGCAGATATATACTTAGCTATAGTCTCCGACGTTCCCGACAGAATTTCAAATCTCGCGGCACACGCGACAGGTAGGTCAGGTGGTCTACCTTACCCGCCGCTGGTGGCGGATGTACGAACCACTCCCGTAAGCTTGTCAGATTTTTCTCTTCCACCTGTCTCCTGAGGGGAGGCTGGGTGGGCATTAATCGTATATATCTGCCAGGTAAGTATGTACAAACTTTATTGTAGTTTAACCAATATCATTTTTGTACATGAACTTCCCTGACAGATATATACTTAGCTGATTGGCACCCTTGGTGGAGGGTAAGAGACAGCTCAATAATACAGGTAATGACGGGAAACAACTAATGTTGTAGGATATAAAAACCTTGGTTCTCACCTTTTCAGGATTGAAGAACTTCATAGATACTATCTCTGAGTCTGCATTGCCTGGAGAGCTACAGCTAGGACGTGACCTGATGCTGAAAGACTCTCGGATCTACCACTGGGATATGTGATCCCCTATTGTGGTAGAATCCAAGTCGGATGCTGTTAGAGGGACCTTGTCCGCTTACCTAACAGATCCTTACCACTACCTCTGCAAGGAGCCAAAACCCACCAGACCACCTAACCAAAATACAAAGGGTTAATATTACGACAAAACAGGTGCCTCCTGCAACCTCTTTCAGACAACCAAAAAACAACAATATAAAATATAGGGTAACATATAAACAATTTACACAGGATAAGTTTCAGCTCCTGCCCCAGCACCGAATCCGCCGATACGAAAGGACCCAAGGCGAAGCATTTATCATATGTGATTTTTACATCACGTAGGTAGTGTTTGCGAAAACCGATTGGCATCTCCAAAAAGTCGCCTCCATCAAGTTCCGCACAGACATATTTTTTCTGAATGCAAGCGAAGTTGCGATGCTCTCACCTCGTGAGCTTTCACTTTAGTATCTAAAATGATCTTCCTTACAGGCAACATGTGCCTCTGTAATAAGACTTCTCAGAAAAAAGGAAAGAGCATTCTTCGACATGGGCCGAGTGGGGTCCTTTACGGAGACACCAAAGCACATCTTGATTAGCCTTAAGTTGTTCCTTCCTCTTAAGGAAATACTTCATAATTCTCATAGGGCAAAGAGTTCTTTCAGGCTCTTCCCCTACTAGAAAGATAAACTACGAACTTCAAAGCTCCTGGGCCAAGGCGTGATGGGTTTTCATTCTTTGCCAGGAAACTTGGAAGAAATGAACACACCATAGAATCTTCCTTAAACCCTACATTGCCCTCAATAGCTTGGAGCTCACTCACCTCTCTTAGCTGTAGCTAGGGCCAAAAGGAAGATAGCCTTCTTCGTCAAATCAAACCTTGAAAGAGGCTAAGCCAGGAGGTTCGGAAATTCTAGACGATCCAAGGAATTGTAGGACTACGTCTAGATTTCCAGTTCGGTACTACATGAGGACGCTTAATGGTTTCAAATGATCTAATAAGATCATGCAGGTCCTTATCATCGGATATATTTAAGCCTCTATGCCGAAATACCGCCGCTAACATACTGCGGTATCCCCTTAATAGTTGACACAACCAGATGACATTCTTCTTTGAGGAAAAATCATAAGGAAATCCGCAATTTGGGTCACAGTATGGAAGAGGAAATGTTCTTCCTCTTGCACCAAACGTCTGAAGACGAAGTCCCACTTTGAACTGGTATACACGCAAGGTGGAAGGTCTCCTCGCTCTTGCGATTGCTTTAGCAGCTGTTGCTGAAAAGCCTTTCGCTCTGACCAAACCTTTGGACAGTCTGAAACCAGTCAGACTGAGAGCGAGGAGATTTTTGTGGTACCTGTCGAAGTGGGGTTGTCTGAGTAGATCGCTCCTTAGCGGAGCGATCTTGGAAGGTCCACCAACCATTCCAGTACCTCTGTGAACCATTCTTGGGCCGGCCAAAAGGGAGCGATTAAGGTCATTCTCGTTGAATCGGACTCTACGAACTTCTTGATGGTTAGCCCCAGGATCTTGAAGGGGGAAACGCGTAGACGTCGAGTCCGTTTCCCAGTCTAGAAGAAGAGCATCTATTGCTACTGCCTCTGGATCCGATATCGAGCAGTAAGGATCCAGCCTCTTGTTCTTTGACGTGGCAAAGAGGTCTATGTGCCTGCCCCATAATTCCCAGGCTCTGGCATACATCCGATGAAGGGTCCACTCTGTGGGAAGGACCTGAATCTTTCCTGCTGAGGAGATCTGCTCTTACATTCCTTTCTCCCTGCACGAACCTGGTGAGAAGCTTGATTCCTCTTCTTCTGCCCACAGAAGAAGGTCTTGCTGTCTCGTACAGGGAGAAGGAATGCGTCCCCCCTGTTTCCTGATGTATGCCAGAGCTGTAGTGTTGTCCGCGTTGACCTGCACTACCGATCTTCTGACTTTGGGCTCGAAAGCCTTCAGAGCCAACCACACAGCCATCAACTCCTTTCTGTTGATGTGCCAGGCTACTTTGGTCCCCCACCCAGGCACCTGACACTTCGCTGGTTCCCAGAGTTGCACCCCACCCCATGTCCGACGCGTCGGAGAACAACACCAGGTTGGGGGGTCTGTGATTGAAGAGACAGTCCCTTCGCAAAGAGGTTGGGATCTGTCCACCATAAGAGATGTTTCTTGATGTCCTGGGATAACGACAGGGAGAACGTCAAATCCTGAGAACGACGACTCCAATTCCGATGAAGAAACAGAATTGGAGTGGTCTCAGGTGCAACCTTCCTAGGGAAACGAACTTTGCTCCAGAGAGGAGAGCGTCCCCAGCAGACTCATCCACTCCCTCACTGTGCATACTTCTTTCCCTAAGAAGGTTGTTACTCTCTCGAATCCTCGGGCTATCCTTTCCTGCGAGGGAAAAGCCCGAAAACTCAGAGAGTTCATCTGTATCCCGAGATACACACACTCTTGCTCGGGAATTAGTGATGACTTCTTGAAATTGACGAGAAGTCCCAAAGCCTTCGTCAATTTCTAAAGTTACTTGTAAGTCCTTCAAACAACGATCTTCTGAATTGGCCCTTATTAGCCAATCGTCGAGGTACATGGATATCCTCACCCCTTTTAAATGAAGCCATTGAGCCACATTCCTCAAAAATCCCTGTGAACACCTTGAGGGGGCCGTCGAGAGGCGAAACACAGAGCCCTGAACTGAAAATTTTCCCCCCCATCATGAATCTGAGAAACTTCCTCGAGGAAGGATGGATCGGTACGTGGAAGTAAGCGTCCTGTAAATCCAAGGAAACCATCCAGTCCCCCTGGACGAAGTGCTGCCAGCACTGAAGAAGGCGTTTCCATCGTGAACTTCTTCTTTTCTACGAAGAAGTTCAGGGCGCTTACATCCAACACCGGTCTCCATCCCCCTGAGGACTTCGGAACTAGGAAAAGGCGGTTGTAGAAGCCCGATGAATGATGGTCTGTCACTAGTTCGATAGCCCCCTTCTCCAGCATCTGATCTACTGCTAGATGGAGAGCTTGATTCATGATGGGGTCTCTGTACCTGGCCGTCAGTTCCCTTGGGATGGTCGTCAAGGGAGGTCTTTCGACGAAAGGGATGAGGTAACCTCTCCTCAAAATAGAAAGGGTCCAAGGATCCGCCCCTTTTTGGGCCCAGACTTCTGCAAACTCTAAGAGTCTGGCGCCCACCGTTGATTGAAGGACTTGCAAGTTATTTGGGGGCTTTAACAGACTTGGCAAAAGTCTTACCCCTTCTTGAAGGTCTACGACCTCTAAACGTAGAGGTTCTTGATGAAGATGCCCCTCGAAAGGGTTCTCGAACACTTGCCTTTTCCTTCTTAGCCTTGGTAGGGAAGGAAGGGCGAAGGGTTTTTCCTTGCGAGACTGTTGCCAAAAGGTCCTGGGTGGCTTGGCCGAAGTGACCTCGAAATGTCCTGCACTCGATGTTCGGGAACAACTGAGTGGACAGAGGAGCAAACAGCAAAGAAGACCTCTGAGCATTGGGAGACCGACTTCGTTAAGAAGGAACAATAAACCGACCTCTTCTTCACGATCCCGGCCCCATAAAGGGAGGCGATTTCACTCGCTCCGTCTCTTACCGACTTGTCCATACAAGACAAAACACACATAAGATCTTCTGGCGAAATTGACTCTGGCACTTCAATTTTCTTGGCTAGGACTCCCAACGACCAATCAAGGAAGTTAAATACTTCTAGCACTCTAAACATACCTTTGAGCAAATGATCCAATTCATTCATTGCCCAAGTCGTCTTAGCAGAGTTAAGGGCAGTTCTCCTTGTCGAATCTACCAGTGCCGAAAAATCCGAATCAGCCGAAGACGTAGACCCAATCCTAAGGGCTCTCCTGTTTCGTACCCGAAAACCAGCGCGTCCTGATAAACTTCGAAGGAGAAAAGCGAACATCGTTTTCCCCGCTTCTTCTTTGGAAGCCATCCAGGAACCAAAACTCCTCAGTGCCTTCTTCATAGAAAGAGTTGGCTTCATCCTCACACAAGAAGAACTCTTCGCTGTCTTCGCCGTTGAAAAAAGTGAGTGAGGAGAAGGAGGAGCCGTAGGCGTAAGGGAATCCCCAAAAACTTGTAAAAGTAGCTCTGTAAGCTTCTTGTAAGAGAGACAGCAGCAGAAGTGTTCGGTTCCTCATCCGAACCTTCTAGGACGTCTTGTCGAGGCGATGTGCAGAAGATCCTTAGGTGACGAAGGGATCCTAGCAGGAGTTGAGCGAGAGGTTGGAGAAACGCCCTCTCTTAGAAGAGTTCACATCCACTGGAGAACGATGAGAAGATCTGGGAAGTCTACGATGAGACTCCCTCTTCGAGGTATACTGAATCTCAGCCGAAGGAGAGGTAGGGCTCCTACTCCGAGAATCCTCGGAAACATCCACAGGGCGCTTACGAGGAGGCGAGCGCCTACTATACTCTATGCGCCTATCCTGAGGCGAGCGGTTGCCAGGAGAAGAGCGCCTATCGAGAGCAGAGCGTGCGCGGCTCTCCTACATGTCCAGTTGCGTACGACAAGGAAGTCCGACTGGAAGGCGAAATGCGCCTACTAGGAGAAGGCTGCTTGCGAGACTCTTGACGTCTAACAAGAGGGTAACATTCAGGAGAAGGGCGCTTCAAAACTAACGAGCGCCTACTTGGAGAAGGGTGCTTCCGGGATTCCTGGTGCCTACCAAGAGACAAACGGTCAGGAGAAGTGCGCCTAGAAGCGGGAGAGCGCCTACACGGAGAAGGGCGCTTGAAAGACTCTTGTTGTCTGCCCCTAGGAGAATAATCAGGAGTATGACGCCTTAAAAGAGACGAGCGCCTACTAGAGATCTATGTGCAGTAGGCTCTTGGCGCCTACCTTGCGGGGAAGCGGCTAACAGTAGGCCGTCTATCATGCACACGACTCCTACCAGACTCTAGATGCCTGTCAGGAGAGAAGTCACGATCCGACACTCGAGGAGAGTGACATCTGGAAGAAGAACGCCTACTTGTATAAGGGCGCCTTCTAGAATCTTGAGGCTGTGAGGAGAAGTTTCACGCGAGGGAGTTGAAGAAATCGCGTGATGAGCAGGTGCAGTGCGCTTACCGGAAGCGGGAATCCAATCTGGAGAAAAAACTTCTTTCTCCATAGAGCGTCCTACCGATGTTTGGCGTCTTGAAATCGAAAGAGAGCCAGGCGAGCGAGGGCGGCTCACGCGAGCAGAGGGCGCTCACTCGAGCGAGGGCGCTCACGCGAGCCCCCCACCTTCATACGAAACCTCACCATATGAAGGAGAACGATCCTCTGAAGAGCGGCGCCTAGATCTCTTGATCGGAAGAGAAACGTCCTTCTTCCTACGTGATCTAACTGCTAGAGAGTCTGCTAGCGCGTGATCTGAGCTTGAAGTCCCGCGAGTACTCTCGTAGGAGAATCTTCTTGTTCTTCCTCGGAAGCAGGCGCCGAGCGCGGAACGCGAGAAGAAGAACGATCACAGGATTTCTTGGGTTTCTTCGCCTCCACCGACGATTCTTCCGGGAAAAACTCCGGACTAGAAGCCAAAGGACTGCAGGGAGCCTTCCAAGCTCTCTTCAACGGGCGCGACGCATCCGGGGAGTTCCAACCTCTCTTCGGAGAGGGAGACGACGAAGAGGAGAAGCATTGGCGTAGGAGCTCCTTCTTGTAGCGATCCGAGGCAGCCTGGGAGCGTACTTCAGGATCTGCCGAGGGGACGCCTGACCGGTGGGGGCTCTCCCTAGCCCTCCTGCGGCTTTCGACTTTCCTACTCCACTGGAACTGGGAGTCTGGAAGAGGTCTAGGCCTAGAGGCACTAAGGAGCCGGTCAGACGCACCCTCCACAACACTGGGGACACTGCACTGATCACTAACACTCTCCTTACCTTCCAACTGACGAATCTTCTGATCCATAGAACGATTCTTGGCTTTCAGAGCTGCCGCCTCCGAAGGCGAATCTTCGGCTTCGGTGCGGGGAGCCGGGGCTGCAACTTGGGAAGAAGGTTCTAATTCTACGTTAGTACTATTAGGATCCACATCCAACTCACTCATTCTAGATCTGCTAGAACTTCTAGAGGAAGCCTTACGCACTCTATCACGTTCCAACTTCCTAACATAAGAAGAGAGAGCCTTATATTCTTCTTCATTCAATCCCTTACAATTCCATTGCAAGGGTTAGCTAAAAGCCACATTCATTCCCCCTGCCATTTCATGCAAACCGTGTGGGGGTCTACCGAAGCTTTCGGCAACCTCACCTTACATCCTTCATTCACGCAAACCCTAAACAAAACCGAAGTTTTAACTACCGATTCTAGATCAGACATCGTTAAAGAAAATCAAACTCAAAATCAAACCGGTCCACAATCAGCGTATGCCAAGCCAAACAAAGCGAATACGTCACCAAAATAAGTCCAAATTAACTCCAGGCAAGCGAGAATCGAAAAACTATCGAGAGGAACCGACAACAGTTGTTATCGTTCCCGCGACAGAGAAAAATCTGACAAGCTTACGGGAGTGGTTCGTACATCCGCCACCCAGCGGCGGGTAAGGTAGACCACCTGACCTACCTGTCGCGTGTGCCGCGAGATTTGAAATTCTGTCGGGAACGTCGGAGACTATAGCTAAGTATATATCTGTCAGGGAAGTTCATGTACAAAAAAAGAGAGTAATAGTAGTGCAGAAGATAAGAGGCAATTTGAAAAGCTATTAGATATGCTACTAGAATACAACATTCAACAAATAAATCACCTGCCAACAAGAAAGGAAAATACTTTAGACCTAGTATTTGTGAACGAGATGAATTATGTTAAAGATATAATAGTTTATAATGCGAGTATTTCAGACCATAATGTCATAGAATTAACAGTTCATTCCAAAGCAAGTGAAAATAGAGATAAGCAAGAAATGAAAAAGTGGGAAGGATATGGAAAATACAACTTCTACAGTAAAAATATAAAATGGTCAGAAATTAATGAAGAATTAAACAAAGATTGGGATAACATTTTCGTAAGTGATGACATAAGGGTAAATACAGAGATATTATATAAAATATTGGAGAAAATAGTGGATAAATATATACCGAAGAAGAAAAGTAAACATCATTCATGCATACCAAGAGACAGAAGGATCTTGTTCCAGAAAATCAGAAAGTGGAAAAAAGGTCTTGCAAAAGAAAAAAAATGCATGGAAAGTTATAGAACTAAAAAGTAAGATAGAAAATGCAGAACAAAAGATTATACAATCAAAAGAAAATTAAAAACGGGACTTGGAAGAAAAAACCCTATTAAATATCAAACAAAACCCCAAACTATTATACTCATATGCGAAGAAGATGAATAAAAGAAAGAATCGTAGAAATCGGCCCTCTGAGAATTGAAGGGAGATTAACGAACGAAAAAAAAAAAAAAGGAAATTTGCAACATACCTGGCAGAACGATATAAGAGAGAATTCACCCCTAGAATAGATAATGAAGATAATGATATAGAAGTAAGGGACGAAAATAGTGAATATTTAGCTGACATAGAAATTAATGAAGCTGATATTGTGCAGGAAATTAATGAAATTAAAAATGGAGCTGCTGCAGGGCCGGATGGAGTCCCTGCTATTTTGTTAAAGAAAGTAGTTCATTCTATCGCAAAGCCACTTGCAATATTATTAAGACAAAGTGTAGATACAGGCAAGATTTATGATGAGCACAAATTAGCATATATCACCCCTACTTTCAAAAGTGGATCAAGACTAGAGGCAAGTAATTTATAGGCCTGTGAGTCTAACATCACATATTATGAAAGTGTATGAAAGGGTAATGAAGAAAAATATTATGAAACATTTAATAAAAAATAATTTGTTTAATATAGGACAACACGGTTTCGTACCTGGAAAAAGTACACAAACCCAACTGTTAGTCCACCGTGAGAACATATTCAAAAATATGAAAAGCGGAAATGAAACAGATGTGGTTTATCTAGACTTTGCAAAAGCTTTTGACAAAGTAGACCATAATATATTAGCAAAGAAAATTAGAAAACACAATATCGTAGATAAAGTAGGAAGATGGTTAAAAGAATTTTTACACAACAGAAAACAGATAGTTATTGCAAACGATGAGAAATCGGATGAAACCAAGGTAATATCCGGTGTGCCACAAGGTACGGTGCTAGCTGCAATATTGTTTTATTATGATTGAAGACATAGACAGTAATGTTAAGGATTCGGTAGTGAGTAGTTTCGCTGATGACACAAGAATAAGTAGAGAAATTACTTGTGATGAAGATAGGAATGCTCTACAAAGAGACCTTAACAAAGTATATGATTGGGCAGAGGAAAATAGGATGGTATTTAACTCTGATAAATTTGAATCAATAAATTATGGAGACAGAGAAGGAAAGCTATATGCATATAGGGGACCTAATAATGAGACAATCACAAATAAGGAAGCAGTTAAAGACCTTGGTGTGATGATGAATAGGAACATGTTATGCAATGATCAAATAGCAATTCTGTTGGCAAAATGTAAAGCAAAAATGGGAATGTTGTTACGGCACTTCAAAACAAGAAAAGCTGAACACATGATTATGCTTTATAAAACATATGTTCGTAGTCCACTTGAATATTGCAATATGATATGGTACCCACACTATCAAAAGGATATTGCACAAATAGAGAGTGTACAAAGGTCCTTTACAGCTAGAATAGAAGAAGTTAAGGACCTAGACTACTGGGAAAGACTACAATCCTTAAAATTATATAGTCTAGAAAGGAGAAGAGAACGCTACATGATAATTCAGGCATGGAAACAGATAGAAGGAATAACAGAAAATATCATGGAACTAAAAATATCAGAAAGAGCAAGCAGAGGTAGATTAATAGTGCCCAAAACTATACCAAGAAAAATAAGGAAAGCACACAGGACATTAATCCACTACGCTCCAGCATCGATAATGCAGTGTCTATTCAATGCGTTGCCAGCTCAGCTTAGGAATATATCAGGAGTGAGCGTAGATGTGTTTAAGAATAAGCTCGACAAATATCTAAACTGCATCCCAGACCATCCAAGATTGGAAGATGCAAAATATACCGGAAGATGTACTAGCAACTCTCTGGTAGACATTAGAGGCGCCTTACACTGAGGGACCTGGGGCAACCCGAACGAACTGTAAGGTCTGTAAGGTCTGTAAGGTAAGGGCGTCTGGTACGTTATCTTAGCCTAGGTTTATTATATCATGGTCCTCATTAGTTTTGTTGCTTCCTTTTTATCAGTTTTGTTGCATCTACGGTTGCATCTCGCTGATCAGTTTGGTTGCATTATCCTAGGCTATAGATTTCGTTAATTTTATCGTATTATCGTTTCGTGGTCACCCTGTGATCGCGGTACAGCCAGACGCCCGTCCCAGTCACCCTGCCCTCCTCCCATAGAGCTGGGGGGAGGGAGGTCTGTCCTTGCTCGCTCCATCCGGGCCTGTCTCCCTCTCTCCCTACACGGAGGAAGTAGGGGAGGCTGGACAGACGCTGGACTGGGTATGACCTTGTTTCTCTGCTTCACGGTGCTCCGTTGTGACGAAGTAGGGGGGGTTGGCCTCCCCCCTCCTTTGTTGCTCCGTTGCCCCCGCTGTAGGCTCGAGTTCTGTTTCGCCCTCTCGCCCCTCCCCGGGTTGTCGGTGCTCTATTTTCTTACCGGAGCTAAGTCGATTACGAGGGAGGGAGCTGGTATCCCGCCTACGGGCGGACCTCAGGCGTGCAGTTGGTCTCCTTGGCTTAACCACCCCGTCTCTCCAGCACATCGGCGGAGACGGATACCACCGCGATTCGGAATCATCTTCCGGAATTTTGTGCTATTTTACGCTTAAGTTAATCATAAGTTTATATTAAGCTATTTTAAGCTGGGTCTCTCCCTTGCCCCTGTTTTCTACTCTGGCTCACACCAGAGCTATAGCCTATTCAGGCAATAGGGGAGGGGTTATGCCCAAAAATTTTTCACTCTCCGGCATGCATGGGAGTTCTAAAGTAGCCCTGTAAGTGTTATCTCTGTTGGTACTCATGTATCCTTCCACTTACAGACTACCAACTGCGAGCATACAGGATGCAACGCCATGCTCCAGGACCCCTGCGGACATGAAGTCTGCAGGTCCCACGCTCCGTGCGCGACTCTGCATGGGAATCTGCAGGTCTGGTACCATGAGACCTGTACAATCTGTTACGATCTTGTGGGTCAGTTTTTGGACGGGGTAAGTATTTCCAGCTGCATTTTAGCATTTTCTTACTCTGTGTTTTTCTGTGCCCTTTTTGGAGGATTTTCGTGTAAAATGGAACGTTCAGCCATCGCAGGAAGCAACTATTCGGCATGAGCCTAATAAGTTGCTTTCATCAAACATCTGGGGGGCAGACCTCTTCCCAGAAGCTATGGTCAAAGAGGTCCAGAATGAGGCAACAAGGCTCAATCAGAGCCTCAAAGATCGTTGGGGCCTCACTGCAAAGAGGCGCCAAGATCAAGCTGCAGCAGGCAAGAAGCTGAAAAAGGCGAAGCGTTACCAGCCTTATCAGAAGAAGCCTCAAAGATTCAATCAAGCTGTGTCAGCTGTGCCGATTGTACAATCAGGCCAGCCTTCTACCTCGAAGACTCCGGCTCAGCCCATTTACGTGATTTCTCCTCAGGCTCAGCCTTCCACTCCTACGCGTCTCCCCGCCTTTAACTAGGTGTTCGAAGGTTCAAGCCTTCAGCACTATGACCGTTTCGGCAGGGGAGGTAGAGCTAGGGGATCCTTTCGTCAGAGAGGATCAGGAAGGTCGCTCAACAGGGGAAAGCACTTCCGTGGAGGCCGCGGAGGTCACTCGACCCAGCAGCAGTGAGATCTCCAAGGTAGGAGGGAGGCTGTTTCTCTTCCGGCATCGGTGGGGATTCAGCAAATGGGCACAGAGCATTGTGTCGAAGGGCCTGGGTTGGATCTGGATTGGAGACCCTCCTCCACCCAGACCTTTCCTTCAACTTCCATCGAAAGAACTGACGGAGTATGCAGAGGAGCTCCTCCAGAAAGGAGCAATAGCGAGAGTCAACAGATTAAAGTTTCAGGGTCGCTTGTTCAGCGTACCAAAGAAAGGCTCATTAAAAAGAAGGGTAATCTTAGACTTGTCCCGCTTAAACTTGGCCATTCGCTGCGACAAGTCAAAATGCTGACCATCTCGCATGTGCGACCTTACTTCCCCGTGGGGGGGCCGTCACCACCTCTATCGATCTTACAGACGCATACTATACATATCCCACTATTGCAACACAGACAACTTTCGCCCTTACCTAGGCTTCAGACTAGGAGATCAGGCATTCTCCTTCAAGGTAGTTCCTTTCGGTCTGAATGTAGCACCCAGAGTGTTCACGAAATTAGCGGAAGTAGTCGTTCAACAACTGAGGTCTCAAGGGATAATGGTAGTAGCATACCTCGACGATTGGTTGATTTGGGCTCCAACAGTCGAGGAATGTCGTCAAGCCACAATGAAAGTCATTCAATTCCTGGAATATCTGGGGTTCCAGATAAACAGGACAAAGTCAAGACTCACTCCGGAGTCCAACTTTCAATGGCTGGGCATTCAATGGAATCTATCCTCCCATACTCTGTCGATTCCATCAGCCAAGAGGAAAGAAATAGCGAAGTCAGTGAAACAATTTCTAAAGTACAAATATGCTTCAAGGAGAAACCAGGAAAGAATCCTGGGTTCCCTCCAATTTGCCTCAGTGACAAACATCTTGATGAAAGCCAAACTGAAAGACTTAACCAGGATCTGGTGCTCACGAGCAAATGTCAGATCCAGGGACAAGGTATCATCAATACCACAGATTCTACGGAATCGTCTGCGCCCTTGGACAAAGTTAAAGAACCTGTCCATATCAGTACCCCTTCAGTTTCCTCCTCCGGGAATCACTATCCACACAGACGCTTCACTAAGCGGCTGGGGAGGATATTCTCAGTTCAAGAAAGTTCAGGGAACATGGTCACCTCAGTTCCGCCAGCTTCACAATAAAATGTATTGGAAGCAATGGCAGTGTTCCTGACTCTGAAGAGGTTACGTCCGCCAAAGAACTCTCACATAAAGTTAGTTCTGGACAGCGCAGTAGTAGTCCATTGTATAAACAGGGGAGGCTCCAAGTCAAGACACCTGAATCATGTCATGGTAGCCATCTTTTCCCTGGTGGACAAGTTCAGTTGGCACCTCTCCTCCACCCATCTGGCCGGAGTGAGAAACATCATAGCAGATGCTCTATCCCGTTCAGTTCCTCTGGAATCGGAATGGTCACTGGACAAAAGTTCGTTCCAATGGATTCTACGGAAGGTACCAGGCCTGCAAGTAGATCTGTTTGCATCTCAAACGAACCACAAACTTCCCTGTTATGTGGCTCCCAACCTGGACCCTCTGGCCTATGCCACGGACGCCCTGGTTCATTAGATTGGAACCAACTGGGAGAAGATTTAGTTCTTTCCTCCGGGTGGAATCTTCTCCTGAAAGTACTGAACAAACTCAGGACGTTCAAGGGTCAAGTAGCTCTAGTAGCCCCAGACTGGCCGAAGAGCAACTGGTACCCCTTGATTCTGGAATTGGGTCTTCGTCCTCTTCGAATTCCCAATCCCAGGCTCTCCCAGCCAGTACAAATGAAGCTTGTGTTCGCTTCCTCAGGAATTCTCAAAACCCTAACTTTATGGACTTCATGAAGTTTGCGGCCAAGAGAGATGCAAATATCGATCCACGAAATATTCTTTTCCTGGAATCAGATAAAAGAGATTCAACTTTAAGGCAGTATGATGCTGCAGTTAAAAAGTTGGCATCCTTCCTGAGAGAAGCAGACATTAAAATCATGACAATCAATTCAGCTATATCCTTTTTCAGATCCTTATTTGAAAAAGGGTTAGCAGCTAGTACCATTACGACAAACAAGTCAGCTTTGAAGAAGATTTTTCAACTGGGTTTTAACAGACCTTAAAAACATACAGATTCTTACTTTTCGTCTATTCCCAAGGCTTGTGCTAGACTTAGACCTTCAGTAAGGCCTACGTCAGTGTCATGGTTTTTAAATGTTCTAAAGCTGGCTTCAGATACAAATAACACAACATGTTCATTTATAATGCTCTTAAGAAAAACATTATTTTTATTAAGCTTGGCTTCAGGAGCTAGAATTTCAGAACTGTCGGCGTTATCCAGAGATGTAAATCACGTAGAATTTCTTCCTTCAGGAGAAGTTCTGCTTTCTCCAGATCGTTTCTCTTTGTACCAGTAACGACCTTACGAGCAGCCTTTCTGTCCAGGAACATCCTCATCCTCTTCAGGTCCTCTCTTTAGAAGAGAAAAGGTGGTACTTTATCAATTAAAGGTATAAGGCAACAGATCTATACTTTATTAAACAAGCTAACCTGAATCCTTCCCCAAGGTTCATGATGTCAGGGCAGTAGCCACCTCAATTAACTACTTTCAACACATGAATTTTGATGATTTGAAAAAGTATACTGGATGGAAATCGCCGACAGTATTTAAGCGTCACTACTTAAAGTCTTTGGAATCTTTGAAGTTTTCAGCAGTTGCGGCGGGTAACATAGTTTCCCCCGACTCTGCTCAGTAGTTCAGTTGAAGATCCAGATCTCCTTTCTACCTATCTCAGCCAACAGTTTGTTTATACCTACCTTGTTCATCTACGTCTACCCTTGAGTCTTGCCTGCTCTTGTGATGGTTTAGTGGGTGTCCCTTATTTTTTTGCTAGGGTCACCCACAATTGATTGTATATACTGATCTTTGTGATGTGGTCCCTTTATTTTTATGCTAGGGTGCCACATCTCCATTTACAATGGTTATTGATTTGTTTATTAAGATCTATGAACTTGTTTAATGTGTTTTTACTTTAAAGTTTGTTCATATACATACTTTACTACATTATTGATACTGTTTATTTGTACTTACTTTAAGTGTTTTTGCCTATGATTATCATACACATGTTTTAAGTTCAACATATATCCCATGTAAGCCCTTGTATATATTGTTTAACTTTAAGTTAATTTTTAGAGTATTTTTCTTTAATTCACGCTCTAGGTGAACAATTGTGTATGCTTATATATAGTTTTTCGTGGCCAAATATAGTATTTAATTGAAATTTTAAGTTTTATTGAGACCTTCTTTATTTTCAATCTTGTGCTAATTCTCTGGTACAATTTCGCACAGCGACACGAACTGAGCCCAGAAAAAGGATTTTGACGTAGGAAAAATCTATTTGGGTGGGCGATTGGTTCGTGTCGCCAGCGAAAATCCCACCTCTTCCCAACCCTTCGCTCAAGATTGATTGCTAACTTTAGGATGGCCACCAGAGGCGCGGCAGTCACCTAGCGTGGGTTGGAGTAGTAGTAGTTGCTGCCCCGTTCTGTGGGTCGGCTCTCCTCTTGTGGGGTTTTGTTGTGGGAGATTTCTATTGGCAAGAAGTTCGTGGTAGTGGTCTCACTCGCCCTAGTGTTCATACCGACGCCCTCCTTGAGGGTGAGCGAGTCAGTTATACTGACCTTTTTTCTTTAATTTTGTTTATTCTCTGGTATTTGTTAGATCATTTTCCTTAGAAATAATGGATTAAAGGTTTATTTCGCTGGGCGACACGAACCAATCGCCCAGAAATAGATTTTTCGTACGTCAAAATCCTTTTTTTCCTAATTATATAAACCTGAGGTTCTTTACAATAGGAAGGTAACTAGCGGCAGCTGGAACGGTTGTAAGCTTCGAACAAGGGAGTTTGGTAGTTAACTGCCTGTCTGACAGTGCGCGCGCCGCGCGACTGGGAGGTGAAGAATCACTTTTGCTTTAGGCCCAGGAAAAATGCAGTGAGGGGTGGCATAAGGTGGGACTATGTGTAAAGGACCTCAGGTTTGTATAGTTAGGAAAAATGATATTGTTATGTTACAATAAAGTTTCATACATACTTACCTGGGCAGATATATACATAGCTAAGACTCCTTCGTCCCCCCGACAGAAATTCAAACAATTTCGCGCCACCTCCGCTACAGGTAGGTCAGGTGATCTACCGGCCTGCCCTGGGTGGCAGGAGGGGGGGGGGAACTAGGAACCATCCCCGTTTTCTATTATATTTTCTCTCACCACCTGTCTCCTGCCGGGGAGGCTAGGGTGGGCCTTTAATTGTATATATCTGCCAGGTAAGTATGTATGAAACTTTATTGTAACATAACAATATCATTTTCATACAATCAACTTACCTGTCAGATATATACATAGCTGATTGGCACCCTTCGGTGGAGGGTAAGAGACAGCTTCTATATGGAATAGACAGGTAAACAACATATGTTGTAGGTATAAATAAAACCTTGGTTCCTACCTGATAGGTGGTAGACTGCGTGGGTGTTTGCCCAGTAGTCTGCATCACCTCAGAAACAAATTTAGCGAGATATATGATCATGGCCAAGAGTTCTTGTGGGTCTGCCGATGGGTGTCTTACCCACTTACTCGGCAGAGCCTAAAAGGACTTTGTCAATGGGTGCTGATCCACTTATATGACAATACACCTTATGAAGGAGCACACCAACCATCCCGACCACCTGATCCTAACCATAAGTTAGAACTACAGATTGTTAAGAGTTATCCCCGAACTCGTCACAACAATCGTAACTCAAAATCACTACGCACACATACATAATTTTCAAAAATTATACTCAACTAATTGGATATACAAGAATTCTCTTACTGAACAACATAGACGGCCGCCCGTGCTAGCCTAAGTCCTCTATTGTTAGAAGAGACTCGACCATATCCAAAAAGAAGAAAAGTATAAACGTTTAAGGATTGGTGTCGGCTCCCGTACCCAGAATCGTATCCGCCGATACGAAAGGACCTAGAGAAAAACACTTCTCATATGTCCCACGCACGTCTTTCAGTAATAATGAGATGCAAATACTGAGTTGCATCTCCAAAATGTCGTATCTATTATGTTTTTAACGACATATTCTTATGAAACGAGAGAGACGTCGCTATAGCTCTAACTTCATGAGCTTTTATTCTCAACAGTTGTAACTGTTCGTCAGGACAGGCCTTATGAGTGTCTGTAATGACGTTTCTTACAACGAATGCCAGCGCATTCTTGGACATCAGTCTTGTGGGTTCTTTTACCGCGCCCAAGACCTTGTCTAGAGCCTCCCATTTGATGCTTTCTCTGAAGGTAGAACTTCAGAGCTCTCACAGGGCAGAGAGACCTCTCTGTTTTCTCTGCCTACGAGTTCGACATGCCTTAGACTTCGAATACTTAGGCCAGGGATTCGTAGGATTCTCGTTTTACCGCTAAAACAGGGTTCTTTAAACGAGCACATCGCTGAGTCTCCCTTGAATGCTACTTCATCCTGCAGAGCATGCAATTCACTAATTCTCTTTGCCGTAGCTAAAGATAATAGGAATAGGCATTTCGGGTAATGCTCTAAAACGATGCCCGATGAGGAGGTTCGAATCTTTCCCGATGACCGATACTTTAGAACTACGTCTAGGTTCCAGTTCGGAGGTACTGGTTCCTTAGACTTTGAAGTCTCACAAGACCTTATGAGATCGTGGAGATCTTCATCTGCCCGATCTAATCCTCTGTTCCTGAATACAGCCGGGAGCATACTTCTATATTCCTCTATTGTGGATACGGCTAGATGAGATTTTTCTCTCAGGAATAGCAGGAAATCCGCAAATTTCCGCTATAGAGGTAGTGGAGGAGGACAACTTCTTGGATCACACCTCCTCCTAAATACCTCCACTTCGACTGGTATACTTTCGTAGTGGAGGTTCTGCGTTTCTCTCGCGATGCGCGCTTGCTACTTCGCGAGAAAAGCCTCTCGCTCTGACAAGTCTTTCGATAGTCGAAAGGCAGTCAGAGCGAGAGGCGGAGAGGTTTGATGTTTTGTATGAGAAGATCCGTCCTTCCGGGTAGGGATCTTGGAAAGTATACGATCACTCTACCACCTCCGTGAACCCTTCCTGGGCCGGCCAAAAGGGGGCTATTAACGTCATCCTCGTCTCCTTTGACGCCACAAACTTTTTCATTACTAACCCCAGGATTTTGAATGGGGGAAAAGCATAAACGTCTCTCGATACCCATTTTAGCCGGAAGGCATCTACCATAAGTGCTCTGGGATCTTCCACGACCGAGCAAAACACTGGGAGCCTTATTTGAAATGAATGTTGCTAAGAACTCCACATGAGGAGTTCCCCACATAGACCAGAGATCGAGACACACTTCCTCGTGTAGAGTCCCTTCTGTATGAAGGACCTGGTTCCTCCTGCTGAGCCTGTCCGCCCTCACATTCCTTTCTCCTGTACGAACCTTGTCATCAGGGAGATGTTACTGTGATACGTCCAAAGTAATAGGTCTCTCGTGGGCTCGTAAAGGAACGAGGAGTGCGTCCCTCCCTGTTTGCGAATGTAGGCAAGTGGGGTGGTGTTGGGCGTCAACTCGTCCCCGTACTCCTCAAGAAGAAGGGTAGTCAACACCTTCTAGTTAGACAGACCTTCTCTTCCACTATATTTGTCATCCGAGTTTTCCTCTAACTCGGGATCTAAAAGCGTCTCCCGCTCTCCTTTCCGAACCTTCTTCTTTCTTGTGCGGAACCAAACTCCACTAAACAGGAGAGGGGTTTGTTAAGAGAATGGAAATCCTTCCTTCTCTTTCCCGCTCTCATAGTCTTGGAAGGCGTCATAAGCTTCGGCTTCTCTAGAATTTTAGAAGACTCTTCATGCTTACATGACGCTTCCCGTTTGCCAAGCGTCATGGATGACGTCTTTTGGTGACATCTCGATGACGCTTCTCGCTTGGAAGACGCTCCGCTCTCCAAAGGCGTCCTCCTTGGCGTCAAAATATTGGACGGAGCGTCATGCTATGCTCCGTTTCCAATGACGCTTCGCGTCTAAAAGACGTCTTACCTCTCTCTGGCGTTACGAAACTCTCGTAAGCACCTGTTCTCGCTCTCAGCACTAAACGCTTCTGTAAGCCGTTTAGCCGTTTCCCGTCTGTATGACGCTTGTCGTTGAACAGGTAAGAGAGGACGAGACTTCTTAATTGGAAGCGTCACGTCCTTCCGACGTTGCGTTCGAGATGACAGTTTCTCTTGAACTGCTATAATGATTTTTCTTGACGCTTCTCCCACGTCCAGTGACTACGCTCTGACGTCTTTCGTCATCACTCGGTGGGGAAAAAAAGGAAAGGGTACTTCTGCGTACACTTCAGGTGACGCTGACGCCCCCTTCGCTTTCTTGCTAGAAGACGGAGAGTCATCTGAGAAAACGCTCCGGACTAAAATCCCTGTCAGGCGTCCTATGACGCTTCAGCGGTTTCGACAAGTTCAATTCCTCCACCCTCAGTTTAGGTAGGAGGGAGGGAGAGACGAGAAACACTCGCGAAGGACGCTTTTCTATAGGGTGCCCTTGAGCCGTCTGCAACGAAGCAGAGCTAGCTGAAGGGACGTCTGACTGTTGGGGATTCCCCACAACCTCCTTAAGGCTTTCGACTTTCCTTCTCCTCTGGGCTTGTGAGCTTGGAAGAGGTCTAGGCCTGGGAGCGTCGCAGGGACGATCAAACGCCCCCTCCACAACACTGGGAGAACTCACTCACTGTAATGCTCACTTTCACTAGCCTTACCTTTGAAGTCAGCCATCTTGGACTTCATGTCTCTAATTGTAGCTTTCAGATTGGCGATTTCCGATGCCGAATCCGAAAAAAAAGCACTCTGAGAATGAGATTACATAGGGAGAATCTCATCAGTAGGATTAGAATTATCAGTGAAAGGCTCAATAGGCCTTGAACTCACACCTTTCAATCGTCTAATTCTATCCCTCTCTAACTTCTTCAAATAAGAAGTCAAAGTCTTCCATTCTTCTGCATTCAAACCCTCGCATTCCTTACAAGTGTTAAAAGCAGAACACTGAACTCCCCTACATTTACGGCATACAGTGTGAGGATCACCGAAGCTTTCGGTATCCTCACCCTGCAGCCTACATTCACACACATTCTCACACTCACATTAGAATCAGACATACTGAGAAAATTCCAAAAGAGTTATTCCAAAAACAGTCCACAGTAGCGAATGCCAAAACACGATCCAAATACGTCACCAAAAAGCCGAAAAACGTTGATCAAATGTTGAAAAAAGAATCCAAGTCAGGAGGTAATAACAACAATGTTGATACCACCGGCGACAGAGAAAATATTATAGAAAACGGGGATGGTTCCTAGTCCTGCCACCCAGGCAGGCCGGTAGATCACCTGACCTACCTGTAGCGAGTGGCGCGAAATTTGAATTTCTGTCGGGGACGACGGAGTCTTAGCTATGTATATATCTGACAGGTAAGTTGATGTATGAAAATGCAATTTTCGACAAATTGCCATTTGTTCCGATACGTAATACAAACCCTCGGTCCTTTACAATAGGAAGACTCACTTCTTGGTGGGAGGAATCTGAGTCTTAAGTACAGACTGGTGTTCGCCCAACCTTGGATCCCCTCCCTGGTCGTAAGAGCACAGGGAGGGATCCTAGCCTCTGCCCAATGTTTGGGGTATGTACCGCAGGATCAATGGTCAGACCTCTGGACCCAAGTAATAAGAGGGAGGCAAGCGTACCTCTTAAAACTAGCAAGCAAGAACTTGTTCCTATTGCAAGAGGCAATATAAAGTCATGGGTTTGTCTCTTGTTGGGTTCCACTTCCCCCCCTTGTTGGTGGAAGTGGTGGATATTCGCTCTTATCCCTAATGAAAGGGATAGGAAGGGGCTCGGTCGAGTAGCTCACCTGCATCTTATCCTTCTCCAGCGAAGTGACGACTGCGTCCCTCTGCCCACAGGTAGAGGGGGAGAAAAAGATGGGGAAGAGAAGCCAGTCACACTCTCATTCACTCATCCATTCATGCAATCACACCAGGATTCGATGCTGTTCTGTCCGCTCGGGTGCTGGGTAAGCTACACAACATGTTGAGCAGCCACCACAGGTCCCAAGGAAAAAGTTTCCAAGGATCTGTGGGCAATATCCAGAAGGTAGAAGGAGGTGAAGGTGGTCTGGTTAGACCAGACCCCTGCCTTCAGGACCTGCACCACGGAGAAGTTCTTGCAGAACGCAAGGGAAGGACCAATACCTCTGACTTCGTGGGCTCTCGGACAAAGGGTATGAATGTCGTCGCTACCATCAGCTTCGTACGCCCTCCTGACCACTTCACGCAGCCAGAAAGAAAGTGTGTTCTTGGATACTTCTTTCTTGGTCACCCCAGTGCTAACGAAGAGGCGTCGACACTCAGGCCTGAGGTGCCGAGTTCTCTTAAGATAGCGCCGTAGCACCCTCACAGGAAAAAGCATCATCTCATCCGTATCGTTGTCGGTGAAATCCCTTATGGAGGGGATTGTGAAAGACTCGAATCGGTCGTCAGGGACCCAAGGATTCTGAGTCTTAGCTACGAAGTTCGGGACGAAATCTAGCGTCACAGATCCCCATCCCCTGGTGTGTTTTATGTTGAAGAAAAGACCATGAAGTTCCCCTACTCTCTTCGCCGATGCCAGGGGTCCGGCACGGCTGAAAAGAAAAATTATATTGTTATGATACAATAAAGTTTGTTCATACTTACCTGGCAGATATATATATAGCTGTATTCTCTGAAGTCTGACAGAATTTCAAAACTTACGACACACGCAGTGGTCGGCCAGGTGGTTAGTACCCATTCCCGCCGCTGGGAGGTGGGTATCAGGAACCATTCCCATTTTCTATTCAGATTTTCTAGTGCCACAGTCCCCTGAGGAGAGGTGGGTGGGTACTAGATTATATATATCTGCCAGGTAAGTAGGAACAAACTTTATTGTATCATAACAATATCATTTTGTTCATGAAACTTACACTGTCAGATATATATATAGCTGAATCCCACCTTTGGAGGTGGGAAGGGACAGAATAGAATGATTTAGGAAACAAATTGCATGCAGATGATTGACATCTTGGTTCCATACCTGTTAGCATAGCTGACTTCGTGATTACTGTCACTCAAGTCGGCTTGTGCTTTACTAGTCTCCAGCAAGGTAGTGACCTGTATAGCTGGTGAGTTCTAGATGATCTGTCAACGGGAGCATGACCACAATGTGACTAGACCATATTGACCATACTATGAGGGCTAAGAAGTAATATATATCACCACCTGACCAACCTAGCCAAAGTTAAGGATGTTTAACTAAAGCAAAGAATTGAGAAGTCCGCCACTGGCGGCCGACCCAACAACTAAAATTAACAGCTCTTCCAAACCATTTTCTACAGGATAGGATGAGTGCTACTTCTTGCCCCCAAGATTGTGTCAGCGGACACGTATGGCCCTAGCGAGCAGCAGATCTCATATGTCGTCTTCACATCCCGCAGGTAGTGTGAAGCAAACACAGAGTTGCTTCGCTAAAACGTGGCACTCAGGATGTTACTGAGTGCCATGCTCTTATGAAATGCCTCCGAGGCCGCGCCCTCACCTCGTGAGCATTCACTTTAAAAAGTTTTAAAAACCTTGTCCAAACATGACGAATGAGCCTCTTTGAAAGAGCTCCTTAAAAGGACGCCAGGGCGTTCTTTGACACGGGCAAGTCTGGTCTTTTTACGGAACACCACAGATTGTCCGAAGGATCTCGACTTTCTTTTTAGTTTTACCTAGATATGTGACATCCCCTTGGTCTCCAAGCTCCTGGGCCAAGGGTTAGACGGGTTTTCATTCTTAGCCAAGAACGAAGGGCTTAGAACACACCGCATTATGTCCTCTAAAGCCAATATGTCCGCTGATGGCTTAAACCCCACTAACCCTCTTTATTGTAGCTAGAGTGGTTAGAAAAATTAGCCTTTCTGGTCACGTGCTTTAAGTTTGCAGAAAGGAGAGGTTCGAAAGGCTTCAACATCAGGAACTTCCAGACTACGTCTAAGTTCCATGCCAGAAGCTTCAATTTAGACAGTTTCGAGATTTCAACAGACCTCAAAGATCGTGAAGGGCTTTGTTGTTCGACAGATCCAAATCTCTGAGTCTAAAGGCCGTCGACAACATACTTCTGTATTCTTTAATAGTCGGGACTGCCAGCTTATCCACATTCCTCAGACGGAAAGGGAAGACGGTAATCTAATTCACAGAGGTCGAGGTGGAGGAAAAGCCATTCTTCCTGCACCATCTTCAGAAAACGGCCCACTCCGATTGGTACACTGCAAGATAGGAAGCTCTTCTTTGCCTTGGCAATCGCACTTGCCACTAGTCTTGAAAAGCCTCTCGCTCTGGTCAACTTTTCGATAGTCTGAACGCAGTCAGACTCAGAGCGGAGAGGTTTTGTGGTACCTCTCGAAGTGAGGCTGTTTGAGTAGACCGACTCTCTCAGGAAGGGTCCTTGGAAAGTGCGCTAGGAAGGACACGACCTCTGTGAACCAGTCACTCGAAGGCCAACATGGGGCGATCAGCGTCATCCTCGCTCCCTCTGATGCCGCAAATTATCTTATTACTTCTACTAAGAGTTTGAATAGGGGAAAAGAGACTAAACATCCATCCCCTTTCAATTCCATAGGATGGCGTCTATTGCTACCACTCCCGGATCGAGAACAAGGGAGCAGTCTAGAGGAAGCCTCTTCGTCTTCAACATTGCGAAGAGATCTATCAAAGGACGTCCCTAAAGTCTCCACAACTCTCGACATACTTCTAAGTGAAGAGTCCACTCGGACATCAGTAGTTGCTGCCGTCGATCGAGAAGATCCGCACGGACGTTCTGCAACCCTACAACGAACCTCTTGAGGATCGTTACGTTCCGTGCCTGTGCTTATAACAGGCTCTCTCTCGTTAACTCGAACTGGGACCAAGAGAGTGTTTCTCAATACTTCTTGGGATATGTGAGAGCTGTGGAATTATCCGAGTTGATCTGGACCACTCAGCCAAAACTCGTTCTTCGAAGAACTGGAGAGCCAACCGAATTGCTTCCAATTCTTTTAGACTATGTGCCAGCACATCTGTTCCCCTCTCCAGATGCCTGGCACCTACTTTCTATCTCCTTAGGTGATCATTGACCGACTGAGAGATGTTCAGAATCACTTCCAGATCTTCGATGATATTTCAGTTTTCTGGCAGGAAAAACTGGAGAGGTCTGAATTGCAGTCTCTTCAGGGAAACAAACTTCTCCAGCGAGGAAATGGTCCCCAGCAGAATCATCCCTTCCCTCACCGAGCATGTTTCCTTTCCCAATAAGGCTGCGCTTTGCCTAAGCAGGTGTGCATTATTCTAGTGCTATGCCGCGGTACTCGTACCGAATTCTGTTACAGTGCGGTAAACAGAACCGAAAAGGTCTAAGAGATATGTCTGTTGAAAAAATTCTCGCAAAGCGAAGGCGATATTCATTCATGCATGCGAGAATTCCCCTCAACCCGAGGCTAAAGTCCGTGATTGTAGGGCAGAGATACCGTTAGTCAGTCAATCCTGCAGGAGAGAGAGACGTAACCGACCGCGCATGGCAGAGAACCAGCTGGTACTGAGCTGCTCTACAGTGACCGCAGCCTACGTTCACCGCCTCGCACTATTCCACCTGAGTTGCCAGCTATTCCATTCTACGAAGGAATAGGTTTGTCATCATCATCGAGCAGAAAGAAACTCTCAAGCAGGTATATTTAAGCAAAACAGATTTTGCTAAAAAGGGAAACCGGAAACTCCCGGAAGGTAGCAGGGTTTATCGATTAAATGCAATTAGAATAATAGTCCTCTCGGTTGCCATCCGTAGGGGTAACCACGGTATGCGTATATAACTTGAACCATACAATCGCTTAATAGTAATATGATGCGAAGGTAAAATACGTAGAGTATTGTAGTCACTTGGACAGCTACCTCCCTACTACATTCTTTCCTCGAAGAGGAAGAGAGGGTATGGAGATCGGCTGTCTTCGTTCTCTTAGCCAAGAGAACGAATTAGCATTAGTCGAAGGAGAGCCTCAAGTTAGAACCGAGAACCAAAGAGGACAGCTCAGCTTCTTATGTTATCGGACAGAAGACTTCATGGACGTAGTCTACAAGTCTGTTTCCCCTAAGAGCCTCTGCGAGGTAGTGACCTATGAATGAGGGTTCTTCTGAATCTTGTCAATGAGAGCTTACCTGCTTACGTGATATGCTATTGGGATCTTTGTCAATGTGAACTAACCCATTTACATGACAAAGTGTTTTATATTTCGTCAATGGGGGCTTACCCACTTACCTGACAAAACGTTCAGTATCTTGTCTATGGGGGGAACCCACTCATATGACAGAAAGTAATCGAGTAATTCGAGCATATATACTTCCCGATTCCCTTAGAAATCGAGGAAGGAGCCTTATTCCTGCTCGAAGACTGGGCTTACGGCAGGTAGGACCCGAAGGTTCCCCTTCAGCAGCGCAGTCCTGAACGCAGAAGAGGCGTTTATGACCCCAAAAACTGCTTTAAGTTTACTAGTCTCTCCTTCTAGACGCCAGCTCATCAGAACCAACCTGACTACCTTATTCATGCAGGTTGGAAAGTTTTTCGAGAGAAAGAGAGTCAGGGCTCCGAGACTGCTATCTAGGAGTTAAAAGTCTCCTTCGTCCTGAACAGCCCTTTCAGATGGTGATGCAGATCTGAAAGTGTCTAGGAAACCTTAGCAGAGGACAGGAGAGACCTCCTCGGTGCGTCAACCAGGCTGGCAAAGTCGCCTTGGGCAGAGGAGGGAGCTCTCAGTCCGACGTCCTTTCGTCTCATACCAAATACCTGCCTTGTCGTTAAGTCTTGACGGAGGCAGGGCAAAAGAGGTCTTGCCTTGTGCTTTCCTCGACTCCATCCAGTCATGGACCTTCTTAAACGCTCTCTTGGTCGAAAGAGAAGTCCTCATTTTCACGAATCCCGGAGTCTTGCTGGATTCCGAAGAGGATAACTGAGAAGGAGGAGATCGAGGGGCTGAGGGTTGGAATTTATCTCCAAACGAAGCAAGGAGTAAGCGGGCCAAGACTTGGCAGTCAGAAGACGCTGACGTTGAAGGTTGTTCTTCGTTTGCTTCCTCCGACGAGCTGCTCACTTCTCCCTCTTCTGCAGGAGCGGCAGACGAGACCACCAAAGGAAGAGGTATAAGGCTTTTAAGGGCCAAGTTTCAATAAAGAGCGTTGCTGAGAAGACGAGTTCAGAGTACAAGGTTGTGCGTCTTCCAAAACAGCCTCAGCAGGTTCAGGCGCAGATGCTAAAGCTTCATGAAGAGCGTCTAGACGGGAGTCACGACGAACGTCCTGTAGACGGAGAGCGTCTTGAGATCGGCGAGCGTCCAGAAAAGCGTCACGCTGGGCGTCCTGACGAGCATCCAGAAAAGCGTCACGCTGGGCGTCCTGACGAGCGTCCAGAAAAGCGTCACGCTGGGCGTCCTGACGAGCGTCCAGAAAAGCGTCACGCTGGGCATCGTGACGAGTGTCCAGAAAAGCGTCACGCTGGACGTCCTGACGAGCAGCTCGTGACGAAGCCGAATGCAAAGTGTCCAGCTTAGCAGCTTGAGAAGCGTCCAGCTTAGCTGCCGAACTAGCGTCGCTTGGCAGCAGACGGAGCGTCCCTCAGGGACGAGCGAGGGGCGTCTTGGCGAACTGCTTGACTAAGCGAAGCAGCTTGCAAAGCGTCAAGCTTGACAGCTTGAACAACATCCTGCTTAGCAGCAGAGCGAACGTCACGTTCCGCATACGGAGCGTCACGAAGAGAGAAGAGGGGAGCGTCTTGGGAAGCAGGAAAACAATCCTTGCTACGAGAGTAATGACGACGTGGCTCTGCCTCTCTCTTGGCAAGCAACAAAGCAAGTTGTTGCTGCATGAAAGGATGATCTTCTTTGTCGGAGAAGACTCCTTCTCAGAGGAAGGGCTGATCCTGTGAGAAGATGAGGGGCGAGGGGACGCCTTCTTCCTTCTCACAGGGACCGCAACAGTTCTTTTCTTGGAGCGACTGGGGCGCTCAAAAGCGTCATCATCGGATGACGTCCTGGTCTTCTTTTGCAGAGGAAAGGCAGCAAAACTCTCCGGAGACGACCGCAAAGCAGCAGAAGAGAAAGGACGTGAAGCGTCCCCCTCTCTGAGACCAAAGACGATGGCCGCCTGTGCGACATCTTGCGTCTTTGTTCTCTTCTGTGGTGGAAAGTCGTCAAAATGTTCAGGTGACGATTGCAACACATGACAAAAGAGAGAGGACGTGAAGCGTCCTCTTCTGTGAGCTTCTGTTTAGAGAGCGCGAGTCCTTTCCCAGAGCTCCAACCACTGCACGGGGAAGACGCCTCGGAGGACGAGAAGCAATCCTTTAGGATTCGTGCACGTGCACGATCTTTGGCAGCCTGGGAAGCGTCTTCAGGTCCTGCCGAAGGGACGCCAGATCGGTGGGGAGTCCCCGTAACCCTCTTTCGGCTTTCGACTTGCCCATTCCCTGATTCCTGGGAGTCCGGCAGAGGTCCAGGCCTAGAGGCATTATAGGGCCAATCTGATGCCCAATCCACAACACTAGGGGCACTAACAACCTCACTACACTCACAACACTGATTGGAGAGAGAGCACTTTAGATTCCAAGATACGGATGGAATCCACAATAACAGAAAGGGCATTACCTCTCGCAGACACGACCTCAAGGCCCGTAGGCCATACCACAGAGTTAAGCAAAATAAAGTCTACAGAAGGTTAGTAGGTTCACTACCCTGACTTCTGTTTACTGATGCAGTCTTGGAGGAAGACCTCCTGATTCTATCACGCTCTAATTTGCGTACATACGAATCATACGTCTTCCCTTCGGAATCAGTCAAACATCACTCTTACATTGATCTTTCAATAAAGAAACATAAAAGTATATTAATACTCATTTCTATATATATACTTGATATAAATTTAATATATTAATAAATTAAGAAAAAAGTGGAACGCTTCACGTTAATCTTCCCATTTTAGTATATGTACTGCCGAAGCAAGTACTACATCTCATGCATACACAGTGAGGATCTACCGAAGGTTTCGGTAGCCTCACCTTACCCCTTGCAGACAACAAACTCTGAAACTAGCCGAACTAGATTCAGACATCTTATACAAAGAACAATCAAATTCAAATCAATTTATGATTGCGTATGCCTAGCCACAATCCAAGGCAATAAACCAAAAGACAATAAGGATACTTAAGCGGCAATGAAGTTTCCAAATCCTAAGACGGAGGTACTGAAAACAGGTGTTGACAGTACCGGCGACAGAGAAAATCTGAATAGAAAATGGGAATGGTTCCCGCCTCCCTGCGGCGGGAATGGGTACTAACCACCTGGCCGACCACTGCGTGTGTCGTAAGTTTTGAAATTCTGTTGGACTTTGGACAATACAGCTATATATATATCTGACAGGTAAGTTTCATGAACAAACCTGAAGTTTCCTGTTGTGCCGGGTGGCGAACAGATCCACTACTGGACGCCCCTACAGGTTGAAGAGCCTTTCTGCCACATCTGAGTGTAGGGACCATTCGGTCCCTATCACTTGATCCCGACGGCTGAGCTTGTCTGCTACTACGTTCTTCTTGCCTGGAATGTAGCGGGCTGACAGCTATAGTGGCCCACTCGTGCACCTGCAGCGTCAACTGGTGCAACGGGAGGGACACTAGGCCCCCCAGCTTGTTGACGAATGCCACTACCGTGGTGTTGTCGCACATCAACACCACCGAGTGTCCCATCAAGCGATCCTGGAAATCTTGGAGAGTGAGGAACGCTGCCTTGAGCTCCAGGACATTGATGTGAAGGTGCTTGTCGTGATGGTCCCACACTCCTGCAGTCAGCAACTCCTCCAGGTGTGTGCCCCATCCCTCGGTGGACACGTCTGAAGACCGAAACATCTCTGGGGGGGGGGGAGTGTGGAGAGGCACTTCTCTTAAAAGGTTCCTGTCGTCCAGCTACCAGGCTAGGTCCTGCCTCACCTCCTCCGTGAGGGACACGGGGAAGTACGGTGGGTCCACTGCCTGTGACCAACTCTCCTTTAGTCTCCACTGAAGAGACCGCAGTTGAAGACGCCCGTGAGGGACTAACTTCTCGAGTGACGACAGGGGGCTAATCACGACCTGCCACTGCTGAGCTGACTGTTCCTGCTGAGACAGGAACTGATCAGCTGCCTCCCTGAATCTGCTGATCCATGAGTCTGCGGGGAAGACTCACCCTGCTACCGCTACCGTGTCGATCAGCATACCCAGGTACTTCATCCTCTGCTTGTGGCAGAACTCGAGGTATCTCGACTAACCAGTCGTCGAGATACCTCAGAAGACGTATCCCAGACGAGTGGGCCCAAGCAGACACCAGCATGAACACTCACGTGAACACCTGTGGGGCGGTTGAGAGACCGAAGCAAAGTGCCCTGAATTGGTATACCGTCCCGTCGAGGATGAAGCGGAGGTACTTCCTGGAGGATTGATGGACGGGTATCTGGAAATACAGGTCCTTCAAATCCACTGAAAGCATGAAATCGTTCTCCCTGATAGAGTCGAGCACGAAACGTGCTGTCTCCATCGTGAACCGAGACTGGCGAACAAATTGGTTCTGGGGAGAAAGATCTATCACCGGGCGCTAGCCCCCCCTCCCACCACCCCCCCGAAGACTTCTCCACCAGGAAAAGGCGGCTGTAGAAGCCCGGTGACTGATCCCTGACGATCTCCACAGCTCCCTTGCTCAGTGTGGCTTGGACTTCCTGTCGAAGGGCTACGACCTTTGAAGTTCCAGGAACGTAGGTCTGAAGATGGACCAGGTTGGAGGTGAGGGGTGGCTGAGACTCGAAGGGTAGTAGATATCCCTCCCGAAGGACGTCTACTATCCAGGTCTCCGCACCGTAGCGCTGCCATGTTGCCCAATGGCTCGCCAGGAACCCCCCTCCCCCCCACTTCCAGCAGCAGGTGAGGGAGAACGTCGTCCCTAGCGTTTCCCGCCTCTCTTCGACTTCTTCCTCGCTCCTCCTCGTGGAAAGGAGGGCTGGGAGGGGGGCTGATGGCGACCTCCCCTGGCAGAAGTCGAAGGCAGAGTCTTTCCTCGGGGCTTCGATGATGCAACTGTCTTAGCAGCCGAGGAAGCACTAACCAAGCTCTTGGGTTTGGCCGCAGTCGATCGAGGCTGCCCAGAAGCCTTCGATACTGCCTGGTGTACCAGACGGTCACTGTCATCAGTGCGCCGTCTTTCCACCGCAGCATCCACCATCTCTCCTGGGAAGAGAGAGGAGGAACACCGCACTGGTCCGTTGCAAAGGCCCAATGCCGCCTCACGCCCTGCCGCCCTGGACACTCGGGTGAGGACTGCGTCCCTACGCGTAAGTACCATGTTGGCCCACAGGTTTACCGTCTGGTGGGCGAGGTAGGAGATGGCCCTACCCCCAGACTGGCATAGCCTCCCGAAAGCCGGGTCACCTTCAGGAGTGATATTCCCAGAGGTGGCTGCGACCTTGGACACTGTGAGGGACCACAGGTCCAGCCAGGAGACTGCCTGGAAAGCCGCCATGGCGGTGGATTCCAGAGCAAGTGCCTCTTGCTGAGAGAACCACAGGTTCTCCGACAGGAGCTGCTGCAGAGACACCCCCGGAGTTAGCCTAGCTAGCTCTGAGTTAACCTGTTTGGGCGGCATCGGATCCTCGGTTGGCACGTAGAACTTCTTCTGTCACAGTAGAGGTGGGAGAAGTAGCTTAGACGACCTACTGGACCGTAGCGAACCCTCTTGTCCAGAGACGAGCGAGTCCACCTGGCCCAGCACAAAGTCGGCCAGCTCTGATCGCGGCAGACCCACCGTCGCTCTGGCTTCCTTCTTAGGCCCCCAGAACGACTCGAGCCGGGACGTGGGTTCAGAAGGTGGGAGCGGCGATCCTTCCCCAAGGCCCCTCGAGTAGGTTCCTTCACGTGGTGAGGGGGTAAGGGATTCTGCCTTCAAGTTTGCGAAGGCCGGATCCTGACGGAACGCCTACAAAACTTTTGGCATTAACTTGCGTGGATATTTCCACTTTCGAAAAATTTTTCTGCTTGGGTGAGTCTGGGAGGGGTTCGTGGTTTGGAGGGGGTTTGCATTCGAAGCTAATTGTGGGAGTTGTGGTGGTGAGTCGCCACCCAATACGGTTTGGACCCAAGAGATGGTGATGGGATTTTCCCATTGCTATCTTATGGGCGGAACCATCTCCAGGGATCAGCCCATCGGAATCCAGGGGGGGCTGGTTTTTGGGATGGGACTCCTGGCTTTTGTCCGGAAGCCCACAAATATGTTTGGAGTGGGGAGTCTGTCCCCATTAGTGGGGGTAGAACTCCCAGCAGGCAGATTGGCTTATACCTGGGCCACTGCAAGCATATTGGTGCTATCCCGAAAGGGTAGGGTATGGGGCAGACCGTGGGGAAGCAACTTCTACGTGTGCCATTGGTGGAGAATGTCGGACCCTGTCTAGTCCGCGATACCTTGTTGGTCTTCCCAAGCAGTTGTTGTGTGTGTCTGTATATTCCCCCCCCCCCTTTTTTTTTTCCTTCAAACTAACATGGATAATATGTCTAGTACATTGTCCCCTGGATCCCCCGACTCTTCGGCACCGTTGACAACCTTAGGCTTGGATAAGGACCTCCCTTTGCCATCCCCAACCTCCTCCAATGAAAACATCAAAGATTCTTTGATCGTTACTACAAGCCCTTATGTAGTTCAGAACAGAGGAAAGAATAGCAGATTTAATAATAGAAATAAGAATGCTAATCCTGATATTGGAATTTTACTTGGATCTCAAGAACCTGAGACTTATAATAAATACCTTTCTCTTGATCTCGACAAAAGCATAAAAGAACTTAATATATTTGATGTCCATAGAGATATTGTAAAATGCATTGGCAGAGAACCAAAGATAGCCTCTCAAGGTAAAGGAAGCTTCCTTGTGGAAGTTTCATCACTAGATGAAAGTAGAAAATTACTGTCTATTAGTGCTGTAGAAGGAAGCACAGCAAAATGCACTCCTCACAAAACAATAAATCAGTCTAAAGGAGTAGTGTATAGTACTGAACTCTTACATTATTCTGAGGACACTCTCCGAAAAGAATTTGCTGATCAAAAGGTGGTTGATGTGAGACGAATCAAGAAAAAAGTATTGGGAATATTACATCCAACACTTACTCTGATACTCACCTTTGATTGTTTGAGACTCCCTAAATTTCTGAAAGCTGCATGGCTTCACCTGCCAGTTAGACAGTATATTCCCGCTCCCAGAAGATGTTTCCATTGCCAAATGTTTGGCCATTTGATAACAACATGTAGGAAAAAAGAAAGGAATGAACTAGCCATATGCTTTAACTGTGGCGGAAAAGAGCATGGGAATTGTGAACTTACTCCATGCTGCCCTAATTGTGGGGGAGACCATAATGCAGCACATAAATCATGTATCAAGTATCTCATTGAAAAAGAAACACTTTGTATCAAGACTCAAGAGCACATTACCTTTAAAGAAGCAAGACAAAAGACTTTGCAGAAATTCAACACCCAGAAGTCATTTGTAGATGCAGTAAAAGGAAATGAGGAAAGACAAAAGAAATTGAATCTCAAAAAGTGTAATGAAGATAAAGAAGAAAAAATGGATGCTGGGAAAATTGTCAACAAGAGGACTTTAAGTGAAGTCTGTAACAATGCCTGAATCAAAAGTCAAGCACCTTGAGAAAGGAGATACATCCGTAGAAAAAGTTGATTCATAACAAAAAATGAGTAAACCTTCACCATCCTGTGGTTCAGCTGACCCTCATAGAACATCGGAATTAATGGAAAATAATGAGTCGTATCCCACTATCTTATCATACAAAACAGCAGCAACAAATGTAGAACCTAAGGCAAACAAAATGTTAAACTCAGTTCAGCTTGGTTTAGACAATAAAATTAGACTAGCTGAAAATGATACCCCAGATACTGCAAGGGTCGAAGATAATACTAAAGATACTGCTGTTTCAAATACCATCATAAGTGATCACTTGGTACATTCAAATGACCCTCTAAGTGCTCCTTAGACATCTGGAACTGTACCAAAAGTCCGTCACAAAACTCAGATGTCATCTTCGAAGAAAAAACATAACGAAACGATCTTGGACAGGGGATCATCCTCTAGAAAATAGGTACTTTCTCTGCTATACTACAATGGAACTGCCAGGGACTTCGCGCCAAATATGAAGAGCTACTATGTTTGATTAATACTTATTAATCCAGTATGCTAGCCCTACAAGAGACTATGCTTAAGCACAACAAAATGCTTACTCCTAAAGAGTTTTTTGCATTCCACTCCCAATTCCCTATACAGGGAAATTCGGGTGGAAGTGCTCTTCTTGTAAGACGAGATATTGCTCACTCAAAAATAAAGTTGCAAACTCAATTACAAGCTGTAGCTGTCAAAATTCACTTAAAAAAGACTTACACAATTTGTTCATTGTATCTCCCTCCTAATAACCCAATACTTGAACGACAGTTAACACACTTGTATGAACAGCTACCCAGACAATTTCTGATATTGGGAGACTTTAATGGTCGACATGAACTTTGGGGTGACATTTTAACAAATCAAAGAGGAAACCTTATCTTATCATCAATAGAAAATTCTGATATGACCCTTCTGAATACTGAAAAACCCACCCATTTTCACATTCAGACTGGTGCATTTTCATGTATTGACTTATCTATCACCAGTTCTGATACATTCATTGACTTCAACTGGGAGGTATTGGAAGATCTATACAGTAGTGATCATTTTCCAATTGTCATCAGAACTGAGAAATATGAGCCAGTATACAGAATGCCTAGGTGGTGTACCAATAAAGCAAATTGGCCCCTTTTCGAGGAACTCAGTTATACTGAACTAGATGCAAAAGATATACCAACAATAGGAGAAGCAGTGTTCTATTTAACAATGATTTTTATGTTTGCAGCAGAAAAGGCAATCCCAAAAACCAGTGGAAAATTGCATCGGAAGCCTGTTCCATGGTGGAATGTTCAATGCAAAATAAGACATAAAGCCATGAGAGCAGCTTTTACTAGGTACAGAAGACATCACTGTGAATGCTACTTGATCTCCTTTAAAAAGGCTCGAGCCAAATTCAGATGGCAAACAAAGCATGCGAGACGAGAATCATGGGCACTTTTTATATCAACAATTACCTGGAAAACACCTATGACCAAGATCTGGACAGTTATTAAGAAAATAGCAGGAAAGTACAATCCTAGTCCCCTTCCAGTTTTAAAAGTCAACGGTGACTTTATAACAGACTCAAAGGCTGTAAGCAATGTTTTTGCAGAACATTTTGCAATGATATCAAGTAGGGATGAAAATTCTCCATTCTACAGGGAGAGAGTGTTTTCTACAGGGAGAGAGTGTTAGCAGAGTCTGAAACACTTGATTTTACCTCTTTTAAATCTGAATCATATAATATGCCTTTTACCATGGAGGAATTTTTATTTGCTCTTAGTAACAGTAAAAACACTGCACCTGAACCTGATGAAATTTTATATGAAATGATCAAGAATACTTCAAAGGAAACTAAATTTTTTATTTTAAGTATTATTAATAGAATTTTTAAGGAGAGTGGTTACCCTAGTGTTTGGGAAATAGCAACAGTTTTACCCTTTGTCAAGCCAGGGAAAGATTCATCTGTCCCTACAAGCTATAGACCAATAGCTTTAACTTCTTGTTTTTGTAAACTTATGGAAAAAATGGTAAATTTTAGGTTGGTATGGTTTTTAGAATCAAAGAAGATTATATCATCATCTCAGTGTGGCTTTCGCCGTATGCATTCTTGCACAGATGTATTGATACGTTTGGAGAATGCAATTTGTCAGGCATTTGCTTCCAAGCAGTATTATGTGGCGGTTTTCTTTGACCTAGAAAAGGCGTATGATACTACTTGGAGGCATGGAATCATGAGTCTTGCATGAAATTGGTCTGCATGGAGAACTACCACTTTTAATTAGTCTTTTTAAAATCCGTTATTTTAAAGTCAGAGTAGGTAGTACTCTGTCTAATTTGAAAGAACAAGAGGAAGGAGTACCACAGGGAAGTGTGTTAAGTGTCACTCTGTTTGCCTTAGCCATAAATGGGATAGCCTCAAAAATTCCAAAAGATGTAATGTCAACAATGTTCGTTGATGATTTATCTATTTCGTGTGCTGCATCTAAAATGTCTGTTGCAGAGTAAAAACTCCAGTTGGTAATAAATAAAGTTAACAGTTGGGCAGCTGAGCATGGTTTTAAATTTTCCTCTGCCAAAACAGTTGTTATGCCTTTTTGCCGTATCAGAGGGGTTCATCCAGACCCAGATCTGTTTTTAAATGGACAGAGACTCGCATGTGTACAGGCGAAACAAAGTTTTTAGGCCTCATCTTTGACAGCAGGTTGACAGGGGAAGCTCATCTCAGGAGCTTTTTTTTTTTTTTTCCTCAAAGTCAAATGCATGAAGGCCTTAGATGTTTTAAAAGTCTTAGGTCATACAAATTGGGGGGCTGATAGAAAGCACTTGTTACATGTTTATAAAGCAATAGTTGCTTCAAAATTGGCATATGGGTCAGAAATCTACTCATCAGCTACGACAAGGAGATTAGATACTTTGAATGCAGTTCATCATGGGGGAATTAGAATTGCAACAGGAGCCTTTAGATCCTCTCCAATATCTAGTTTATTAGTGGGATGCAGGTGAACTGCCCTTAGATTTGATAAGAAAGTTTACCCTGTTGAAATATTGGTACCGCATACAGAGAACTCCTGAGTCCTTAGCTTGCAATACTGTTTTTAAAGGCAATTTTTGTATTTATGAAAAATATGCTTCATATCCAAAGCCTTTTCGATACAGGGTGAAATGTGCATTAGAGCAGCTCAATGTAATAAAAGGAAAAGTAATTCCAGCAAAATTTTCAAGATTCCCTCCATGGAAGTTGCCCTCTGTGAAATATTGTAAATGGTTTTCTGGTTGCAAGGCAGACTGTTCAGGTGATATTCTTAAGCAGAAATTCCTTTGCCATGCTGAAAAAACATGATAACTCAAGGCAATTCTTTACGATGGCTCCAAATCCAGTGCAGGCGTTGGGTTTGGAGTGGTATACCCTGACAGTAGTGTTAGTGGTGCATTACCAAGTTGTGCTTCTATTTTTACTGCTGAACTTTTTAGCATTTTAACAGCCCTAAACAAAATTGTAACTTTAGAAGGAGATAATTTTATTTTACATTTTTAGTGATTCCAAGAGTGCCTTGGAAGCTTTGGCATCTTTTAATCCAGTACATCCTGTGGTACTGGAAATAACAGAGTGGTTGTTTTTATTAAAACAAAAACAGAAGGTAGTTAACCTCTACTGGGTTCCTTCACATGTTGGTATTGTTGGAAATGAACGAGCGTGATGATTTGGCTAATTAGGTACATCAAAAAATCCAAAAAAGTATAGCAATTCCCTGTTCAGACTACATTCCTTGAAAATTAAAAAAAGACTGTAGAATCAGTTTGGCAATTTCTATTGGACAATAGAGAGTAATAATAAAATGAGAGAACTCACTGATGTAATCAACCCCTGGCTTTATATGTTAGAAGACCGTCGGAAAGAGACTGCATTATGTAGGTTACGGATCGGCCACACACGGATTACTCATGGGTTTTTAATGAACAATGACCCTGAACCATTTTGTGAGGATTGTCTTGTTCCCCTCACAGTAAAACATTTAATAGTAGAATGCCCCAGCTTAATATCAGCAAGGAACCGTCATTTTAACGTAGTTGGAAGAATGGATCTTAAACTAGATGCCATTATAGGCAGAGATTTTAATGAGGATAAGCTTTTTAGTTACCTTCGAGAAGCAGGTCTTCTTGAAAAAATTTAGGTTAGTTTGGTCAAGATGTTTGAGTTTGTGTATGTGTTAGTATGTGTCAGTGTATATCATTTGCTTTTAAGTCTTTTTAGATCAGGAAATTTTTATGTACATAAAATTTACCTCTAATTGATATATCTATTACCATATATAATGTTTTAGTACTTTTAATATCTATTTATTTTGACAGAACTCAGTAGAATTTGGAAGTTTGCGGGGTGCCTATGTTGCTTGTATTTTTTGTTTACAATTAATTTGAAATAGGTGTGTAGGTGAGATAGGTATTTCGTGTGTTTTTGGGTTCTCTGTAGTTCTCTGACAGATTTTATATAAACATATTTATAGCATTTTAATTGACTTTTTCCTTTGCAATTCCTTTTAATGATACGGCGTCAATAACCTCGTCATTGCGACGCCAGTAAGAATTAATAAATCAATCAATCAAATCCTTCCCCAAGGTCGTTGTGCTGACGAATCAGCGCAATGACCTCTGCTAAATTCCTCTGGATCTCAGGAGTGACCGCGTCTTGAGGAGTAGGACCGTCAAGCCCCTCCAGCAAGAACACCTCTCGAGACCCTCCTCCTTCAGAAGGAGGAACAGCGACAGACCCCTCCCGGTCTCCTCCTGCCACTTGCACGTACGACCTGGTATGTCCTAGGACCGTGCCTGGCTTGTAGGGTGTCGTGGCGGGACCGTGAGGAGCGCGCTTCTCACGATCACTCCGTGTCGCCTCGCCCTTCCCGGTGTAGCCCGAGGAAGTTGAAGGAACTGAAGAGGAAGACCTGACGCTCCCCCCTCGCTCATTGGCAGAACCGGTGTGCTTGGGGGGCTGCAGGCGATCGCCAACCACGTGCTGCAGGCCTGGTCACGCGGCTCTCCTGGGGAGAGCGGCTAGACCGAGAACAGCAGCCCCGGTCCCGTGCGTCAGAGGAGCTGCTGCTGGTCCCCCTACCCGTCCGGTCCCGGTGGGAGCGGCGGTCAGGAGACCTGCAGAGACCACTGTCATGGCGGGACCGGTGCCTGTCCTCATGGCGCATCAAATCGCTGGAACCAGCGGGCTGGTTCCTGCGATTGAGGGGACCTCTTCCCAGCCTCAGCCCGTGATCAGTCAGGGACCATCACGTCAACCCTGGTAGCCTGCTGGTCGCTACGAGAGCGAGAGCTGGCCTGGCGAGAGTCACCTGAGCGGCTCTCGCCAGTCTTCCGCTCCGTGCCTAGGTCCTGGTGCCGAGCGAACTCGGACACCTGAGTCTTGGCTGCACGGTCGCCCGCAGGAGACCGTACACTCAGTACCTCTCGCGAACGAGAGGCCAAGCCGGAACCTGGTGTAGAGGCAGGACCTCTAGCACCAAGCGAGGAAGTATTGGTGTTAGCCGGTACCCCTCTGGTCCCCGTCTTCTTCTTCCTTGCGGAAGGAGAGACGGGCCCCACTCCCGAAGGAGCGGGATGACCAGCGGAAGAACCCCCCATCCAACCGGAGTGAGACGGGCCCTTAGAAGTTCCCGAGGGAGACATCCTAGGGGGGGAGGAGGCAGCCTTCTTCTTCCTCTGCTTGGAAGCCTTGGGAGTCGAAGGGGAAGAGGCCGTGGCAGGCGATGACGAAGAAGACAACGAAGACGACGATGACACCTTCCTCTTCTTCTTCGTCAGCTCCCTCAGGACAGACGTCAGGTCCTCCACCCAGGTTGGAGCTGGGGCTATTGCCGGAGCAACACAGCCCGTCTGCACCTGTCCGGAAGGACCAGCGACTGGGGCAGCAACACCACAGGCTGGAACGACGTTGGCAGGGACTGGCTCAGGCAAGGCAGGAACAGCAGGAGCGGCAGGTACGGCAGGAGACGGGGCAGCAGCCAGCGACATCCTGGGTACCGGCGGCAGGTCCAGGGGCAAACTCTTCAGGCACCGAAAGTCAGGGGCTGGCAGGGCGATGAACCCGGGAAGGGGAGGCATGCTCCTCCTCGGCACGGCAGCGATCGGGGCCTGTACAGCGGCCGTAGGAGTCACCGACATCACATGTTGTGTGTAGACCATGTGAGGAGGGGCGGCGTACCCTGGGGTCGAGACAGTGGTGGTGGTAGTGGTCACCACTCCATGGGTGACCGGAACAGCACCCGCCAGATGATGTAGCAGCCCCCGGATGCTTGGCATGCTCTGGAGCCCCAGCGAGAACCATACCTGGCCGAGGTCATCACCCGCAGCAGGAGCACCTGAGGAAGCAACAGTCGGGTTAGTAGGAGGGGTTACCCCTCGCAAGAGGGGAGGGCCGAGCCCCACCCCGAGCGAACGGAAGACCCCGAATACAGTTGTACGTCGGGGTATCTCGCCCCCTCCTCTACACTCAACAGATCGGGCGAAGAGAAGGACCGAGAAACCCCCCCTGAAGGGGAAGGAGCCATACGCGGGAGCAGCGCCAGGGGCAGGAAGGAAGACGACGTGTCTGTGACCAAGGGAGTCACTGAAGAGCTTTCCGACAACTCCTTGGCAGGCTTACGTCTCTTCCTCCTACCTTCGTACAGCACCCACTGGTCCTCCGACCAATTAATACAAACATTACAGGGCTCGGCCCGAGAGGATTCACGGCCCCGGCACCGAGCACAATACACATGGGGATCCACCTCGGGGGAGGAGCGAAAGACCCCACACTTATGGCCCTCCACACCAGGGCAAACACTGCAGCTGATGGTGGGGTGCGGGGACAGCTCCAATTCACGAGGATACATTATTAATGTAAAAGTAATAAAGAAAGTAACACATACTCACAGTAAACTTTCACACACAAACAAACCAAGTTGAGAAACACAAAAGCATACGACGAAGAAGCGGGCAGAGAGCGATGAAGAACACATCCTCCACCAACGCGGCAGAAAGCAAAAGAGATTCTTCACCTCCCAGTCGCGCGGCACGCACAGTCGGACAGGCAGTTAACTACCGAAATGACAATTTGTCCAAATTTGCATTTTTCCTAACTATACAAACCTGAGGTCCTTTTACAATAGGAAGGTTACTAGCGGCAGCTGGATAGGTCGTAAGCTTTCGAACAAGGGTTCGGTAGTTAAATGCTTGTCCGACAGTGCGCGCGCCACGCGACTGGGAGGTGAAGAATCACTTTTGCTTTAAGCCCAAGCAAAAACTGCAGAGTGAGGGGTGGCATGAGGTGGGACTATGTGTAAAAGGACCTCAGGTTTGTATAGTTAGGAAAAATGCAATTTTGGACAAATTGTCATTTGTTCCGACACGGGATACAAACCTTTCGGTCCTTTTACAATAGGAAGACTCACTTCTTGGTGGGAGGAATCTGAGTCTTTTGTGAACAGACTGGTGTTCGCCCAACCTTGGAATGCCTCCCCGGTCGTAAGAGCGAGGGAGGGATCCAAGCCTCTGTCCGATTGATCAGGGTGTGCACCGCAGGATCAATGGTCAGACCTCTAGACCAAGTACTAAGAGAGAGGCAAGCGTATCTCTTCGTACCAGCAAGCAAGAACAAGTTCCTGTTTGCAAGGAGGAGAAAAAGATGAGAAGAGGAGCCAGTCACACTCTCATTCACTCATCCATTCTTACAGTCACACCAGTACTCGATGCTGTTCAGCCTGCGAGGGTCTAGGTTAGCTACACAACGTGTTGAGCAGCCACCACTGGTCCCAAAGAAAAAGTATCCAAGGACCTGTGGGCAATATCCCGAAGGTAGAAGGAGGTGAAGGTAGTCTGGTTGGCCCAGACCCCTGCCTTCAGGACCTGCGCCACGAAGAAGTTCTTGCGGAATGCAAGGGAAGGACCAATGCTCCTGACTTCGTGGGCTCTCGGACGGAACGTACGGATGTCGTCACTACCATCAGCCTCGTACACTCTCCTGATCACCTCACGCAGCCAGAAAGAAAGTGTGTTCTTGGATACTTCCTTCTTGGTCACCCCAGTGCTAACGAAGAGGCATCGGCACTCAGGCCTGAGGTGTCGAGTTCTCTTCAGATAGAGCCGTAGCCCCCTCACAGGACAAAGCAGCATCTCATCCGCATCATTGTTGGAGAAGTCCATTAGGGAGGGGATTGTAAAGACTCGAATCTGTCGTCAGGAATCGACGGTTTCTGAGTCTTCGCAACGAAGTTCGGGACGAAATCGAGCATCACAGATCCCCATCCCCAGGAATGTTTCACATCGAAGGAAAGACCATGAAGTTCCCCTACTCTCTTTGCCGAGACTCTCCTCCTTCAGAAGGAGGAACAGCGACAGACCCCTCCCAGTCTCCTCCTGCCACTTGTGCATACGACCTGGTCAATCCGAGGACCGTGCCTGGCACGTAGGGCGTCGTGGCGGGATCGTGGGGGCATGCACGATCACTCCTTTTAGCCTCGCCCTTCCCCGTGTAACCCGAGGAAGTTGAAGGAACAGGAGAGGAAGACCTGACGCTCCCCCCTCGCTCACCGGCAGAAACAGTGTGCTTGGAGGGCTGCAGGTGATCGCTAACCCGCGGTGGCGATCGAGCTGCAGGCTTGGTCGTGCCGCTCCCCTGGGGCGAGTGGCTGGTCCCGTACATCAGAGGAGCAGCTGCTGGTCCCCCTATTCATCTGGTCCCGGTGGGAGCAGCGGTCAGGGGACCTGCAGAGACCACTGTCGCGGTGGGACCGGTGCCTGTTCTCACGGTGCGTCGAACCGCTGGAACCAGCCGAGGCTGGTTCCTGCGATTGAGGGGACCTCTTACCAGCCTCAGCCCGTGGCCGGTCTGGGACCGTCACGGCAACCCTGGTAACCAGCTGGTCACTACAAGAGCAATTGCTGGCCTGGAGGGAGTCACCTGAGCGGCTCTCACCAGCCTTCCGCTCTGTGCCTTGGTCCTGGCACCGAGCGAACTCGGACGCCTGAGCCTTGGCTGCACGGTTGCCCTCGGGAGGCCGTACACTCGGCACCTCTTGCAAACGAGAGGCCGAGCCGGAACCTGGCGTAGCGGCAGCGCCCCTAGCACCAGGCGAGGAAGTACCGGTGTTAGCCGGTACCCCTCTGGTCCCCGTCTTCTTCCTTACGGAAGGAGAGACGGGCCCCGCTCCCGAAGGAGCAAGAGGACCAGTGGAAGTAACCCCCGTCCCACCGAAGTGAGACAGGCCCTTAGAAGTTCCCGAGGGAGCCTTCTTAGGGGGGGAGGAGGCAGCCTTCTTCTTCCTCGGCTTGGAAGTCGAAGGGGAAGAGGCGGCAGCAGGCGACGAAGAAGACGACGACGACACCTTCCTTTTCTTCTTCTTCTTCGTCAGCTCCCTCAGGACAGACGTCAGGTCCTCCATCCAGGATGGAGCCAGGGCTGCTGTTGCGGAAGAACCGGAAGGACCAGCGACTGGGGCAGCAACACCATGGGCTAGGATGACATCGGCAGGTGCAGGAACAGCAGGAGCGGCAGGTACAGCAGGAGACAGGGCAGCAGCCAGCGACATCCTGGGTACCGGCGGCAGGTCCAGGGGCGAGCTCTTTGGGCATCGGAAGTCAGGGGCTGGCAGCACAAAGAACCCGGAAGGGGGAGGCACACCTCTCCTCGGCACGGCAGCGATCGGGCCCTGCACAGCGGCCGTCAGTGACACCACATGCGGGGTGTAGACCAGGTGAGGAGGGGCAGCGTACCCTGGAGTCGAGACAGTGGTGGTAGTTTTGGTCACCGCTCCATGGGTGACCGGCACAGCACCCGCCAGATGCTGGAGCAGCCCCTGGATGCTCGGCATGCCCTGGAGCCCCAGCGACGCCCACACCTGGCCGAGGTTGTCGCCCGCAGCAGGAGCACCTGAGGAAGCAACAGTCGGGTGATTAGGAGGGGTTCCCCCTTGCGCGGGGTTGGCCAGCCCCACCCCGAGCGAACGGAAGACCCCGAAACAACTGCATGTCGGGGCACCTCGCGCCCTCCTCTACGTTCGACAGATCGGGCGAAGAGAAGGACCGAGAAACCCCCCTCCCCCAAAAGGGGAAGGCGCCACACGCGGGAGCTGAGCCGGGGGCAGGAAAGAAGAGGAAGTGTCCGTAACCAAGGGAGTCGCTGGAGAGCTTTCCAACGACTCCTTGGCAGGTCTACGCTTCCTCCTACCCTCGTACAGCACCCACTGCACCTCCGACCAATTCACACAAAATTACATGGCTCGGTCCAAGGGCATTCACGCCCCCGCACAAAGGACATGAGGATCTATATCGGGGAAAGAGCGAAAGACCCCACACTTGCGGCCCTCCACACCAGGGCAAACTCTGCGGCTGATGGGGGGGCGCTGGAATAGCTCCATTGCACGAGAATCCATAATCAATGCAATAATAAAGAAAGTCACGTACTTACAATACACTTTCACTACACTGACAAACCAAGTTGAGAAATAACACACAACCAAAGCATACGACGATGAAGCGGGCAGAGAGCGATGACGAACACCTCCTCCACCAACGCGGCCGAAAGCAAAAGTGATTCTTCACCTCCCAGTCGCACAGCGTGTGCACTGTCGGACAAGCAGTTAACTAACGAACTCCCTTGTTCGAAGTTAACGACCGTTCCAGCTGCCGCTAGTTACCTTCCTATTGTAAAAGGACCAGATGGTTTGTATTACGTATCGGAACAAATAATCTCTTCCTCCTTCCATTGATGTGTTTTTTCTTAAATTGGTCGACCTCAAATTTTACCCAGCCTGGGGTGCTGCATAGTATTGATTTTTCGGCAGAGTCCACCCACCTGCTACATTGTAATTTATATTTTTCTTGGGTAAAACATGTGAAAGCTAGATATTTATTCTAAATGTATTAGCTGCACAAATGCATAATAACAGAGGAAAAAATAATCAAATTACGGTAAGTATGTATTTTTTCTAAGTTCTTTGTTATTGTTCCCACTGTCACAAAGAGTCGCTCTCGTTTGTTCGTATGTTTGTTTCCTTTCTACTCGACTCCTCCCCACTGCTCACTGTGACAATTTCCTCCTACATGCACAGTAGCTCCACCTACTCATTGCGGACCTCTAATTACAGCCTTGTACATCCATGTAATGTAATATTATTGGCTTATGAATTTTGCCCAGTCACAATTCTTATATATTTTTATGCTAAGTTTTGATAGGATTTTCATAAAACACGACAGGTTCTTCCCCCCCCCCCCCCCCTCCCCACACACACACACAAACAAAAAAATACATTCAGCTCAACGATGGCTTCAGTATGGGAAAGTTGTAGGTACGCTTTCCGACTTATGTGGTACTATCACAATTTATACATAATGAAGAAAGTTTATCCTTTTTACGAGAGGACACTGTGTTACCGGAAGAAGTGCTCTTAGTGTGATACTGTTGGATTGACATCAATAAGGTAAGATAATTTGTCATTGTTGATGATTTTTTTAAGGGGGAAGGGGGTTGCAAGGGGGCGAAGCCCCCACGCTAAGTAAGGATAACCTCCCCCTAGGTTAGGTTAGGTGGGCTTGTTAGGTTAGACTGCTTCTCTTACTTTACTCATTTTCTGTATTACCCACTTTTGTAAATCGTGGTTTAGAAAATGGGACGGGTAGATCTAAGTTCATATACCCCGGCTGTAATTAACCTTTGAACTCTATCCTACAGTATGGGGGGACTGATGGGAAAGTGGGGTTTTGGGTGGGGTAAAACACTTGGGGGAAGGTTTTGCCCTGTTGCTGTGTTATTTCCTCTTATTTATGACATTTGAAAAACGAAATACAAGCTGAAATAAAGATAAACAAACTGATAAAGGAGCCGTTACAGACAAATTCCACCTTATACAACACCGAATCCTACTACGCATGCGCCATGTTATAGGGGAGCTCTTGTTTCAGATTGCCTTCCTTTAAGGGGGAAGGGGGATCCACCCATTGGGTAACATTTTCAACTAGGTTAGGTTAGTATCATAACCTAAAGGTTACACTTCAAAGATTACTTTTCTTTAAGGGAGGGTACAGGGGGGCAGAGCCCCTCCCCCCGTTCAGGTAACACGTTACCAACTCGTACCTATGCCTTCCTCTCCCAGTACCCCACCCCGTCCTCCCCTTACCGGACATATGGCTCCCTGGTGATTACGTATCCCACACCCCTTACCAGAATTCAAATATGGCGGTTTGTTTACGTTTCTTGGCCCGGAACCAAAACTTCGAAGATTGTTCAGTTGAAGTAGACTATGGCAGTTGATGTTTTCTTATATTATTTCACTTACTTTACTTGAGTCTAAGGTAATATTTTGGGTAATTTTTCATTAGTCCACCCAGCAATTTTTGCATGAAAAACCTTTTTTTTCTGCTAGCTTTCTTGTTTTGTTGTGTTCTGATATGTTGTGCAAAACCCTAGCTTTCCACTGACCACCACTTTAAATATCACAACAGTAAGGGGGGGCACCCAGTGGAAACTGGGGGTTTTGGGTGGGGGAAAACAAAAACGAGCAATAAGGGGAAGATAATAACACCAGAATACAAAAAAGCAACAAAAACCTGACAGAAAAAATGGTTTTCCATGCAAAAATAAGAGGGTGAAAGAGCACTTACGGAGTGGCTCGGGGCAAGGTAGCTATCTCAAGCTCCGTTTTCTAAATCCTCCCATGGTAATTCTAAGCCCACATTCCACGGTAAAGTAGACTATGGCAGTTGACGTTTTCGTATGTTATTTTACTTACTGAACAAGAATTTAAAGTAATTTATTTGGCCGACTGTAAATAACAGGTAAATAACAGGTAAATAACAGATTAGTTACAGTCGATGGTCAAAAATATGGTTATTTTTCAGTAGAGTCCACCCACCTCCATGATTGTAATCTACATTTGTCTTGGGTAAAGCACGTGAAAACAGGATTTTTATTCTAAATACATTACCTGCACAAATGCATAATAACAGAGGGAGGAAAAAATAAATTACGGTAAGTATGATTTTTTCTAAGTTCTTTATTATTGTTTCCAATGTCATAAAGAGTCGCTCTCGCTTGTCAGTTTCCTTTCTACTTGACTCCTCCCCATTGCTCACTGTGACAATTTCCTCCTACATGCACAGTAGCACCCCCTACTAATCACTGTCCTCTAATTACAGCCAACTAAGTGCCTCCATGTAATGTAATACTATTGGCTAAGGATTTTGCCCAGTCACAATTCTTATATATTTTTGTACTAACTTTTCATTGTCTTTCCATGAAAGACAGCAGGTTTTCGCATACAAAATTTTCAGTTCAACGATGGCCTCCGTGTGCGAGTTGTGTGCTTACAGAGATTGACGCAGTGTCACGGTTTAATCGTAATAATGAAGAAACTTCAACATTTTTATGAGCACATACAGTCTTACCAACAGAAGTGAAGGGTCCCAAGTGCAATAATAAGCCTTGCACTTTAAGGTTGGATCGGCATCAATGGGAGTGTCACGCAAATGTCCATAAGCCTAAATCTAAAAAACAAATTCAGTGTAATTTTTCAGTCACTACAAGGGGACATTTTTAGACAAGTGCCATTTTGATCCCTAGAAATTGGTGTTGTTTGTTAATTTCTAGGTGTGGAAATGGTTCAATCACTAGCAAATATTTGACAACTTGAAGCTGAATTTGGAGACAACAGTTAACTGGAGAAGTTATTGTTCTGAGGTGGCACAAGACTTTGTCACTAATCAGCCTCCAATCAGAGGGCCAGACATTTTTGTCGAGATCAACGAATCTAAGTTTGGAAAGTCTAAGACAGACGTGGTAGGAAGTTGCTGGTGTCTGGGTGTTCAGTGGTATTGAGAGGGCTTCCAAGAAATTTTTTGCTGTGCCGTTAATTGAAGATCCCCATCGTAATGCAGCCACATTAATCCCTCTTATTCAAAAGTAATATTAGGCCCAGTAGTATAATTGTGAGTGACGAGTGGGCTGCTTACAAGAAAATGAGACTATGGATTCCAGCACTTGACCATTAATCACAGTAAAGAATTTGTGGATCCCTCCAATCCAGTAATTCATACTAAGAATATTGAGAGCTTATAGAGGGTCACATTAAGTCTTTTGTGCTTAGGTCCAATTGATTGATTGATTGTGAGTTATCTGGTGTCACAACTACCAGAGTCACAGACGCCGTATGCTTAGGTCCGGTATTCGGAGAGAGTATTACCAACAGTACACCTCCCGATACATATTTATTAGGTCGGTAAGTAATTCTGAGTTGCTGCTTCATACTTTCTTCATTGCTGCTGGGAAACTACATCCACATACCATCCAACCACGACCCAGTGAAGCGTCCCCAACTGCCGGTCCTTCTGGTGTCATTGCTACTAGTCATTGGGAATCCGAATAATATGGTAAGACAATTTGTCATCGTAAATAATTTTAGGTACAATTTTTTAAAGAGGGAGGGGGTTCGCCTCCCTGCTAGGTAAGGATAACCTCCCCATAGGTTAGGTGGGTTAGTTAAGCTAGACCACTTTTCTTATTAATTTTCTGTATTTCCCACGTTTGTATATTGTGGTTTAGAAAATGGGACGATTTAGAAAACCGAGCTCGAGATAGTTAACCTTGTCCCGAGTCACTCCGTAATTGCTTTTTCTCCATCTTATTTTTACATGGAAAACCATTTTTTCTGTTAATTTTCTTCTTGTTTTGTTACGTTCTACTGTTATTATCTTGCGCTTATTGCTCGTTTTCGTTTTCCCCCACCCAAAACCCCGGTTCCCACCTGGGTGCCCCCATTACTGTTGTGATATTTAGAGTGGTGGTCAATGGAAAACAAGGGTTTTGCGCAAGGTAATAACATCAGAACACAACAAAACAATACGAAAACTACCAGAAAAAATGGTTTTCCATGCAAAAATCGCTGGGTGGACTCTTAACAAAAAATTACCCAATTTTTTAACATGGCTCTTAAAGGTTAACGTCGCTTTGAACGTTTCTGAAGTTTTTACATTATCATAGCCTAGTACAGTAAGTTCCAGAAGTGAAGCAACAAATTTCAGAATTGATCATACTTCTTTAGAAACGTTCATGCGGTTGCCAGTTAGTATATTTTATTCCAATTATTGTCATTCTCTCTATCTGATGATACGTATCAGTGATTAACTGTAGAAGCACAGAAAGTATTTCCCCTGTGAATGACCAATGTTAGTTCAATAATTGCTTATTAAAAGAAAATATGAAAAAAAAAAAAATTTCCCCAAAGAAACATCTGTGGTTCTCAGTGTGTGATATCAAGTGTTCACCATTGAGTGGCAGCAGGAACCGAGTGCATAACCATTGCCCTAATATGATTTGTAAATTAACTTTCTACTTCTATAGCGTTATATTGAGTTATTATGATTTCTTTTGGTAAAGCACAAAGTTGTTTAGCATCTGAGTAAATGAAAAATAAATAAGACAAGTTGGTGTGAAAAACAAAACCGATATCCAAGTTATATGCGCATTTAGCATTAGCTACATGGTTAGGCCTATTCAAGAATTAAGGAAATATATTTTCCTGCTTGTTAGTTATAATTTCAAACAATTCCTCAATTGTGCAAAGGTTTGCATGTGGAATTGCATTCAAAGTCTCATCAAGCAAGTATTTTCGTAGGTTTCCACCTTTTTTTGTCAGTGCATAAGTGAGACTACTCTTGTCCCATACGATCTGATCCAGAGTGTGAATATGCTTGGCGAGCATTATTGTAATTAGAGTATCTCCTGTTATGCTCCCTGTTCTGTCCTTCTTTTCTCTCTTCTCTCCTCGTCTCTCTCTCTCTCTCTCTCTCTCTCAGGACCTTTTTATCTAGTCAGGAATAACCAGAGGCCTGTTTTAAGAATCAAGCACTAGGCCTATTGGTCATGCTCGGGCGTTTCTTTATATAGATAGATAGATAGATCCCAAAAAGCTCATAAACTTATGTAATACAATAATGCTTGACTGGATCGAACTGACTACTGGTTACCCGTGGAAATATGAATTTGGGTGATATCACTCCCTTATGATACGCCCACTTACGCAAATTGTCTTAAATTTCACGGAGTATGATCAGGAGATTTGAGGTGAAAGGTTGAAGTGAAAAAGGGGGAGTTAGGATTGTGAGTAGAGGCAGAGGTAGAGGGGGGAGGAGTGGTTGGGGTCTGCCGTCTCCGTACTTAACCAGGTGGTGATTTTACGGTTATTCTGGTTGCTTGCGACCATCTTTCTTATTTTTTATATAACGAATGTTCCCCATGTGCAAGGACAGGTCCTAGTGTCGGTCCTTTGCCCGGAACTAGGCCTAGTCATTTGAAGGTAGCAACAGCAGTTAGAGCCTTTCTCGAAGATGATGTTTTATGCTCGGTCCTAGAGGGTAAAATCAGAACTACCAACCATACCCAACTTCTCTGTTGAATCTAGGTGCATTCATGGTTGATTATGTTTAATGTGGCGGAGATTTTCACTTTACATTCTGTTGATACTTGCATGGTTTTATGCATCTTCGCTACATTAATTGATAATACACTATGATATTAAAGATATGTTTCCACATTGCTCGAAATTTACATTGGTAATGTTGGTAATCCTGTGTTGAACGAAAATGTCAAATTGTTTCGTTTCTATAGTTTGAAGTAATTACTATACATTAAAATAATTACTATTACCATAATTTTTTCCTATGATTGTTATAAATATCATAGATTTGATATTTGTGCATCATATGTTAGCTTTATTTTGCTTGATAGAGCTTTCACTGTAGAAAAAATAAGTTTTTCAGTTAGTGAATTTCAAACGAAATCCTCTGAAATTTGTCGCTTCACTTCTGGAACTTACTGTACAATGGCATGACCTAAACAACCACACCTAACATAACCTAAAGTAGGAAGGGTAGATCTAGGGTACTTATCCGCGGCGGCCTAGACTATGGCAGTTGCGGTTTTTCTATGCAGTTTTACCTACTGAACAAGAATTTTAAGTAATATTTATTTTGACGACTGTAATTAACCCCCCAGGGACCAGTACTAAACACGGCAAAAATACATTGGATGGCCCCCAATCCTTAGTGGATGTCGTATCCGTGGTTACGTTCCTTGCAGTCCGTGCGGAACTATTCTGTAGAAATAGGCTACCTTGCGTTTTCCTCCACCCATAGTTAGACCATATACTTTCCCACTAAGGGCCCCCCAAATTGTAGGATATAGCCTAGGTCAAAGGAAGCGACCAATATCTTGAAAGTAATCATTTGATAATATAAAATCTTAGTCACAAACGTTCAAAGCTCACAGTTGGTTACCTACTAAAACAGGAAAATTATTATACTTTCACTTCCAAAACGCACTAGGTTATAAGCTAGTAGTACTGGTTTATAAGTAAAATACTAATAGCTAGGTAATAACATGAGTATCTCAACTAACCTTATAGTATGCAACACTGTAGGCTACATTCATGGGACCTGAATCGCTTTCCAGGTTTTCGAACTTCTTGGCGAACTGGTGGGCACTGGCGAGTGGGCATCATGCGAGAATGCTTAGCCTACCTATACTCAGTTTTTTTTCCAGTTGTCCATCCGCCTGTGGTGTTTGCGTATGGTAACACTGGTAACACTGCGTCCAAGGCTTTAGTTACATTCAGCTTACATTCAACAATAATAACAATATCCTATTTCGAATATTAACGGTGTAATTCACATACAGTAAATTATTAGAAAACACTTTTCAGTTGCAAATGTGCATCCAGATATCCTTTAATTATTTTATTTACACATACCGTACCTATTTAAAGCCCGGGACGCAGTGTTACCATACAAAAACACCACAGGCGGATGGACAGATGGAAAAATACAGAGTATAGTATAGACTATAGACTATGCTCTAGTTTCACCTGCTGTTTTGATGACGAATTCATATTGAAATAGACGATCTCCTTTCTTCTTCTTAAAAAGAACCTTGATTTATTGTATCTGAATTGCCTTGCTCGTCTGAATCCTAGATGAACGGTGTTATGAGAGACATACCTCAAAGTTGGAATTCCCACCGATGACAGCGTGTAAAGATACCATCTTTGCCAATTGTTGTTTTTACCCCTCAAAGCCGGGATAAGACACAAAACGGTATATATATATATATATATATATATATCTATATATATATATATATATATATATATATATATATATATATATATAGAGAGAGAGAGAGAGAGAGAGAGAGACGAGAGAGAGAGAGAGAGAGAGAGAGAGAGAGAGAGAGAGAGAGAGAGAGCAATTATAACATTCCGCCATTGTGGAAAGCTCCGCAGCCCGCTAAATTGGCAACGATGGACTGATGGTGATGGCTGAAGAGCAAAATCAGCAACCAGTAGCTTTTTTTTTCTTTATTGATAAATAAGGATAAACACTGACCCTTTCCGTTTTTAACTCATATTGTTTAAACATTTAGTTAGATTTTTATTATATTTTTTTTTAGGAGAGGATAAAAAAACAAAACTTCTCAACAACAGTCGGTACTCCTTTCATTTGATGATGAAAAACTGGAATGAAACTTATTTAATTTGACGATGAAAAAAGTAACATAGGTAGGTGTTTTACAACATGTTCATATATATAAGGCATCTTAATCACATCATCGTAATGAGACATAGCGATAAATTTATAATGATGTTCAATCCGACATTATTGCCATAAATATATAATGACTAGACCTATATCTTGGGCCAACTAACACTGTTGGTTATATGCTCGCAGGTGGACTTAAAAAAATAATTATCACTGTATTGTATCATTGAAATTACATAATTACAAACTTTCATAAAGAATTGAAGCTGCAAATGTAATAGTAAGCACCAGTGTTATAACTATGTCTTATTTTTTTACAGTAAAGTATCTTGGACCTAGGCTAATGTACTGAACCATTTAATTTTACATGAGGATTTAATTACCACTGCATTATATAATGTCTCACTTTTATCGTTGTTATACACAGTCATTCATTTAGGGCAATATCAACTGACAACGAAATCATGAGCGCTGTCATCTATAAACTAGGCCTATGATCTTTACTAAGGTCTTACGTTATACGAATTACATTTATGAAATCATTAAATCCCGTTCATTTCAAAAGTTTATGTCACCGTAGTTGTAGAGTAACCAAACTGATTATACAGGCACATTAATCATTTTCAAATGCAAAAATTGCAATGTGTATTGCAAAGCTGTAAAGTGCATCGCTGAAAAATAATTTGCTACCGAATGGCAGTATGAATGTTTGCATACATTTCACAAAATTTTCAAGAAAATATGCCATCAAAACTAGCAAATTAATAATACTCTCTAGTATTATGAAAAAGAATAAATGTAGATTTTGTTGAGGACCAGATTGAAAACAATTTTGACAAGGTAACTGAGGCTGGCTGAAGCTGGAGCCAGCCAGTTCGTACGGTCAAGATCTAGCTTATATTCTACGTCTAGGACTAGGTTTGCACATGAATCAACGGTCAGCGTTATACATCTGATAAATATCCGAACGCATCCACAAATTAAAAAGGATAAAACTAATTATTTATTTTTATGGATATCTGTGTGTGAGTCTTATAAAATAGAATAGCAAAAAAATTTCATAACTTATTATTAGATTTTAACTAGCATACGCTTTTTAAGTAAAAAGCGTGGAAATTTTTACGTGTGGATTCCACACTCCACATCTAATCACAATGTGGACAAGATAAGCCGTATTAGTAACGTCATTTCCACACTTCGGCAGCCCCGATTTTTTTTTTTTTTTTTAAGTACGTACTGACTTTGGTTAACAGAATTTTACTTATAATGTTGAAAGTTTGCACTGATACTCAAGAATATTTCTTCAGTTTTATTGATTAATTTATCATGTTGATAATAACATGCATATTACTTTATTTGTTGTTATATACTTTTACTTAACACAAACAAAATAATTATTTATTACTTTGTAAGTACAGTTCAATTAAAAAGATAGTCACAGAAAATATGGACTTCCAGAAATTTGGGGGGTTGGGTCGTTTCAGCCCCCTCCCCCCGCCTCGGTACGGGCCTGTAATTATGGTTGCACCGTTGCAGGTGGCAGACCATCCTTTCCTATCTTGCAGCTTGGAATTATAAGAAACAATATTCCATCTGTTGGGAGAGCTTTGATCGAGTTTCCCATATTTTGTAAAAAAAAAAAAAAATCTGATAATGTCGTGGCTTCATTATGGAGGTGTTTTATCATACCAGTTTATGATATTATCTTCTCCCGGGCCAGTTTCTTCTGCGGTAGACAAGGCATCATCACCCCCCTCATTGTGAAAGTGGGATTGTACTCTCTGAATTGTCATAAAGTTTCTACACCAGAACCTTATTAACTCAAACTAGATGGATAGAGCTGGGGTTTATCTTAAAAATGTTCCCAAGCCTATTAGTAATATCTAGCTCCATGGTCAATTGATCGTTTCAGTGATTTTGTTTGTGTTTGTATGGTGTTTTTACGTTGCATGGAACAAGTGGTTATTTAGTAACAGGACCAACGGCTTTACGTGACTTCCGAACCACGTCAAGAGTGAACATCTGTCACCAGAAATACGCATCTCTAACCCCTCAATGGAATGAGCGCCTCAGTTGCGTGGTTGGTATGGTGTTTGCGTCCCCGCCTCGGTGGTCGCGGGTTGGATTCTCGGCCATTCCATTGAGGAGTGAGAGATGATGTGTATTTCTGGTGATAGAAGTTCACTCTCGACGTGGTTCGGAAGTCACATAAAGCCATTGGTCCTGTTGCTGAATAACCACTGGTTCCATGCAACATAGAAAAAAGACACCATACCATACCTCAATGGAATGCCCGAGAATCGAACTCGCTGCCACCGAGGTGGCAAGTCATGACCATACCGATCACACCACTGAGGTGCTGATCGTTTTAGTGATGGTAAAGGGAAAAGTACGAATTTACCATTGATTTTCCTATCTTTTTCCATATCAGTCTTAGGGAAGGCTATTGTAATGTCTGAAGTCATCAACTGTCAAGGGATATTTATTGTAAATAGGTATATTTTAACCCATACAAAAAGGGATTTTTTGTGCAATTAAATGAAAAGAGGCTGTCTGGAAATGTTCAAAGAGAGGCTTTAACCTTGCATGCAGACCATCCCTCCACCAGCGACACTGGCGAGAGCTAACTCCCAAAATCCACTCCCTACCCTAGCACGATGGAATGGCACCAACATTAGTGTGGCTCAGTTCAAATGTAAGAAACCTGCTCGATGGCACTTAGAACATTATGACCACTCTAGTAACTTATCTCGATGGGTAGAATGCCAATAGTCTTACTCACAGAACCTACCAACCCCCAGAATCTAAAACCTAGTTCTAAACAAAATAGTCCTGCCCTTGGGATACCAATACAACTAGCATATTGATGACTCAGGTCCAAACAATGTCTGGCGGTTGGCAAAGCCACCAAAGCTCCCACTATTGGCTTTAAAGATAAACTACGATCCCAGCAAAGTCAAAAGGAAAATTATAGTAGAAATATTTCAAAGGAGCAAAAGAAGGAAAGGAGGAACACCCAGTTGCACTATGACACAACAGTTAGGTGAGGGTGGAAAGTATGAAGGAAGGGGATTATGAAAGGGTCACAGTTCAAGGGCTGAAAGGGGTTGCAGCTATGGGCCGAAGGAATATTACAGAAAAGCTTAAATAATGCCTACAGTGCATCACATAAGGCTCTTATGGCAATACCATCTTCCGGGGAGGGGATGAGGTTTACGAGACATGCTGACCTAGAGCTGGATGACAAGATGTCTAAACGTGGACCTTGTTACCTCAATATATATATATATATATATGATATATATTTTATATATATGTTAATAGATATATATATATATAATATCTATATATATATATACAGACATATATATAATCATTTTCTTTTTATTATACAGAGATTATTTACAATGGATAAATGTGATAGAGCTTTAAAAATACAAATGTCTCTACCGTAGATCCATCGTTAGCTATGTATCTACTTTTGATGCATAAACAAACTCAGTGAAGCTGGAACAACTTTATACAGGGGAAATTCAAACGCTGAAGTATCATCTTTATTAATATTGATATTCATCTAACCTATGTGACACCTTTTTCTTTCACAGAAAACTGAAAGTGGCAGTCGTTCCTTTACTACAAATACAAGACAAAGTACAGTTTGACGAATTATAAAAATACTATAATTTCCACAGGAATAGATTTACATCTCTAAGTAATATAGCATTTCACCTTAAAATACAGTACTTTAAATTAGGTACATCTCACTTTGAACAGATACATTAACCCTCTGGCAATGAAATGATAATTGAAAAAACTGCACCGGGCTGTGAGCTGATATGCAAACTTTGTGCCAACTGGTATAGACAGTGGGAGGAGTTAGCACCTGCTGCTAGTTGCACAAGGAGCTGCTTACTTACATCCAAGCTAGGCCGCTTAAAAAGACAGTCCCTGGATGGGAATACTTACTGAAAAATTAGGCATCACCAATGTCTTAGTATTGATCCCAGATTATATGTAACCTCCTTGTTTGATGGTTAAAATAGCAGTGTTATATCTGTTTGCTGAGGTAAGCATTCAAGTCAGAAAAACAGGGCCTTTTACACTCTACGATTTTCAACAACAAAAAACAATTGTTTATGTAAATTAAAATTTTCATTTTGTGAAGTTAGCATTTGGCTTGTAAACAACTGATTTTTAAAAGAAAACACCTTTCATCAAAAGTGCGTAACTATGCAGTTTAATACATTGTGGTGAACATAACGACCATTAACATCTTAGTGTTATAAACAAACTATAATTGATAAATAACATAAAGTGAACTAATTCACTCTATTTCTTGCATTGGGTATTAGTTGTTTCAAAACAGACATCTGCCATAAGCAATTGTAATAACCACAAAAAATAACAACCAAAAGCAGACTTTTGTATTTTAGTACAAGTGCGCCTCTTCAAAGCAATATTGAATTAGGATTGACGAAATGAAAGTCATGGTTGTGTACATGTAGTAGGTACATATCCGGCCAGTTTCATTAGAATCGGGTGCCAACAATGTAATGATATTAAAAAAATAAAATTGTAAAATGAGCCCAAAAATAATAATTTTATTGTGTTGCTCCTAGTCAGTGGCTTTATGAGCTAATGGCATAAAAATTTTCGTACTATAAGTACCAACCCTTTTTGTAAATCTGAGGGGAAAACACTGGCCTAGGTCGAATACATATGTTTTGCCGAGTGTTCAAAATTAATTTTAAAAATCCCATTTCTTTCTTAAATCACCCACCCTTGTCCCCAAATTCAGCTTAGGACCCCCGAAATTTTAGAAAAAAAAGTACACCATACTCTTTTCCAGTTAAAAAAGAAGAAAGCATTCAGTTTTCAGACTAGTTTCAAGATAAGCGAAATTATTTAAGCAAAATTCGATTTTTAGGAAATTTTTTCTGCAGATTTACCTTATGTTTTGAACTTCAATGAACAAAATGGTAAGCATTATAGGTGAGATATGCATATAGGTAACAGTAAGTCGTTCATTCTACGTGAAAAAATCTTTTATTTTGATTGAAAAAAGTAATATATTTTGTCTATGTATGTTATTTATGACCAGTGCTAAGGTACCTCACCCCTGAGGCATTCTTGAAAACTACATCAATAGCATGGATGCTATGTTTGGATATCTGTTGCCTTTCAATAATGCTTTCTCTCTCTCTCTCTCTCTCTCTCATTAACAGAGCAATAACTTTTTTGCTCATTCTTGGAACTTTCGAAACAGAAAACTCATGCACTTTCGACATCTGAAAGTGGACGTATGTCATTGAATGGCGTGACTGTTAAAAATTGATGTCTAACTATTCACCCGTTTCCTTTCTTTTGTATTCTTCTTCTTTTATTGTAAAGCTCTCTCTCTCTCTCTCTCACTGATCTTATTTCTTTTTTATTTCAAAGCTACTTTTTTTCTCTCTCTCTGCATCAGGAGTTACAAAATTAAGCCATATCAGTGTGCAACACCCAAGTGAGACTCCCTTTAGCTGCTCCAAACTTAGGAAATGAGCAGAAAGGGAAAGGGTGAGTGAAGTGAAGTGAACAAAACAAAAGGGAAAATTCTGTCCATGAACTAGACACCTGAAACAAACCAAAACAAGTGGCACAGTATTGCCAAAGTTGTGTCATTCTCAGGTGCACTTCATAAGACAAACAGTCTTGGCATGAGCTTACATATCAGTTCTTCAGGTTCTTGGGATTTCAACTCAAACCAGCCCAGGCGACCTTTTCTTTGCACATTGCCTCTCAGGCTCCACCATCTTTAGGTCCCATGCTTTAGGGGTTAAGTAAAATTTTACTCTGAATAAACTTGGCACCTGCAACAGTTCCTGCATTTATTCAACTAAGCACTTGAATAGCTACTTTTGTGCTTCTCTCTCTCTCTCTCTCTCTCTCTCTTTGGTGTGTCTACCACTGCATCATATTTTGCAAGTTTAGCTGCAAGCCTTGTTGGTGTATCCTGAAAAAAATCAGTAAAAAATTTTAGCCTTTCAAATAGATTTATCACACTATTTGTCTCAGTCGTAATTTGTTACGTAGGTAAATGTTTGGTGACATAATACCCTTAATGGGATTTTTCTGGACAACAAATATTGCAGAGTATGCCTATTACTATATATATATATATATATATATATATATATATATATATATATATGTGTGTGTGTGTGTGTGTGTGTGTGTGTGTGTGTGTGTCATATATGTTAACCGAAGGGGAATTTTTTGTCGAAAATAATTTTTTGTCGAAAATAAATTGGTCAGCTCCTGGGAGCGAACCATAGAACCAAGAATTCAGGACGTATGGTGAAGCGTCCTAAGCCACAGAGCTACCACAAGAGGATATAAGTGAATGCCGCCTCTCACCTACAAATCCCTGTCACGCTTAGGTATTTATAAATGATGTTTTTATTCTACGTCACAGTGTACCTGATGTTCCAAAGATGCATACGCCAGTTTGCCATTCATGCATTCCAATGCATTTTGTAAAGACCTCAATAAACTTATCCCTAAAAATTAACATTGTTCCTACAAACCCTTTAACTATAGGTCCCTTGTTCAACTGTAAAGACCGTTTACATCCGCTGATGATCTCTGGTTTGTGATCGAGGAATTTATATCGGATCCACACTACGGTTACTCAAGGTCCGGATGGACAGCCACAATGCTGTCAGTTACGGAAGAGGCAACAAACTTTCATTTCCTGATTTCTCTAACTACCGAGTCTTTATTCATTAAGCATCTTGTTCTCCCTTTAAACATGCAGTCTGTCTCCATTCCTCTCCATCTCGTTTGAGTGCCCCCACCCCCGGCCCCCCGCCCAACATCTACGTCATTCCCCGTTTCCTTCCAAGTCTTCTTCTAACATACCTCATGGTTGGTCCTCTTTACGAGTTTACCGTTTATGTAGTATATAAAACTTAAAATGTATATTTCTTAACCTTTGCTTTTTATAATTTACCTTGCGTGTTTTTTTTACGATGTAATTTGAACTAAATTTTAAATTGTATATAATTTTAACCTTCACTTCCTTGAAATTTACTATGTATGTATTTTTATTGTTTCACAGTTTTATCTTGTGTTCTTGAATAGCTTGAAAATGAAGCCTGGAGCTTTGAAACGTCGCAGTAAAGTATTTATACGTGAACGTTTTGTGTTGTTTGTACTTCCCCGCCTTTTGTCTTTATGATGTTGTGACCAACTACCACCTTGACATTTATACCTATACATACATCATACATACATTCATACATACACACACATGTATATATATATATATATATATATATATATATATATATATACATATATATATATATATATATATATATATATATATATATATATATATATATATATATATATATAGATATATATATATATCTATATATATAATATATATATATATCTATATATATGGATATATATATGAAACTGAAATGACATAATTTTGTTTCGTAGGTTGAAAACTCAGTTTACATGTTAATTTTTTCAAGTTGCATCCGAGCTCCGGGCCGTTATAAAGACAATTTATTTGTAACCATGTCTTGTACCATTCAGACCACCCGCGGAGGAAAGAAACTCGTATATGACTTAAATGACATTTACGAAAGGCACAAAACAAACTCTTATTTGTTAAAATTTAATTGGAAGTATGAAGTGAAGAGTTGCAAAGAACGCCTGTTAGTTAGTACGCATGCTTTGCAACTCTTCACTTCACATTTCCGATAAATTTTTTGCTCCATCAGCGTTTGTTTTCCTTCTTCCGTAAATGTAATTTAAACCATATACGAGTTTCTTTCCTCCGTGGGTGCTCTAAATGGTACGAGACATGGATACAATAAAAATGTCCTTATAACGGCCGGGAGATCTGATGCAACTGCTAAATATTACTTATATACTTGAAAAAAATAATATGTAAACTAAGCCTTCAACTTACATAACAATCAATTATGTCATTTATATTTCCTAAATAAAGTACTAGTCCTTTACCGGGAGTCAGAATCCCAGGAGAAATTACTCCGGCCAAAATACCAGAAGTCTACATACCGACCACCATCATATATATATATATATTATATGTATATATATATATATATATATATAGATATATATATATATATATATATATGTGTGTGTGTGTGTGTGTGTGTGTGTATGTATGTATTGTGTGCGTGCCATAAATTATGACTACATGTTAACCGTCTTACCTTTTAACATGGGAATGAACGTCTCGAAGCCCAGTATCATGGTGTGTGTCCTTCTAGTTTTTTCTGCAAAAAATTACCGAATGGGAATCATGATAACACTGAAAGAATTTTTTTTTTCTTACAATTCCGGGAGATTGTTCAAGGTACTGCGTACTGCTTTGTCTTCTCTGGTCTGTTTTATAAGAGTGTTTAAAAAATGTTTCATAACAATGATTTGGCTTATTAAATGCTAATAAGCTGCAGGATGAAGAGGCACTACTTGATGACAGAATTAAGAGCAATTATTATATTCCTACCGTGATTTTGTGAATGGATAAACGTAGCTCATAATATGTGACTGGAAGAACAATAAAAGTTGGAATACTGAGAGGAAAAAAAAAGCGGAAGGCGCGACTCACAAACAAGAAGAAAAAAATAATCAAGATGAATAAAATACATTTTGGGAGCTGCAATCACAGCGACATATCTGAATGTTCACGCGCTGATAGTCCAGTGAATTTTCTAATACTACTTCCTGGCGATTTTGTTCTCGAGATTGAGGATTCGCTCAACTTTCAGATCTACATTTCCCTTGGAATGCCGCCTTCATCATTACTCCACAATTCATGAGACCATTTCAAAGCCTTTAAGACAGGATTTGAATAGTGAAGGCAAAAAATAAAACCCATGACTACATGCAACGAAGATAGATAAATGATTGATCCTTAACACAAGCTGAGAAGTTAGAACATTAGTACTATTTTTAATTGTGGAATGAACTATGTGATTTAGGCACAAAGCCAAGCACTGGGACCTACAGGGTCATTCAACGCCATCTTTAAACGTTTTAGATTACTATATAACTATGAAATAGAGAAGATATGGAGATATCTCGCAGGGTAGTCACGTTATTCGACTGATGTTCAGACATTTGGTCATAATATCCACTGCTTCTCTGAACATTACCCCGTCCTGATGAGAATGGTACAAAGATACTTGATATGAAAGAAGCTACCTGAAGAACTAGTTTCTTATCAACTGCGTCTCATTCAGTTAGAATTTTATTCCAGGCAAAAAACATATCTTGAATGAAAAAGGAACCAGAGACACCCTAGCAAATCCAAGAAATTCCTACTATCATCACAAGATATTCACAGGAGTAGAGTAGAGTACAGATTTCAATTCTGAGGACTATATCACTAACGTACTTTTGTAATATAAAATATTTATCTCAAATCAAACAACATAGCTCCTTTCAATATCATAAAATCACAGCATATACGACAAGCATATTATATTTAGCATGGTTTAAAAAAAAAATTCTTTCTCTCAACTAACCTACCTCAGTCATTGTTGTGTCAATTCAGTTTTTTTTTTTTTTTTCTCAGAAATTCATTTTTAATGTTAGTTGGTGCTACCTTTGAGGCTTGGATTCTGACTTTACTTTCATTTAGAGTCATTTTAACTAACAGATATGACAAGAACTAATAATGGTACATCTATGTTTTATAACCTAACAGTTTCGTTTTTTCATAACTTTTCCAAAAGACGTTGAATAATTCACTTTCAAAAATGATTCCACTTACTTGTTTTCATCATCAATCTCTCCTTCTCAGACACCGCTAAATCCAGGGCAGTTTTACCTATTGAAGAAAGTTTTATTTTGAAAAGAAACACAAGTTCGTGTGTCTTTTAATCGAAAAAGTAATATCATCAATATTAAGAATAATTTTCTCGGCTAAAACGAAGTCAATCGGACGTCCTTACCTCTAATATCTCTGATCCCGTCGTCAGGGCAAGACTTCAAGAGTTCTTTAAGAGTCAAGGTTTTTGCTCCCTTGGCGCAAAAGTGCAGAGGCGTTCGTCCTGAAAATAAAAAAGAATGAGAGTAAAAGAATCACTCGACTTCTGTGGGAACTCAGTTTCGATTGTTTCTGTTCCAAAGAACAGATCATGTATTTTCATGCGACACAGACATTACATAAGGCAATCGCATATCATTGTAGTACTTGCCGCATATGACTTCAAACGTTGTTTGTCGATATGACTAGACTTAAAAAAAATAAAAAAATAAAGTAGTCATTCTGGTGGCTTCATGAGTAACAGGGTTTTGGCCCCGTAGAGATGAGTGCCGTAAGTGCACCTCATGCGGTGCACTGTAGGCCGTTACTTAAGGTTCTTTGCAGCGTTCCCTCGGCCCCTAGCTGCAACCTCTTTCGTTCCTTCTAATGTACCTCCGTTCATATTCTGATTCTTCCATCTTACTTTCCTTAACCGTCTCCTAACACTAGATTCATAGTGCAACTGTGAAGTTTTCCTCCTGTTACACCTTTCAATCCTTTTCCCGTTTCAGCGCTGAATGACCTCACAGGTCCCAGCGCTTGATATATATATATATATATAATATATATATATATATATTAAATATATATATAGATATATATATATATATCCACTCCCCTACATATCAAAGTTACTGTTCACACTCAAATTGAATCACCATCCGCCTCGACAATGGCTCCGAAGACCTGAGACTAAATATTGTCTCATAGTTTCCGAAATCTCAGGAAAAAGTCTAACCAATTCGGTTCTTAACTTCACTCGTCAGCCCAAAATGAGTCTTCAGCAAAAATATCAAAGAAGATCAACACCAACTCAAAGTTCCATAACAAAAAATAAATATTTGTCCTTTAAATATTATTACAACCTTGAAAACCACAAAACCACCAAACTTATTTGGAGCAAATTACCAACTCCATAGGTGCCTACCTTCCGAGTTTCTGCAAAATCAGGGAAGAGAGAGAAGGAAACTTAAAATAATAATAATGATAATAATAATAATAATGTTCCAGTACAGTTGTAACTAAGAGACGTGAAATGAAACATAACCCTTCTTTTAACTGAAAGGTATTTTCATGATCCCAAATCATGAAATTCAAAGCGTCCTGCCTCGTTTATGGCCACATATAACCAGGAAAAACAAATCGTGCTCCGTTTCTTGCGTGATTGACAAGATTCCTACGGTGTATTTTTATTTTTTATTTTTTTTAGCTAGCTGAGTAAAAATGAAAGAAGTACGAATCGAACAAACGAAGCGGCTTCTCACATCAACAACAAGAAGTACAACAATACCTACATTAATATCTATATTAACTGTAGTGACAGATAATCTTATCTTCGTTTCAGTTCTACATATTCATATTAACTATTATACGCCATTATCCCTTTCGTGTTAGTTGTCCTCGTTTCTGTACTGCGTCTAAGGGCGTCCAGCCATTGCTGCTGTGGCTGTAGTAGCTACCCTCTCTCAGGCTCAGACAAAATTTGTTGACTAGGAAAGGAAAGGGGGGCTAATACAACCCAAGAACCTATCTAGACGGTAGTGGGGGGATGGAAGGCAGGTTAGCTGATGTACTTCTAAAGTTTTGGAATTTTTCCTTTTTACCAGCAATAGGGCCAGAGTTATTCGAACATTCTCAACTTCCTTACCCTTGGCCCCTCCAAAAGCATATAGCCGCCTCCTCATCTCCTTCCTCCACCAGCCTCTTTCATCATTTGCACGCACTTGCACTTCGCCCATATTTCCACATCTCTTCTCACAGTCATATACGGATCTGCTCCTCCAACTTCTACACTGACATCATCCTTCTGTTTTTTTTTTTTTTTTTTTTTTTTTTTTTTTTTTTTTTTTTCATTAATCTTCTCTGTATTTTATTCAGTACATATCAGAATGGAATGTGTGATTTAGGAATATAGCCAAGCACTGGGGCCTATTGGGTCATTCGGCGCTATGATGAGAATGAATGAAAATGGAAAGTGTATAAATAATGGGTTTAAATAGACATTCTAAAGGTCAATGTTAAAAAAGGTAAAATCTAGGAGATCTAATTGCTAATGGAACTAAAGTTGCCATAAATAAGATAAAAAAAACATGTCTACATAAAATTATAAGATATTTTCTTAAAAATCACAAGCCTCTAAAATCCTCAAAACAGGGCCAACATCAATGTTGTCTCCTAAAAGTTCAGTCATGGTTTTACCATCCTAGTGGTATATCCGCCTCTTATTAGCATACCTGGTGCAGTGAACCAGAATGTGCTCAGCTGTCAAAGGGCCATCAATCGCAGTGAACACACTGGAGCGCCACTGCAATCAAGAACAGAGCTGTGCGTCAGTCGGCAGCGACCAATCCTCAGCCTTGTTAGAATAACTTCAGACCTCCTGTCGCTTTGATAGGATGATTGCCAAAATCCTATTTGAGGCCTAATAGTTTTTAACTTCTTATTATTAGCAAGAAGGGGAGATGACCACCAGAGGCACTATTCTAATCTTATTTAGTCTGACTAATGCTCTCTCAACGTATGCGGAGTACAATCTATAAATAAATTATTTCCGAATCCCAGCTTCATATTGGCTTGTCTTGTACCGTAGCCTATACCCTAAATCCAAAAGTGTTATTCAACTCTATATTACGTGACGTGTCTCTCGTTCTTTGTTCAATATCCTCCTAACGGGCTAAGCAGTATTTTATATATATGTAGCAAGCTAACAGTTTCGTGTCCTTGAAGTTTTCATCATCTCAACAGCCATCAGCCACATCATGGGAAATCCCACCGGCCATTCCTCCTCAACACTGGTTTAAATACTACCAACCTTCGTAGCTTACGTACTATATCTCGTCCACTACTTCGCCTCGGTTTTATTAAATTCCCTATCATTCTTAACATTTTCTAATAAACTTGATAAGTCAAGTTATTGATCTATATTTAAACGTTTGGTTTCGGTACACAGGCAAATCAGATAGTAGCATTTTGTCGGAAATGACACCGTGGTAAACATTCTAATACAAGGCGAAATGAAAGCAGTTCTCTACCACCTTCCTTATTCGTGCGACGTCTGGCTCTTCCCCGGCTGAAGACTGTGCTCAAAGCTGGCTCAAAGGAACCCATCCATTTCGCCTCTGCCGAAGAGATCAAGGCCTCAAGGAAGAGGTCTTTGCCGAATGCTTCCGTGGGTGGCAGACGCGAATGCAGAGGTGCATTAACTCTGGGGGCGGTGGGGTCGGGGGCGTGGGGGGGATTGCTTTGAAGGGGACAGTAGATTTTTTGTAACGAAACTATTTTGAGATAAGTCTCGTTTCTTTATTGCCACACCTCGTAAAACCGGAAAGGCAAGGTGCAGAGGAGGAGATGAGATGACCTATTTGGGTACCTGGAAAGCGTGATTGACAAGCTAGCGGCATGTGCTAAAAACTGTTGAGATTGCTAAGGTAAGCTTGAAAGCATCCGCAAAAAGGGGAAGGGCAGAAAAAGGTATGAAGCGAGACACAAAATTAGGGGAAGTAATATTAGAAGATGTTCCTGGGAGTCTTAGTGTGTTGTGGTGGCCAATGTGAATGTTATTACTGACTTCCAAACGTCTTGATAAATAAGTAAGAGTACTTATTGTTAAAACATGATTTTCAGTATACAGAGGCAGGTGATATTACAAAATGTGTTAGAGCATAGTAAACATAAGAACAACCTGAAGAATGTACTGTACGAGAAGCTGGTCTTTTTTATATGAATGCAACAGAGAATACTGTACAGATTTACTCCGGTGAAGCATAAACTGGAAAAAAAGTAAAAATACCGCACCTACAAGAGGATGGAAGAAAAAATGTACCAAGACGGGGTGGTATGTTAGAAATCTGTGCAGATTAGCAACCTGAAACTCTTTTGGATTTGCTAAAAAGAAACGAGCAAAATAATGTTGAAGCCAGTCTTAGATATATAAACAGCTACTAATCTACTGATAAAATTCCTATGACAATAATGCTAACTGATTTCGCGCTGCACCCGAGTTCTTCTTATTTTAGTCTCATACTTATCATTAACCACAGTCAAAAGGTCCAAGTGTAAAATCCTACTTTCCCTTGACTCACCCTCAAAGTTCTGGGCATCAACTACTGCCCCTTTCTCGATCAGTATCTGAAGAATATCTGTATACCCGTAATAGGCTGCTCGATGAAGTGCACCAGTTTCTGAAACAAGAAAAAGAAATGTAACAAAATCACCGAAAGAGAAGAACACAGGAGCGAATGACTTGTGCTGAAAACAAAATGTTAATTTCCTCTTGAAACTGCGACTATACAAATATAAACATAACCGTGAATGAGTCAATTGATTAAATATAGTCAAACTCTACGTTTGTCAGAAATTCTTCTAATCTTTATCCAATCATTGCATGGATCAGAAAATGAAATGAATATCTACACACTCTAAGCATGAACAAAACCCCCTTCTTTCGGAACCGAAAAAAATAACTGCAACGTTCTTCCTGAGAAACTGATTTGAAAAAACTTTGGTTAAGCCAAGTCTCAACATAAAATGTTATAAGTATTTTTTGAGAATTATGTTATATCATACTCTTTGATGCTTCTTCTACTAGTGGTAAAGATATAAGAAGGATTGGCTGGCAAAACGTAAAACTACATACATTGTATCCAATAAATTCTTATTAATGCAAACCCAACGTTATTTAACATTATAATCATAAGAATAAGTGCAGGAGGTAATAAGATCAAAGTGAGACAAAGTAAACGGATGATAAATATTCTTTGTCTTACTTAGTTTATCGGCGACGTTAGGATCGGCGGAAGCATCCAGCAACCTAGCTACGGTGGGTCCCCGATTCCAGGCTGTTGCAGTTATCAGCGCAGTTTCTCCTGTACAGAGAGAGAGAGAGAGAGAGAGAGAGAGAGAGAGAGAGAGAGAGAGAGAGAGAGAGAGAATACTATAAACTCACTGGATATCTGTGGTATCTATCACAAGTGATAAGACAGAATTTTCAAAATCTGAAAACACTAGGAATGAAATTGAAATAGTCTAAAACCTAACCTAAGGTCATACCGTATAAAGTTCGGTAGGTGACGTCTGCCTTTGCTTCCAGGAGGAGATTGACCATATCCAAATGACCCCACTTGGCGGCAAAGTACAGCGGGAAAAAACCTGTGGAGAACAGGATTCCGTGTCAGTGCTGTCATTCAGATTACGCGAACCCCCACTGAGTCTGTATTAAGGCTCGTTTTCACAATTACCCTGCACCAAACAAACTGCTAGATAAGGAACATTTTGGTTGCAGTTACCGATAGGTGAGAGAGACGTCAG
>NC_061108.1:80475783-80540783 GCF_015104395.2 Macrobrachium nipponense
ATGAATGTCCGTGACGGACAACCCCTTTATATCTCCCCATTTCAGCTCTTTTCAGCTTTTGTGTCCACGAAATATTATATTACCGAAAATTCCACTTATTTCACTCATTTTCCAAAATGTTCAACTCCACATCTTTATAAAGGGAACTTGTTTTTATGATCTCATCAAAATGTACAAAATGTAACCTATCGATCTTCTAATCTTGTCCACCCGCCGCCCTCCCTTATTCGCCAGAATGAAAATGTAATTTTCCACTGGTTCTACCTTCAGGTATTGATTGCTCTTGGCCGTTCTTCCATCATGCCATTCAAGGAGTATGAAGCTTCACCGAGGTCCTGAGTTGTGGCAAAAGGTAAAATGGACATCGTTTCACCTATCTATGTAGGTGAAACGGCGTTCCTTTCTAAGTTGCATATCTTAAGAATAGTTTAACTTTTTGTAAATAATCTTGCAAATTGATATTTAGCTCTTGCATCTTCAACATATCCACTTTGCATCTCCACTGTATTTAACATAAGTTTTCTCAAGGTCCTTATATACCACTTGTATACCATTGACTTAATTTAAACTGGCTATAGTTCCTTCCCAGCAGAGACAGTTCTACATTCTTCCTCTTGCAAACCATCATTGTTCGTCCGCTTTGACGAAGACAACAGGAGTCCTCTTATGTCTCACTCAATCACAACCCAACGCTAAGCATTCCTTGTATACTAAAACACGTTTTGCTTGGAGTTCTTTCAGTTACGTCAAACATCTGTCTGTCTTATCTACCTTAGTTAAATTTACGAACAGTGAATATTTTACAAAACCCACCTTTTTTCGACTTGACATTAGGATTGGCATTATTCTCAAGAAGAGATTGTACTATAGCAGTGTATCCTCTCTCTGCTGCTATGAGAACTGGGGTATAACCTGCAAAAAGTGTTATATATATATATATATATATATATATATATATATATATATATATATATATATATATATATATATACAGTCAGGTTCAAATCAAATATCAAGACAATAGACTTCTAATATTCTCACCAATAATTATAGATCATTATGCTTTTCATTTGTTTATAAATCTAATGGTATCAGGGTACGTACCGTTAGCTCATGAATACATACCATTCAAAAGTGCGGTGTTCACCTTAGCTCCATTTCTAAGGAGCATGTTAACCGTCTCCGTATTGCCATATTCTGCCATGTAATATAATGGTGTATAACCTGTAGAAAAAACATAGTCGTGTTAAATAACTATTATCATTTGAGATTCAGTGATAAATATAAAGTGGTTAGCTCAATAAAGATTTGTACCCGATGGGTGGTACCATATAACCAATTTTCTCAAGTACTGGCTGTGCCGCAGTTGCTATAGTATGACCTCCAACCATTCATATATTTATTTATCTATTTATAGCTTTTTATACTTATCTATCTGCCTATCTATCTATATTTTTATTTATTTATTAATGAGTAAAGGATCAGCATCCCGCTGAAGAGGCTTCCTCCTTTTCCTCACGGGTGCTCTCATAAATATTCTGCAACATGACGTATTCTAATGTGCGAAGAGGAACGTCTAATTTTTGTGAGGAGGCTCAGCCTCTGAATTATATTGAAGTGATAAAGAAGTCCTCCTATTTTTGGGGCAAGTGATTATTGCTGCTCTTTCCACTGTTTCATACCCAGCATTATATATTTGATGCGATGCCTCATGGAAACCATTGTATATTCAAAGTCATCATTTCGTCTCAACCACGTTCATCGCACACATTGAAAAACGTGATAACCTCTAGTTCAAATTTAAGATCATTTTCCTCTCCGCTTCAATCACAACCAGAATTTCTACACCCAAACATAGCAACCCTATTCCAAATTGTATACCAATATGTGAGGACAATATTGATCATTCACTTCATTAAGAACTTTCAAGACTGACTCAACTATCGGAGATAGTAATGTTTGTCCCAGCTGTGTCAGTCATTTTACAGAGGAGCTATGTCCTTTTTGCTTTACTCGACAAACACTCGAGTTTTCAATGACTATGTACCTAACTAATCCACTTTTATCTGCACCTAATGAAAAGCCTGTTGTCCCACGAAATGAAGCCTGTCAATCTTTATCACAATCTTTATTCACGTCACCACTTTCAAGACAGAATCTGTCTGAAGTCGTCTGCACAGCTCCACATATAAATCGAATCTCCTTTCCACCAGTGTATCTACCTCAAAATCTGCCTTATGTCATATTATTATTATTGGTTTGAGTTTGCTGTAAAAGAAAACTATTGAGATGGCTTTGCAAATTGGAATGTTGAGCATCCTGTCAAACATACTAAATTGCAACCCGGCAGCCTCAGTAGTTTTAGTTTTCATTTTAATTAAGGTTAAAGTTAGCCATAACCGTGATTCTGGCAACTATAAAGGACTGGCCACCACCGGGCCGTGGTTAAAGTCTCATGGGCCGCAGTTCACACAGCATTATACCGAGACCACCGAAAGATAGATCTGTTTTCTGCGGCCTCGGTTATACGGTGTACAGAGAGCTTGATTGCGCCGATGAAACTTCGCCGCATTTTGTTCTTGTTTTACATTAGTTTCGAAGGAAGTCATCTTCCTCCCGTAATGACAAAAGTGGAGGCCTGGACTGGACTGCTTACCTATAAGATTCAAGAATGGACTTGAGAAGAAAAAGCTGCCCCGTCGTTTTGTCTGTGAATCCATCTAGTTAGTCCCTCCACTTAATCTTCTCTTGAACAGAATCACGCACAAATAGGCAATTAGATTCTTTTCAGCTACTTCCCTGAACCTAAATTTCTTTTTCTAAATTGGAATAAAGAGTTTAGGCCAAAAGCCAAGCACTGGGACCACTGACGTCATTCAGCGCTGTAAAGGACATGAGAGTAGGTAGGTTTGAAAGGTGTAACAGGAGGAAAACCTCGCGGTGGCACTGTGAAATAATTGTTAGCAGAGGGTGAATAGCGAAATGGAAGAAAGTTAATATGAATGGAGTTACAGTAAAAGGTATGAAAAGGGTTGCAGCTAGGGACCGAAGGGACGCTGCAAAGAACCTTTAGTAATACCGGCGCACTGACGGCACTACCCCTCCTGCGGGGTTCTTCTGAAGGCGAGATCTACTAACACTAACGACCTGCTTTCTAATCCCAATGATATTTGGTTATCTGCTTTAGAGCTCTTGATGCCTTTAAGATATTTGGCCTTCTCTGTCATGATAATTTCTGAATCAGACTTCCTACATAACTTTTATCCCCTTCTACAAACCCATTTCTAGTCTTTCTATCTCCCTTATATTTCGTGCTGATATGTAATCTGATCCCTTCCCCGATTTTGGAGATTTTCCTTGGATTCTGTCTTTTCACTTATTTTCACATGATTCTTCTACATAAACCTATCTCGTCCACTGTACTACATGTATTTACAAAATTCAACTCTAAGTTTCTTTTCTTTCATCGACTACAACGTAAGACCGAAATGCTCTTCTTCATCTTTGAACCCTATCTGAGGATTTAGTTTCTTTAACGTTTTTACGTCAAGTTCACTGCCTTCAAAACATTTTCTAGGCATTTCTGTATCCGTTCTCTCCTCTAGTTCTTTTTAGTCCTACTGGTGATGGTGGCGTTATTCAAAATGTTTTGTCAAAAATTTAATGATCTGACTTCATACTGCATTGTTTAGATAAAACGGTTCAGACTGACCAATTATTTTTAAAATACGTCTAATTGTAACTTAATTTCTTGATTTCAGTTCCTAAAAGAGTGTTATCCTTATGTGCCACCATCTGGTAAGTTGTCTCTTTCGGAATGCCTTTTTTTATAGCTTGCAATAGAGCTTAGTCAAAGAAATTTGTGCAATCATAACCCCAGCTCTACCTCACCTCTGCATCAGTTCTTTCCCCCATCGGGTTGCTCAACTATCTCTTTCATGCGGTTATTGTAGCGATTACTGTTCTGCAAAGTTGAGAGAACGTCTCTCATTCTCCTACCAGGCAATCACTACCACCCGCTAAGGCCACCTTATTTCACGTGTAGTATTCTGTGGAGATCGACAAACCATCGTCCACTAATCCCCGTTATGTTCGATATGGTAACTTCCTTTTCTGCTTTCTTCTTCTGTTGCCAGGTTTTGGAAATTCGTCTGTTTCACCTTTTCTGTATTCCGTAACATTCTATGATTCGTGACGAGTCCGCATTTCCCTATTTCTCTACCCATTTCTATCTCTTGTTCCATCAGGCCTGGTTTGAGAATGGCAGTTGGTTAGTGTTTACGTCGTTGGTCTTTGCTTCATAAAGAAAGGATTTCGAAAGCTATAATATCAATAGAAATTTTTGTGATAAAGATTACACCAGATATTTGGGTCCCTCATTTCTCTCGTGAATTCAATAACGGTGGCAAAAGATACTTAAACGCTCGTTCCACAGACCCCCAGCCTTTTGTCACTGGTATAATAGCCTTGATGCAGTCAACAACCACACGTGTGCATGATCACGTGGCTCTGTTTTGAGGTGTGCAAAACTGCATTGCATTTTGTTTTGCTCGTTTTTAAGACTTACCTTCTCTTTCCTTGTTAAAACTTGTACAAAATTACGATTTTTTATGGATAGTTATCTATATTTGAGCAGTCTGGTAGTCTTTTGTTAAGTTCAATATGTACTGCCACCATCTATCACGTGTTTCTTTAATTCTCCCACGAAAATGAAATCGAACTGAGTGTATTCGTTTTCTCACAGTTCATCTGTCCTGGCTCTTGTCTTGAAGCAGAGCCAGCATGAAGAAAATTGACCTCGTTCTGTACTGTTACGATATGCACACCCACAATCACAATGCGAGTACTGTGATTTTGGTGTCCATTTTTTCTTCCATTCGTGGCTTTGATTTTCAGGCAGCCAAGAAATTAAACTTTTTTTTTAATCCTAATAAAAGTTCGTATTACGTCTTTAGCGCTTCCAGAATGTTCGATTTTAAACTTTCTTTGATTTTTGTGTTGTAAAAGCATCATATATTTTATTTCAATAGGCAGTTATAATTTGTTTAGAATGCATGAAAATAAAGGACCTCACCCTAAATTTGCATATGCTCTATCTAGAGTTACGATAAAACAATTTTAGTGACCTGTTAAACAATGCGGAGAACCACGATGTTCCAATTTCGATTAATTAAGCGCGTCTTTGTGAGGCAGTTCTGAGAAGTTCTATCCAAATGAAAGAATAAATTCTCCAATCCCAGAGACCCTACCTAGTCCTTCATTCCTCATTCTCCATTCCATTGCCATTCTAAAGGAGTCATAGGTGCCATGCAATTCTTTTCTTGATCTCCAATTCATTCCTTTTTATCTTGCATCCTACTTTTCTATGCTTTTATAAAACTATTGTTCCTGGTACGAATTCCCTATAAGAAATAAGTATATCTTAGTTTGACCAAACCACTGAACTGATTAACAGCTTTCCTTGGCTGATCCGATGGATTAGATATTTTTAAGTGGCTAGAACCAATTGGTTACTTAGCAACGGGACCTACAACTTATTGTGGGATCCGAACCACATCAACAAATGAATTTCTATCACCAGAAATAAAGTCCTCTGATTCCTTGTTGGCAGAGCGGGGAATCAAACCCGGACCCTGACATCATTAGTCGAGCACGTTACCGACTCGTCCAACGAGGAACTTTTTTTCTTGTAAAAGCTGATGTTAAACCGAGCTGCTATTTTATTCTTCCACATTTAGATGACACTGAATAGAATGATCGATTCGCCTTAACAGTAGAATTTCTTTCCGAGGGTAAGTAGGTATCTGCGAACAAAATGGTTCGATTAGTTGAAAAATATAAATATACCATAATCCTTCCATGACTCCACAGAGCGTACTTACCAGAACCAGTGGAGTGATAGACCACCGAGCCCTGTTCAACCAGCAAGTTCACCATCGCAGTGTCGTTGTTGCGGGCTGCCCAAAGTAATCCAGTAAAGCCTTTGTGGATTCCTGTGGAGAATGAGACCAGAAGACTTGAATTACAATGACCTAGAATAGATGGTGAAGTTCAACACTAAGTAAACTATAATTATTGTTGTTTGGAATACATCTACTACTCCTACTGTTATTACCTCTAATTATGCTCCTGAAGTCTCCATATAATCATGGCAATGTCATTGACCACATTATTATCAATGACAAATCTTTTTTTTTATTTCCTCACTAGTGGACCTATACCACAAATAATGACAGTAATACACTCCACGTTTAGAATTCCGATCGAACAGACGGTCCATTAACATAAATTGCGTGACTGACCCTGGGCTGGATCACTCCCAGAGATAATTATCATATCAACAGTAGGTCGGCAGTGGTTATTGTGACATTCATATACAAAAGAGTGAGTCTTAATACACATTGATTTCACGAAGGACGATCATAATGAAGAATCCCTCCTTTCATATGCCTTCAGATTTCAGAGACAAGGTTCAACTGAACAAAAATAAGATGGCACTGAAGGTGTACATTTGACAGCACTAGTCGCTCACTGGAGCCGTCGACAGTGTTTTGGTGTCTTTCCAGGTCATCAGGAAGAGATCTGCAGGTTTTGAGGTCTACGCCCTATTCTTCAGATGAAACTGAGAACGCCCTGGTTATGGTTCAAACGAAGGACATGCGACTACAAAACAGCTGTACTACTAATTATTAAAAAGCTTGAGAGAGAAAGGGGTGTACGGTAAACAGTTTAGTATCTCTTCTATAAAATACAATATTAACCACACTATTATTTATTTATTCATTTTATTTATTTATTTATTCATTCATTTTTGAGCGTGTAGCTACACCGCTGTTAACCAAACTCTCAAATTAACACGTTTACATTATTCAGTACTTTCCTTTGCTTTGTTTGTATAAAGTTAGTCTATGCAAGGATGTTGTTTTTGGTATCATTTAAAGCCAGTAGTTTTACTTTATCGCACTGTTTGGAAAAAGCAAAATATCACAAATAAAAGACCATAATGTTACGGTAAAGTTAGCCAAAAACAGAAATTTCTACATGAGAATATTCATCAAAAGTAAAATATTAAATATACATAATTTTTATATTGCATAAATTTACTATTTCCAATTATGTATGATATTGCTACCTATGCCAGCTAAATACTGTGCAGCTAAGCGTAAAAAAAAGGAAAATAATTAATTATCTTTTTAGAACTCGCAAGGTTAGCTTTCATACTCAAACGTTAGCTTTCGCACTCAAAGTTATCTTTCATAAGCTAGAATGCTGAGTTTTACGTCATTTTTAACATGAATAGCTTTAATTTATTGTAAATGCAAAACAGCGTAGATAAATAACCAATCCTTTCCAAATGTGACATAGCTTCTCTACAAAGAGGTCCTCCTCAATAGCAATTTTTTTTGTTTCATCACGAAAAAAGATTCCGGCTAAATCACGGAATGGGACGCGTGTGTCAGTGACTCCTATATGCTTTTAATTTTGATTGTCCATACTTGAATAAACTCATGATTCTCAACTTTACAATTTTACTTGATGATTTTGGCTGGTATTAAATGAATTTACAAAAGCACATCAATTTAGCTAAGGGAACTGAGACTATAATAAAATTATACAAAATGGTATTGGTATGATGTGAAAACGTATAATTTGCACTTCAGCGTTAAATGCACAAGAATGATGACAATGATAAATGTATAAATAGAAGCTATCCACGGCCGATATAGCAAGAATAAGTAATCTTTTCCCGGACTAATTGTTAAGAACATCCTTTGACACAAATAGTAAGCAGCAAAGACTCCAGAAGCCTTGAGAAATTATAGCTGTTACTTAATCAGCTTCAGGGTCCATTTGAAGCAACAATACCCCAATACCCCCGAGCAATATCTGCGCTCAACTGGCCGCCGATTCACTAAGAGAACTGGCCGGGCAGGCCTCTTCAAACTTTTCAAGTCGTCATCGCCTCTTAATGGCTGCCCCAGGAGGACCAGGAGCAAGTCGAGCTAATCGCCATTCAAAAAGCACTGGAAGATTCCAAACACAGATATTAAAGCCTAGATGCCGCATCGGCCGCTAGCTGAATAGCTGGCGCACGTCATCAGGCCCGCCATCTTGGCGCGGTAATTCAAACAATGCAGCAGGCTGCAGTGTATGACGTTTTTTCGCCACTATTCGCTTAATATTGCACGGATTTTCTTGTCTGGTGGCTCGTTACAAAGCTTACATAATTCCCTACAAGGATCTAATAAAATAAAGTTGTTCCTTATTGTTTGAAAGTTAACTTACAATGACTTTGTTTTAGCAGGTAGGGGGAAGGGGGGCTAGTTGTACACATATGTTAATATTTACCCATAACTATTGCTGTAAACAATAATTTTAAATGCTGTGGTAAGACAACCTACGAAAAAAAAGGTTAAAACAATATTGTTTAAGGGCCATTAGGTCAATAGGGTAAATCGTGTATGTTGGACACTAATTTGATGTTTCTAGATTTCTTTCACTGCATTATAGCTATGTAAGTGTTAATCTGGTCCTTGTAATAAGAACTAAATGGCCAAGCAAGGCACATAATGAGTTTTTGTTGATGTTTTGATATAGCCTGCTAATTTCATATCAATGCATATAGATTATCATTACAATGTAGTATCATTAAACTGTTGGAAACAGCAATGAAAAAATAAACTTGTTTAAACTGCTGGGAATATTTATAAATAAATGCACAGATGTACAATAAATGTTATATATACATTCAATGTAAGAACAAATATCATGAAAATAAATCATTGTGCAATACATTTTGAGAGTTGTTACTTCAAAGTATAGGCTTAATGACCCATAAGGCCACCCACAGCTTTAAATTTATACATGTGTGACCAAACCAATGAACAGTTAGCTGAAAAAAAATTAGACTGGCCTTATGATTGTGGCCTAGGCTGAAAGGCTCGGTGGGGTGGGGGGGGGGGGTACTATGACCGGGTATACAGGGTTGCTCGTCAGGATTGGCTCATTTTGGCAATTTTGGTCTATAGATGGGTCCCCTTCTGGAAGGGTAGAAGTATAGAGATGACCCAGGCCCTTATCCCAAATAAGGTATAATAATTTGGGTCCTTGACAACACAGGTCTAGAGATGAGCTATATTGAACTGTTAATGCTTGCCATAATGATATATCCTAGTCTGAGCAAATTAAAGGTAGTTTTGTAAAAATTTAAGTTTTATATAATTATTTCACCATATAAAATTAGGTCTAGAGATAGGTCACTTTTGCCACTAGACGAGGTCTCTTGATACCCCCTAAATTTTCCAAAGCCAGGTTTAGAGGTCAGAATTCACTGAGGAGCATCCCGTTCAAAAAATTGGAAGAACCCCCCCCCCCCCCCCAGGCTCAAAGGAGCAGGCAGAGATGCAAAGGCTAGATAACACAGAAATCCTAGTTATTCTAGGGCCTACTGTAGTTTATTTTAGGCTCAACCCTACAGTTTTATGACTTAAACTTGTAGGCCTGTGCCAAAAATTATATTGGGGGATTTTTTAACAGAGCACTTCGAGAGACAAAGATTTTACTTAAGTTGCACAGATCCATAGCTGTAGGCCTACTTTCGTAATCTGTCTATCACAGCATTTCAAATTATTGTTTACAGCAATAGTTATGGGTAAATATTAACATTTGTGTACAACTAGCCCCCCTTCCCCCTACCTGCTAAAACAAAGTCATTGCAAGTTAACTTTCAAACAATAAGGAACAACTTTATTTTATTAGATCCTTGTAGGGAATTATGTAAGCTTTGCAACGAACCATCAGACAAGAAAATCCGTGCAATATTAAGCGAATTGTTTGAATTACCGCGCCAAGATGGCGGACTTGATGACGTATGTCCGGCCGGCCGATTCGGCATCTAGGCTTTTATATCTATGATTCCAAAAACCAAGAAGGGAACGAAAGATTTCACACGGATTCAAAGTGTGCGATACTTGCTATAAAGGATCAATCCCTCACTGAAAATGTACACAAACTCACTAGCATAACAGCTGCTGCCTTCTTTCATCAGAGTAATGGAAGGCAAATCACATAAAATTGCATCCCCAGTCACATAGGTATCCATGGAAATGAGGAGGCTGATCAACTTGCATTAAGCACTCTGCATCACCATCAATCAGACCCTCATGCAATTAAAACAACATTTTCTGGTACTGCCAGAATGAAGCGCACAGTGAGATTCGCCAAGCATTTCTCCAAGGATCCAGGTCTGCAAAATGGTAAGTAGAAAACAACAATTTACAAGTCTTTCCCCTTCCAGAACACTCGCTGTCATCGTCAGTCGACTACGACTAGGATGCATGTGCATCTGGCAACTGATCAATGTCGAAAACAAAGCACGCAAGTACTGCGAACTGGTAGTAGATCAGCCATTCGAGCATTACTTATTACACTGCCCGGAGACTTTTCTTTTAGGCAGTCACTCCTCCCTGACATTCATACTGCATTCCTTTTCATTAATTACTGAATTAAGGATTTCTCTTCGAATTAGTCCTTGATGGCATACAGCCATCTAAAGTATAAGCAAAGCATCTCATCCATTCGCTACTCATCATCGACACTCCTTACCTCTCCTCCCTTATCCTCCCCTTGCTGTCCCCTTCTGCTGGCACCTTCACGATCGGTCCACGGAAGTGAGCAAGGACCCCATGAAATCTTAATTCCCATCCTTTTTCCTCCAAACTTGATTTTATTCCTTCCTTCCAAGGCCCTCCTACATACGGTGACTTACTGCTATAACGCCTTCTCTCCCACTAGTGCCTTTCCTTTCCCGCCCAGTGGCTAAATTGAGCCGAATGGTATCCGTTGTGAAGAAATATCAATCATCAGTTACGGGCTGCTGAAAAGTAAGAGACCGTGCCAACACAAGGCTGGATTAATCTACTTCTATCCATCCATCCATCCGTCCTTGCTATAGTGATGAGCCTAATACAACAGGCTGTACCGCAGGTTTCAGTTCCAAACTGTGCTTTGTTATCCTAAACAATTTTGTTTACCATCACAGGATTTTACACGTTCATATGCGATGTGACATTAGGTTTACAGAGTTTTTACCCAGGCTTTAGTAAATTACAAGCATTAAACGCACAATTTAATGGATGTTCGCCAAGAAAATTATTTCTACAATATATGACATGTGATAAAGGAATGTATGGCTACGCCTTGCTGCCGGTCGCTACAAATTCCCTGTTAAATGTACCTTCACCACTACAAGTATTGTGAAGACTCAAAGCTTTTAATAGAGAAAAGCATTTCTTCTCTAGTGGCATGATCAAAACTGCACTTACGCCGAGTTTTTTTTTTTTTTTTCCAACACGAATAGCTGTTTAGTTTTGAGTATTCGTATTCCCTAACTAAGAAATCAGCTACCCGCCTTCGAAAGATGACTCTCCATAGTCCATACGGTAGTTTTTTTTTTTTTTTTTTCTAGGTTCTAACTCCACCGACACCGAGGGTGCTCTGCGAAACCCTCAAACTCAACTAACATCATAATGCAGACATATTCTGATATTTTTTCCGTTTTATTGAACGACTTGATAATTTCAATCTTGATAACGAGCGGGAACCTATTGTCTAGTCTCGGGTGCTGTCCAGTTGGCAGAAATCCACCTTATTAAAACACAAACACACAAACATACAAATAATCTGTTTACTCTGAATTGCATGCATTCCTCACCCTTTGAGAGCATGCATGAGTAAAACGCTTGAATAAATAGTAATTGAGTTGAATAAAGCACTGGGACCTATGAGGTCATTCAGCGCTGAAGTGGAAATTGACAGTAAAAGGTTTGAAAGGTGTAAGTAAGAGGAAAACTTACTTCCCAGTGGCACTATGAATCAAGTGTTAGGAGAGGGTGGAAAGTAAGATGAAGAAAGATAATATAAAAGGAGGTATAGTAAAAGGAACGAAAGTGGTTGCAGCTAGGGGCCGAAGGCACGCTGCAAAGAACCTTGAATAATGCCTACAGTGCACCGTACGAGGTCCACTGACGGAACTAACCTCCTACGGGGAATAAATGGTAATTGCATTAGCGTAATGTTTCCTTTAAGTCTACTGCTGCAGCTGCTGGTACATATACTAGTCGCAGTAGTGGCGCACTTACCAAGTTTTTCCGTGTAACTCAGCAGGAAGTTTTTGTTAATGAATTTCTCAAGTTTCTTCTCTACGTCGTCGATTTTGCCCTTCCTCGCGAATTTGATGAACTGTTGAGCTGTGGATAGATAAATACAAAGGTGTGAGTCAAGTTCCAACTCTTTATAATGCCTGTTCAAATATTATTTATTCAAACTGCTTACGGAGGAAAAGGACTATGTTTCCACCACGTTATTCATTTAACGGATCTAATCCAGTTTTAAAAGAATGAAATATGGCTTTTTGTGCTTAGAGAGAGAGAGAGAGAGAGAGAGAGGTGGAGCTGATTGAAATGAGAGTAATGAGAAATGTGGCATATGTGTGAGCGTTTTTGTAACGAATATGTAACTAAGTCCAAGAAACGGACCCTGAGCTTGAAGACAGTAAAATAGACAAATTAAGGTTTCTTTAAATTAATATATATATATATATATATATATATATAATATATATAATATATATATATATGTGTGTGTGTGTGTGTGTGTGTGTGTGTGTGTGTGTGTGTGTGTGTAATAGTTATATTAATAAGTAAGATAGTGGCAATGATCTTATCAGCTACACAACGTTATATGATTTTTTCTAAGTGAAAGTGGAAAATAGTATCGTAAGGGGAATGTCTGAACAATATAACCTTTGTATTACAATGATGAAAGAAATTTGTGATGAACAGCAAATATTCTGTTGGCGAAGTCTGCACACAGGGCGAACTGATGTTCTGTTGATGTAGTCACATCTGACCAGAGATCTCTTGTGTTTGACAACGTTGACATTGGCCACGGTTACTAAATCTCCAAGAATCTAATGACGCAGTCAATTCTGTTGCGTGTGTTGCACATACCCTCGTAGGATGTCCAGTAGATATTTTATTTCTCATTTACCATTATTATTTTTGAAATACTGAGATAACCAGGTACTATTTTATTTTTTAAATCTTCTTCCAGTGACCCCTATATCAACTGTAACGTAAACTACGTTGTCAAACTAGTAATTTGTGACAGTTGCGAAAAACCACAATTGGTTACAGTTTGCGTCGATGGAATGGAAAATAGAGTTTAGGCCAAAGGCCAAGCACTGGGACCATTGACGTCATTCAGCGCTGGAAAGCAACTTGTGAATAGGTAGGATTGAAAGGTATAACAGGAGGATACCCTCGCAATTGCACAATGAAATAACTGTTAGGAGAGGGTGGATAGCAAGATGGAACACAGATAATAAGAATTGAGGTACAGTAAAAGGAATGAAAGGGGATGCAGCTTGGGGCCGAAGGGACGCTGCAGAGAACGATTATAATGCTTACAGTGCACCCAGTGAGGTGTACTGACGGCACTACCCCTAAGGGGTACAGTTGTGCGTAGTTTTTTCTGTGAAACAGAGAGTGAGAATGGAAATGCGTGAGACTTTGCCTGAGAGAATAGGCACCTCCTACTATTTTTCGCAATAACCCCTGAAATGAAGAAGATCGGTCTCATTTCTAAAAGCACCTATTACATATATAATTTATAGATGACCATATTTTTGTATAGCTCCTATCATGGAAATAACAACATGATATAAAATATAATCCGACTATGTAGCCACTGTTTATATACTATATATATATAATATATATATATATATATATATTGATTATATACTATGTGTGTGGAGAGAGAGAGAGAGAGAGAGAGAGAGAGAGACTTACCATGACATTCCAGTTTTTCCTTCTCCTCTTTATTCTGCAAAGCATCACAGTCCACATGAATGCCGAAGCTCTTGACGCTGGTGATCTCGTAGCTGGCCCACAGCGCGTAGATCATCACCATCGCGATCATCATCCTCTCCATTGTACTGCTCATGTTTCCTTTCAGGTTTGTGACGACGCACCTGTGGGAGAAGTAATATCACTCAGATATCTTTAGTAACGAAACACATGAACTTATGAGTCCCGCGCTGCCTCTATTGGCTTTTAGAGTAGAATAGAACAGAATGTAGCATTTTGGCCAAAGGCCAAGCGCTGGGACCTACGAGGCCATTCAGCGCTGAAATGGAAATTGAGAGTAACAAGGTCTGAAAGGTGTAACAGGAGAACCTCGTAGCTGCACTATAAAGCAATTGTTAGGAGAGGGTGGACAATATGATGGAAGATAGAGATTACTAACACAGGTTAAGCAAAAGGAATGAAAGGGGCTGCAGCAAGGGGTCGGTGGACCGCAAGAGGTGCACTGACGGCACTACCCTCCTACGGGGTTTATTGGCTCTTTGACTTCTTGGCAACAATTTGCCTGTTTCATATGATCCCTCCATAGGGCGCTTTATCCCTCTTCAGGGCAGCCTGCGCCTCACCTTCATAGTCAGGGTATTCTGCTCCCGTTAGGTGTTGTAAGCGTCTTTCTCAGTCTCAACTGTCGGGACTCTATGGAATATTAGATCAAAGCGTTTTTTGTTATTTATCTTAGCTCAAAGGAATGACACTTCTTGGACATACGTAGTACATCAAATATAGATACTTCTAATCCTTCTACCAGCAAATTCTCTCACGGGATCAACCTTTGTTCTTAACCTTACTTAGAATTAAAGTCTAACGACCGAGTAACGCTAAGAATTTTAGGTGGCAGTTATAGATTCTCACTTTAGTGTCCTGACGGACTGACACCTTATTCAAGAGCGGACGCAAACTATAGTAGTATTTGTTTTGAGCGGCAATCCTGATGTGCATCTCCCGTTACATCTCAGCCTTGAAAGCTAACATCCCGCCTAAAAATGCACCGATTGGGGATCACAAGAAACAGTGTACAAATGACTTTTGTAAGATGAAATTAAACCCAACACGAGCATTTCTTTGAAGGCTGTTTCTACAAATCTAAGGTTTGGGGTCACAAACTCTGTCCACCGTTATTTATGGACCTTTTTTTTTTTTTAAGTCAAAGTGAACAAGGCTTGATAGAATGCATATAAGTGAAACATTTTCCATTGTTACTAACATGTTTTCTTGTTCTCATAAAATTAAGAACTAATGTATAAATGCGCAGTCTATTATCAGTAAAATGTATCCATAAGGAATATCACGTGAAAAACGTATAAAAAAAAAAAACAGGAAAAAATATTTTTCCTAGTCATCCCTAAATTTGTTCATGCATTAGTTTGAAAATATGAAACTATTTCACTAACTAGCTCATTTACATAATTATCATGACGTTTGCTTATTTATATACATGATACAAGTACAGTGCCAGGGCCTGATTTCTTATTTGTTCGTCGCGGAAGCAAAGCAGAACTCGTACTACCAATTTCTTTCGCTGCTGTTTCCTTAGGAACTGCTGACGCATCCTTTTCTTTCGGTTTTGCGACGCAAACTTCACATGCGGTAGGCTTTGTAATCTCTACAGGATCTATGAACTCGAGCTAGAAAGCTGTCTTCCTCATGAGGTCGACAAAGTGAGACAGATCACTGCACCGTTCAATTATTTACTTCCAACTGGCAATTTAGCTGCAAACCACCCCACACACGACAAACTGGGTTATAGGTGCAGGTGAACTGAAGTCTAGTTTTTCGGAAATCAGGTCAGTTCAAACTACTCCCATACAAGGTCAAACTGGCTGGCATACCTCTAGTTTGACAGTTTAACCGTGGCCACGGTTTAACTGAGCGAAATGAGGTCCCTTATAGGGATAACGCTGTGCTTGCATGGGTACCACGAAAGAATTTTGGACGATTTCGGACATGACCAAATTTCTCCACCCGCCACGTGTTCCGAAAAAGCTATGCACAAAGGAAACAAAAGATACTTTAGATACCCCCTCAAGCCACAAGAACCTTTAACAATAAATTACAGCATCCCGATATTGAAAATATCGCTAAGTAATTAGACACCTAAAATCCGGTAATCCGTTCACTATACTGTCGTTGTTGCATTTATATATATATATATATATATATATATATATATATATATATATATATATAGATATAGATAGATAGATAGATAGATAGATAGATAGATAGATAGATATTTATAGATTTATAGATATTTATATTATATATATATATATATGTATATATATATCTATATCTATATATTATATTATATGTATTATATATTATATTACTAGTATTATATTATATCTTTATTGGTGTCATTTCTTTATCTTTATATTTAGCATCATCTGTATATGTGATATGACCTATATAGTAGTAGGCTACCATCTTTGCTGGCTTCTATAAAATACCGTGCTTTAACTGTGGAGAAATTTATGTCGGGGAAACTGGCAGCTTCGTCTCGCAAATATTAATAGATTATAAACGTTCAGTAAGATATCATATTTCTGTTAATAATTGCAAGATGGCCCTGCCATATTATGGTTCAAAATTTTATGATTTCCATACATACCTACCAGTGATTATTTCGTTATCATAAATGGAGCGAATCTACACTATTTTCAAAAGGTTCCGTACAAAAGGTGTTTCTGGAATTCTTAATCATCTATCACTAGGACGTTGGAAAAAATTATATCACGGAACAATTCATTCTAAACAGGATCCAGATTCTAGATCCTGATTTCAAGATACATTCTCCTGCAAGTGCTCTAGTGCATCCGTAACCAGATTTGACCCAGCTGGCTGCTAACAATGATTACCGACCGACCCTCATCAAAGGTCCGCCACAACTGCGGATCGTGCCCGCACTGTTATTCTATTACGGCATAATCCGCAAAAATATTTTTCACCTACCAACGAAATATTAGGTTTCCATATTAAGTGCGTTTTCGTGCCCCTTAAAATTTCATATATTTTTCGATTACGGCACATATATAATGTGTGTGTGTGTGTGTGTGTAGTCCTATTACTGTGATCTGTAAGATTCTAGCTTAGCTGACAAGACAAACACGACCTGTGTTCAAATCCAGAGTGGTTTTCCTATAGCTTATAGTGTCGTTGTAGACCTAATCAATGAAAAAGTTATGTAACTGGTAGGCAATCGGTTACAGCGGTTTGTGTGTGTGTGTGTATATATATATATATATATATATATATAGATAATATATAATATCTATATATATATATATAGTATTATATGATATATATAAAGGTGTTATGCATGGGACTACAATACATTTGCCTGGTGCCTGGATCAACTATCTTAATAAAAAAACATTTAAAGTACAGAATATCTCTGTCCTCCTTTATGACGCTATTCAGAACCTTCCTGTTTGCTTCCTATGCTCTATCCATTGGCTTCGCAACTGGCAATGCACGGATGGTAACAGATGCAAACGATAGCTAGGACCACCATGTTTTATGTCGGAAACTACAAACGGTGGGAGATATGGAAGCTCAACACGCGGAAAATATGACACGCGTAATGGTGTATTGGCCGATGTATCGCAACTTTTTTTAGTTTAGTGGTTTAGTGTTGCGTAGACACAAGGCTTGTCTGAAATCGCTATCCAGTTGATTGTTGTGGTGCTCACTGAACTAAAATGAAAATTTTCAAGGGATGTAGGCAGATGGTGTTCACAGACACTTAAAACGACTCATAATCTTTTTTGTTTATGTGAGGGGTCGAAAAAACTTTACACGACGAGTTATGTTTGTCATTATAATTACGGTTGTAACCAAGACTATTCCTTGTTTTTCAAAGTGTCACACGCATATTCAGTAACGATTCTTGAAGTGACTTAATCTTAATATTTCTTGATTTGCTGCGACTTCTGTCACGTTAAACATTTTGGGGCTTTGCATTGCTGGCCTGAAGCTGGTTAACTGTCTTGGTTATGTTTACTTCTTCCAAAGAAATTACATGCTTGTTTATTTCGATAAGACTTCTTACTCGATTTACATCAATTTTCTTGCGCAGCCTAACAGTTGTAACTGCAATTGTGTTGCTTCAAAGGTTCTAGCTCGGTCTAGTGTTTTATTAATGTTATAATGTTCAAGGTTATGGTCATGGGTCTTTTAATGCAGCAGTAAATAAGTCCCACACTTTTGATCAATTAAACTGTACTCTAAGGCTTCTGGAGACCTACAATTACATGTATAGCAAGGTAATTAAAAATCCACTAGTTTACTGTTTTTGCTTTACGTCTCGGCTTCATAACCTAAAATCGGACATAGTAGTCGTAAATTACTTATGCAAAGCATTCCAAACTTCCTTGGGTTCCTGTTTCTGACCAACTGTTAAGTTTGCCCAATTATCACAAATCTCCGCAACTCGTGGCCCCTCCACAATAATAAGATTACCCATCTCCTTCCCTGACTTGTTTGCATAGGTTGGGGTACCAGGGGTAGGCAACATAGGCTCGCAATACCTTTTGAATATCTTTAACTGACGAGGTAAATTCTCAGAATCCCAGGTGCTCTTATACCTTGGAAGTCACAGAGTAGATCACAAATTCACAATAGTAACCTGTACTCCATTGCTCTTACACACACACAATAAAATAGATAGGCTACTCATCGTCAGTTGATACAGCCGATGCCAGACGGGCAACAATGTCACAAGGCTAGGTTTCACTGCCCAGTATTCTTCGGTTTTTTAAAAAGCCTAAAGCTACCACCATGTTATACCTATGTGGCAAATGATAAGCTGTGGAGTATCTGGTGGCTTTATTATGCAGAAACCACGTTAAACGCGCCAGCCGACAGTTGCAGTATCTTGCTCAAGGCTCCAGCCTTCATATTATATAATTTTGTAAGAAGTAACAATCGTTAAAATAAAGGGAGAAAACGCGCTGTAAATTGTAATGGTTCTTACACTGACCCTATGAAGTCTGCCGTTACATTGTACTTGTTTCTATCTTTTAATTATAGCAGTCTCAGATTATTCTATAAGAATATAAAGGTGGAAATATAACATTTGTAACTTTAATATTATGAAACCATCATGAAAACTTCCAATCATCTATTTAATTATGAAACATTACTACACCATGGGAATGGCATACGTAGCCTCCTATAAAGTGCACAAACTGCCAGACATTATAAATATTAAGGTTAGTAGGAGATCTTGAGTGGGGTAAACTGTATAAGATTAAACTTTGCAGATATATTTATCAGTTGATACATCGCGATTTTTAATTCTTAAAGGAAATCAGCTAAAGCTGAAAAGTTTTCCAATGTTGCATTCTGCAACTCCAAGCTGAATTCTCCTGGAATTATATAATTTCGGGAGGTGACAAAATCAGTATATCGGTCAGTCTTTATCAATTACTGTTTACCTGTTTTTCAGATGTCCTGCTAAAATACACGCTCACAGTCCAAGTTGAAACCTAAACTTAAATATTTAAGTTTATGCAGCTGCTCCTATAGAGCGTTGACCGCCGAAACCGTTGAATGTTACGGATACTAGTGGCTGCACTATCGAGAGGACTAACAGTTTTCAAAATTTAGAAAGTAGCTCATAATTGTTGCTGAACATCAAATTCAAATTTGGAACTGCCCATGTCTCTCTCAAGCCTAAAATTGCGTTGCAGTAACGAATAGAGTTCGACTCTGACTCTCCTGATTTAGGCCTACTCGATTCGCCCGCATAGCCCATCTGATTCTCTGGTTTAGGCCCATCTCATTCACAGACTTTTGCCCACTAGATTAACTAAGTTTATCAAATGAACTTCCTGGATAAGAAAAAAAAAAACTATTCTTGTATGTTGAAGTAGCTGGGATTTTGTCCCATAATAGTAACTTTCCTACGGCATTTAGAAAGTAGCCCACACGATTATGCAAATACACTTTTCAAATTCGCTCAAGTTAGTTTGTCTATGAAATTAAGATATGTTTCAGTCATGGAGATGGCACTTTACATTAACTTTTATACGTCTCAGTTTGAAATGTTGCTCTCATCTCTGAGATGCTTCTTCATTCACAGACCTGAATGCCATTCATCTTATTCAGGATCACGCCTCTACCACTTCTATAGATCTTTGTCTATTCTATATACTAATCACCCCCATCGATCCGACTCAGTAAAGTTTAGTAGCTATTTCAATCTGATACTACAAAATATTTTCTGCATTAAACTTTATTTGAGTTTTCATTTCCCTAAAACGAGGCTGAAAACCTTTAGATTCGTGGTCGTCGAGCACTTACTTTATACTAGTAAGTTCTATGTTTTGCCTCCCTACTGTGGTCGGTCTCGGTTATTTTGGACTAAGGAAGTAAGCATACGCTATGTTTTGAATCTCGGCAATTTTAGTAAAGTAAATATATATATATATATATATATATATATATATATATATATATATATATATATACATTTTTATCACATCTTCGTGGTTTATATATTCATTAAACTACAAAAGTCGTTTAATATCCAATATATGTATATATAAATCGAATTTCCCTCATCCATTTTTGCTTTTTTTTTGACGATTCTGTGTTTCACCTCCAATTGCGTCTGACTGATTCAGTGTTTTTTACAAGTCATGAAAGTCAATTTGTAGGCGTCCTAACAAAAGGTTTACGCACCAAACTCAAAACAAAGTTATCGTATAGCAGAAGACACGAAAATGATTTTCATACTGATAATGGATTATAAAAATTCTACGTTAGCTTTGGGAGATTAGCTTTATCAATAGTGCAAATATTGCCCGATTATCCAATATAAAAAATCGACCCTTTTTCCTTCCAGTAAGATAATTCCATCCCATTTCCTGTGTGACTGTTTCGAGGGCGCATCGGATCATTGTTACCAACTTGTATTTTTATGCTTTACAAAGAGCCACAGTTGGGAAACACGCACATCATTATTACCTTGAGACAAACATATTTCCCATGATTTGCGCTCATGGGCGGCCACAGCATATTTTCCAAGAGGGGGCAAATTATATATATATATATATATATTATATATATATATATATATATATATATATATATATTACACACATATATATCATATTATATTATATGCATTGGAACTGCGATGCCAATAATGTAAGTGAAGCAAGATGCGATAAAGAAAATTTATAATGTTGCATTAACTTTTTTTTCAGGAGTTCCATATACTGTTCGGCTGATTTCAAATATTTCTGGCAAGAACAACGTAGTTATATACGGCATACAAATCTTATACAATACATAATGATACCTTTAATTTACTTAAACTGAAAAAATACATTGTAAAATGGAAGAAAAACAGGGATGTAGTTAAATGTAATTAAATGTATATGATTTTTTTCCAGGATTTCGGCGGGGGGGGGGGGGGGGGGCAAGTGTCCCCTCTTGCCCTTATGTACGGCCGCCCATGTCTGTGCTGTGGTACTCGGTCCGGTCTTTTTTGCTCCGTACGATATCACGCTTCACTTTTGTTTTTTACCACTTCCCCAGCTTTAAAGCTATCGTATTTCAATTTTTTTATCATTTATACTCTCTCTCTCTCTCTCTCTCTCTCTCTCTCTCTCTCTCTCTCTCTGCCTTCTTTTATAATTTGTCGTCTGCTGTACTTACACTGTTAGGCAAATGAAATGTAACGTTGAAGCGTAAATATGCGTTTGGTTTCCTTCTGCCAAGTGTTGTAAAGCTTGTATCAACTTCCGAATTAAGTGTGACTTCATCTGTCCCGTAAAAGGACAACAACTTTTATACAGCGCCAACTCGCCGTCAGAAATGAAAGATTTATTGTTTAAATTTGCACTTGTTAAAGCATACATTCATGCAAGATTTTCTTTTGTAGAAGTATAGCCTGCGAGTGAAGAAGTACTCATTGCAGTCTATGCTAGTTTAGCTATCACGTAAAGCAAAATTCACGCGACAACTCGCTTCTCTAAATAATATAGACTATGCTTTCCATTTTGGTGAAGCACAAAATAATTCTATTTTTATTATGTTTATTTTTCTATTATTTTTGGAGTACCACAGAATTCGCTTTTGCGAAAGTTATTCCTCGGCAAAATTAAGACTCCAACGATCGAGTATAAATGAAATTGAGAATATGAATAATAAAGTGTCTCAATAGCGCTTGATCTTTCACCCAACAAATAAACAAGTAAAAAATGCTCTGAGTTTCTCCGGCGCAATCTATATATGTAGCAAATAAATAAATCCCAATAACCTAAATCACTGAGAGTAAGAGCTAAGGAGCACAAGGGCATGTTGTTATAAGTCTGACGTCAAACGCATTTTCAGGGTCGCCCTGATTGAAGCTTCAAAGATCTCGGTGAACTTCGCCAGAACCTCGTCCTTTCTTAGACAACTACTTTCGTTCAAGAAGTAAATATCAAGATTAAGCTGGACATATGAGGCACTTGGAGATAACCTTTCATCAGTTTTATAGGGTAAGGCCAAAACAAAATATTATAGAAAAATATATCAGTCTACCTGCTGGACAAACACAGTACTTAATTTCTTCACAAATGAAATGAAAAAGAATATCTCCCTCGTACAGGAAAGTAGACCGAACTTTGTTTAAGAAGATAATGAGGAAAATGCACTAAACTCTTTACCAGAACATCCCAAGCTAGAGTGAACTTTAAAGAGAAGTGACTTTGAATGACAGATTTGCAATTGAGACATCATCTGAATGCTGCTTAATTAAGCTAAGAATCTCGATGGGGCAGATCTGCGTTTTCCTTAATTAACTTAAGATTAAAGGTGAGTAAATGTCGCGTATTTGTGTGGTGTGAACTAAGTAGTATACTTATGGTATCGAAACTACCAGAACCGGTCATTTTTAAACTTGCGCTGTTTTAGAATATTCTGCGAGACCACAGTTACTTGTATTTTTCCTTAAAAATAATGGACGTCACTGATCAGCTTTAAAATAATTTAATGTTCCTTCCCAGCTTAATTTCGAAGCCAGTAAATAAAAGAATTATTGTTGCTTACAATCATCACAAATGGACAAAATAATCCTGTACATGGCTTTGTTCTTTTAGTAACTACTCAGGAACGACTTTCCCTGTTTGCAAGGTCATAAATAAAGATGGAAAACTACCCGAATGTAAACTCTAAGAGTATTTATGGGTTTTTATCGAGAGATGAGAAGTTTGGCCCAGATATTGAAGAGAAATGCCCTTTATTTGAATGGAAAATTATTTCGGAAAATGTTAACAGTAAATTCATTAATAGTTATGATAGAGAAATTTTGTACAAATATGTTCGTGAAGTTCTGGCCACAAAAGATGGATTATATATATATAATGAAAATAACAAATAGTAAACTATGTTAAAACTGCAAAGAACCAGAAAATGTGATGCATTCAATTTATTTCTGTAGATGTAGGAAGAAACTGGTTAATTGGTTTCGTGAATTATTAAATGAATTGTGTAATATAAGACAAAAATTTTATTGAAAATTTTGAAATTGGATTTTGAAGCACATTAAAAAAAAAACAGGATCATTGCTATAAATTTAATTTGGGACAATGTTGTTGGGATCTGGTTAGCCCACAATGCAGGAATAAAAGATAAAAAAGATGGCATACGGTTGTTTATGAAATCAAGGATAATAAAAAAATAGATATATACTGATAAAATCTTATATGGGTAACTACAGAAAAATATTTACATTAAAATACGTAGATTATATGTAAAAAGTACATGATATGTTTTTTTTTATTAAATTCTACTAAATTTAAGTCAACTTGGATAAAATTCTGAATGTAATTCTGTTGAAATGGTAAAATATTGTATATTTTTCTCTTAATAAAAAATTAAAAGAAAAAAAAAAGTGGAATCCCTCCTAATGAAGTACTTCAGTATAGGGTGTCTTTGATTATTTGCGTGTTTCACAGTACGTGTACACACTTGGAAATAAGGTTATATATTAATTAAGTCAGTTTTTTGTGATTTGGCCATACCTCCCTAGCATTGACTCTAACTCTACTTTTTCATAGCAACTTAGTGGCATTCGAGTGCGCGTCATTTGGTTATCACAGGTTACGAGCAGTGTATAAATAACATTCACTGAAATAATATCGCTGACATAGCAGGCTTCTGAGTAACCGATTGTGTCACAATGAGAGCTCAGAGATTCGTGGAATAGCAAACAAAAAAAGAACAAAGGTAAATGTAAGCCGCGTGAGACTGCTTGCACACGATCGTCTGCCCACATACGCCATCCATTAGTGCGTAGGTGAGAAGGCTATGTTATATACACCTTCGTTTTACTTGTTCTATATCCGTCCCTTATTTTATTTATCAGTCAGATGGTAATTCACCTTAGCGAAAACTGCCTTTGAGAAAACTGCTTAACCTCGTTTTACCTTTCTCATCATTTAATTCGGGTCACACTGAGGCTGTTTTTACAGTAAAAAAAAAAATCAGATTAAGATCGTAACCGCGATCTTGATCGGTTCTGAAGATGACGAGGCAGAAAGGGATCTCAACGTCGCGGTGACCAATGAAAAGAAACTTCGGTCTTCTTTGTAGGATCATATTAATGGAGCGATATTTCAACTCAATTCCTTGAGCGAGTCGGTATCTCGCATGTGCGCTGTGCATTTCCGTGAATGATAGATAAAGCTATTGAAGTTGTTATGCTCCTCATTTTCATGTTATCTCACGTGTCCTTCGAAAAGCAAAAAAAATTTTTCTCTTGTTCTTTGAAGAATTGCGGCTCGGGGTAAAGGGACAATTGGGAAGGATTACCAGACAAAGGAGATCTGATATCCAAAGACTTCCAAGAGGCGAGAGTCAAAAGTAGCCTGTTTGTTCATTCACACGAAGCACCGAGAACGACGTCACGAAGCCGTGAAACTATTCATCCGAATATGATACCGAATCAATTGACTGAAATTCACGTCGGAGATGATCGTCTTATGTCATCCCTCACAACAGCTGCTTCTTGAATTGCTTGTTCTTTTCTCGAGCTGGATGATTAACCATGGTTACGTACAGCGTCATCAGAGGTGACCCCACGCTCAATTAAAATTCACAGCTCATTACATTCATGAAGCGTCATGTCACATCTCCAGACCAAATTAACGAGACATGGGTTAGTTTAGGTGACGTCAAAGTTTAGTTTTAAATGATGACTGAGCTCTTTTCAAGTGAATAATTGCATGCGCGTAGTTCCTATGAAGAGAAGGCGAAAGTGTGCGAGAAGATTAAACGACATAAAAAAAAAAAAATAGAAAACGGAACCAAACAAAGACGAAGACGCAGAGGCAAGAAGAATCAGGGTTAGGAGAAGCGTGAAAGAGAATCAGGGTTAAGAGCGGAGGAATAAAAGACAGGGAGATATTAGAGAGTTATATCGTCGTGTACGATGAAGATGGATGAAGATGAAAAGGGCCAGGAAATATACCCGTTTGTTTGTATGTTTCTGTGTCCCAAGGAAGTTCTTTTTATTCCTTTACTAGATTTTTTTCCTGCTCCTACAGGAGTATTTTACAGGAGGTTAGAGTTTATGTCAGTATGAAGAAAAATCGTAATGGCAAGTGTTTTATGTATTCTTATTGCAATATGGGACGCAACATTATCACGACATTAGTTGTGTTTTATGTAAGTATCTTAGACTAAAATTTGAGTAGCACTAACAATATGATTTGGAACAATTTAGAACCCAAAAAGCCATATTAGTAATATTTTCCTGAAAGGTTATAGAACGAAGACTGTCGAAATACTGCATGGTTCCTATGGCATATTTATTGACATGGCAAATTGAATAACTGTCATTCTATTGTATGGCAAAAATCTAAAGGTTTCGATAACTGTAAAATTTATCAGCCTCAATTTTGGCAAGAAAAGGGTCCTGTCAGTCCTGCCATATTCTATGACGACAAACCTAACTCTCTCTGTAGACGTATCCTTTATACTGAAGAAGAGCAAAAGTATGGGGCCGAATATTTCAGTAGTGTATATTGTTCTTGAAAGAAGGAGGATTATAGGACTCAGGGAAAATAAAAAAAAGGAGAGAATTCCAAAAGCTTGCCATTGGAAGAGAAATAGATACCGAACTAGAAAATCCAAGACTTTTCGGATGTCTCGACATGGTGGATTTTGCAAGATTGCCAAAAATGGTACCAGTCAAGATAAGGAAAATGGAGCCGCTTTTGGACAGATTCTACTCTTTGATCTTAGCCAAAAGAGAAAGTCTAAAAACGGGTTCGCACTGGGTAGATAAGTCGATAATTAACTGTCCCTCGTGTCGGTCCCTGTCGAGGAATGCTACTTAGGAAGAAAATCGCCCGAATATTAAGCAAGTAACTTCCGTGATAACAGCAAAAGCACCTCTTTCTCTCTCAGTTCTTTCGTCTAACCTTAGTTATTGCAAAAGAATCACGTCTAATATCGACAATAAGTAGATTCACAGCCTGAAAAAACTAGTAAGGTCATCCCTCTCTTCATGCAAAAATCGGTCAGAGCTTGAACAGAAAAAATAAATGAACTGATTCAGATAAATTCAACATTCCCTCTCTCCCCCTGTGGCCGGTGTTCATGAAAGCAAGCAGCACAACTGTAATTTTAAAAAATATCAGTTCTTGGCAATTTGATTCAACTCCATGTTATAGCACAGGTTTTATATATATATATATATATATATATATATATATATATATATATATATATATATATATATATATGTATATATACATATATATATATATGTATATATATATATATATATATATATATATATGTATGTATATATATACTTTTCTGGGCAAGCTCCTGACCATTTGAATCTCCGTGATGCCCCTCCTGGGAATTAATGAAAAATGTTGATACATAAGTTTTCTGGGATTCTCTGTCAAAGGTTCTGGAATTCCTAGCAATCTTACGAGTAAGTTCTCGGCCTCATTGATAAAAGACCTAGAAATTCATTTCTTAAATATTTTGCTTTTACCCTATTTCAGTATTCGTTCGTCTATGTTTATGCTTTTTAGTTTTTTTTATTAAAAATACAGAAAGTAATTTTGATATTAATAGCGAATAAATGAATACTAGTCATAAACTACAAACTCAGATGACTGAAAATATATTTCGTTGACAGTTTTCTACTCGCCCGATATTCTTGCCCCAAAAAATTGCACCCATTTTCTCGAGCAAAATTTGCATCGAAAAAATCAACTAAACTTCGCAGACCAAGTACAGCACATCTAAACAAATACTAAAATGCCCTCGGAGATACCTTAACGCAAACTGCAAACTCATCGGAAAAGTAGCGGCAAAGTATTCATGCCTTATGGAATGATATGGTACTAGCTTCCCAGTCAAGTTGAAAGGATATAAAATGATTCAAAACCAAGTTACTCTTCACAGCTTAGAGAGCTACCTTTCACCTCAGTTGCTATTTTGCTTTTATTAATGATCAGGGTCATCTCGTTTTTATCCATATTTTTCTTACTTGTTTTCACCTATGAATATCTCCAATGAGTTTTTTTTTTTTTTTTTTTTACGCGGTATTGAATTCCAGTTTTAATGGTGAAGGCGTGACTATCGCTCTCAGATACGATATAGGTATATAATGAATATACAGTTGAATAAAATCGAAGGATAAGAGTTTCCTGAGTCACTTGGTGCAGACGACATCGTCGACGTCGTCCTTGGCCTTCTTCGCCATCGTCGGCGGTGACGCTGACGAACGAAAAACGGAGTAACCGCAGCCGGGGGCTAAGCCGGGATCAGATTTCTTCTTGAGTCACTTCACATCAGATAAAGGCTCAAGGGAGGTCATTCGTTTGTTGGAAAAGCGAGAAAGGACCAAAGTAATGCAGATGTTTGAAAGTTTCAGAAGTTAGCATATGATCTTAACGCTGATTGGGCAAAGGTCAGGGTTGATGGGCAACATGACAAGTTCGGCTAACAGGCACAACCTAAGAAACTTAATTGTCTTTCACTCAAAACATGTGTGCCTTTTGAAGCAGAGAGAGAATTTGCTAGTGAGTCATATTCTCAAATTTCCAGAATTTGAATGAAACACTTGAGCGTATTCGTTGTATATAATTGATTTAAATTAATTATTCCTCGTTGATCAGATGAAATCAATTGCTGCAAAACATTTTATTGACATTTACTTAATGCAAACACTTCGTACAAGAATAAAACTATATTTACTATGACGACGAAAAGGAAACGTGGGAAAGGTGAAGAATTATGAGAGTTCTTTTGATATGTAAATATAGCCTATAGTCTTCGTTTTAAATGAAACCTCAAAGGAAACAAATTCAGTAAACGAAAGAAAACAATCCCCTTGAAGGATGAGAAGGTACTCACGAAAAACGGCCAAGTAGGTACACCTCAAGTCACTCCGTACACATTACATAAGCAAGTAATCTAGCAAATTCAAGTCCACTTGCGCGTACAGCTAAAACGCCTCTTTCTTAATAATCAGTACTTGCACGTATAACTATAATGAATGTTTCACTATTTAAATGATTATCAATGCGCTGTTTTCACACTCTCTGTAATGAAAATAATGTCCTCACGCCAAATCCCAAGGTTGTCACACAATTGCGATGATGACGAGTCACAAGCAGTTCGAAAACGCACACGAGAGACTGATGACCTTATGTCACAGCAAAATATATAACCTCGTTGTTGCCGCCCCAGAACCCGTATCTACCCTCACCAGATAAAAGTAAAACTCGAAGGGGCAAGAGTTCACACTCAACTGACACTCAGAGTCCAATTAAAACTGAGCAAAAGAACGAATGGAAGCCTCGTAAATGTCCCGTATAAACAAGCCCCTGCCCTCCACCCTCTGATACCCCAAACCAAGGACTGGGAGTAGAAGCAAAGGTCTGCGATGTTGCAAACCCGCCCACTTCAACACCCATCAACAAACACTGCCAGCGGCAAAGCCCTCCTTTCCCAACGCAGCGCGGACATCATTTTAAACGGTCCATTTGTAAGACGTCATCTACCAGGAACACCGATGGTGCTCATTGTACACTGTTCATGCAGAGGGAAAGAAAAGCTAATATCCCCAGTGAACTCTTGCTTATTTTCGGTACGTCTCTGTACAAGAATATTACTTCTATGGTACATTATTGCTCAGGCGCTGCGTAGGAATCTCTGCTTTGAAAATTATTTCCCTTCTGGTTTCTATCTTCGACTACATCAGCTGAGACAACAGAACGTCCACCCATATCTTATCAAACCTCCATAGCAGCAACCATTTTGGTCTTTTCTCTCTCTCTCTCTCTCTCTTTCCCGCAACCTTTTATATATATATATATATATATATATATATATATATATACATATATATATATATATATATATATATATATATATATATATATATATCTATATATATATATATATATATATATGTATATATATATATATATATATATATATATATATATATATGTGTGTGTGTGTGTGTGTGTTAATTACTACCACAGTTGTCCTTTAACTACAGAATAAAGGCTGAATCACATGTGCAGATAACTTGTTCAGCATTGTAAACTTCCTATACCTACAAAGGTGGTTCATCAGCATTACAATGAATGTTTACACTGCTACACAACAGCACTTATTGCGCCACTTCAACCATCCACTGCTTGATAGTTCTTCCTCTCCTCCTTCCTCCGACAGGTCACTTCTGTGTTATATATTCTTTTCTTTATCTAATTTTTATCCAACCTCTTATCACGTTCGGGCCATCCCACAAACTCCAATCCATCTCTTTACCCTTCTTGAGCACTTCTATTTCATTTTCCCTCATTCATCGTCAATCCAGCTAACTCAACACACACTATGCATTCAATTTGACTCAGTAACATTACCTTTTTCATTTTTTTCATTACTCTCTGCACTTCCAGAAAGAAACATCTTCCACCAGTCCTTTCTGATTCCATAAAACTCCTCTTCTCTTCCGAGTCTTTGGCATAAACCTTCTTTGATTCCCTAATTCTTTGAAACACCTTTTTTTTACAATCAACCAAAATTTGTTACACTTGATCCTAAATATGTATACAAATTAATCCACCCATTCCTTCCTTCATCAAGCACATGAAGATACAATGTTGCATCTTCCTAATTTACATTCATCCTCATAACTTTAACTTTGCTCCCACTTACTTTCAGGTTTTTACCCTGGGCAGCTCTTCAAAATCGTTTACTGGACCTGGTGTCTGCAGTTTTTCTCTACAATTTCAATCAACAGTTTCATGAGCATCCATCTCCTTTTCTTCCTCCAACTTCTCATTTCACTCTGTCCAACGGGATTTTGGTTGACCAGAAAGATGTAACTCATTCTTCTGGCAGACCTTCTTTCATGTCTCAGTTATACAATAAAAGCTCTGGTTTTATAATAAAGTTTAATCACTCTGAGATGGCATCTCCATAGGAGTGTTTAGAGAGACTCTCCTCAAGGGATCCATCATCCAACTAGGCCCCCTCTTCCAGTCGTGGAAACCACTTCTGGGGAGGCTTCATAGCCTGGTAGGAGCCCTACCTGCCTCCAAGAAAGGGAGATCTGGAGGAGGACCTCTCTGCTGGGAGTGCCACGGTTCCTCCTGGGAAGGCATCCCTTAGTACTAGTAAGGGGCTGGAGGACCTCCTACAGGTATCCCTTCCCTGAGAAGCCTTGGCATACACCCTCGTTATTAGGCCCTCCTCCAGAGAAGCTTCGAGGAAGGAAGCTCCAGAGCTGGGCTTCACCAGTTGTAAGACTAATCTCTAGAGATGTTTCCTGGCCCTCCAGGAAATATGCCTCCTTCTTGGGATGCCAACCTCAAGGAATGGCTCCAGTCCTGGGGTGGCCTTGTTCCATCTTGGAAGAAACCCCCAAGAGATGCCTTCCTTAAGGCCTGTCCACACTAGGAAACATTGTTTGCAAACAGTTTCCAAAATGTTTGCAAACAGTTTTCAAACTGTTTGCAAACAATGTTTCCTGTCCAGACCTCAGTTGTCATCAGGATGCCAGTCGGTGCAGTAGCCTCTGAATTCTACTAGGCTATTTTAATGCACTCGAGGAGGGATTATAAGAGAAAGAAGAGATCTGTGAGGAAGTTTTTAGAAAAAGGAGTGTGTCATGCTGACTTTCTTCTGGTGGAATTGAAAATAGATACATATATACTTAATACACGTATACATACATACATACATACAAACAATATATATATATAGATATACACACATACATACATACAGTGTACTGTCGGCCAAAAAACTCGTGGCAGAGTTTCATAATTTTTCGTTCACCTGCCTGACGCACGATTCATGCCTTATTTATCTATTTTTCTTTTCAAAGATGGAAGAAATCATGTGTAATGACGTTAAAAACAGTCACTGATATCTTTAGAACATTATGTTATGTTATTGTGTAAAACTATTTTCCATATAGCAAAATTGACGTGAACGAAACGAAGTGATAAAAAACGTCATATCACAACCATAGATATACATTACCAAATAGATAGGAGGCACCTATCACTAGTAGTATCACATAAACATAGTCCTTAAATGATCATTTCAATATTAAGTTGAAGGTAGTTGAACTATTCCATTTGTTAAATTTTACAGAAAACATTGGAATCTCACAAAATGCTATCAAATTTAAAAAAAGAAAAAGAAAAAAAAAACGATATCTTAACAATGTGAACCAGGCGACCTCACTCTATTGCTTTTGATGTTATGTGCACGGGTATCTAATGTCAATGTGTCATTTATCGGTCTAAGAAACATCATTTGATGAGCGAGAGAATTATTGCACTGCATTCGGTGCAAGTTTCTGTTGGAGAGATATCAAGAAAGCTTAATAAACCGGAGAGAATCATACATAGATGAATAAAATTGTTTAAAGAACGGCAAAGTTTAGAACATGGGCCTAGAGGTGGAATACCTCGAAGCACCACATGAGAGCAAGACAATACAGTAGTGAAAATGTTGCTGAGCAACATTCATTTGTGAACTTTGAATTCTAGTGCCTCGTCACGACATTGCTGAACCAGGAATCATAACTAGCTCTACGCTTATGACTGGTGTCTGATGAATACTTTAGATGGAGAGGAAGAGATTGTTAAATCTACACTTGAAGTCTTTAATAGTTGTCTAATGAATAAGCAAACTTATCTTTGATGGATGAGAGATTCAGTTAGGCTTACTCTTTTTGTTTTGTTTTTTATCGGTGGCCAGTGAATACCACGGATAGGGAGGGAAACGGTTTCAATGATGCATGCATTTTTTTTTTCTTCAAAACCTAAAGAATACATTTTATTGGGAGATACTTTATTAACATCGGCCTAATCCTTCCATCACTCCTATACGCCACCTCCGCTCTCTTCTACATCTCAGGCGACTAGAACACTAGATCCGACTTCTCACTGCGAACTCCACCTTGTGAAACCATCACTAATGATAACGGTTATTTTAAAAGTCCCCGCACCGACAACGGACGCCTTAAAATACATGTTTATATATTTTCTGTTCAAAGAAACTTTATCTTTCATTCCACAAAATATGTGCATACACTCGTGTTACACCCTGTAGCCGTCAAAGAGCAACCCTTGATTAAAGCAGAAGGTTTTTCTTGGGAAAAAAAAAAAAAAAAACATGAAATAGACTTAAACGAGAACCTCACCTTTCCTATTTCTTATCCTTTCAGCTACTTATAATATGCTTATGTTAGTAGGTCTAGTAGTTATACATGTAAACTAATTTGAATTAATTTCTATTTAAAAGAAATTAATAGCTACAGAAAGATCATCGTAGGAAAGCTTTAAGGAAAGTAAGCCTTTCTTAATGTGTTCGTCAGTTTTGACTCCCACAGCTTTCCAAGGTGTCCAAATGAAACAGGATGATATGCAAGGAATTCGATAAAAAATAAGACTGAATTATATTCGTTTGATTTTTTTATGATTGCTTTTTGACTTTGAATAGCTAGGTCTGAGTTATTTATGTTAAGCAATTATTAAAAGGATAAGAAGAAAGGTGAACACGGCTAATAAAACAAGAATAACGGGAATAGTCAAATAAAGCAGATTAAATATATCTATATATATATATATATAATATATATAATATATATATATATTGTTGATTTAAATATTCATTAATATTACGTATCCGAGAGAGTATGCTGCTGAAAATAGACCTAGGTTTATCATGTGGGAAAATCATAAGTCCAATTTAGGCCCACTAAACGTGTCATGCAAATTATTTTATTGGTCAAAGGACAAAATTAGTTTAACTAAACATCGTTTTCAAAGAATGTTAACGCCTTGATGTATTATTATCGGCTGTAGGAGACGAAATGACAACACCCCAGTGCAGTACGATATGTTGAGTCAAGACTCGAGCGGCAGCAAAGCCAACTTCAAAATCTTAGGAATGCTGTCACGAAGCTAGTGTTGAAAATAAAATTAGAAATCGTGGACCCATCGGTATAATTTTCCTTACTTTGCAGAATAATTATCTTTAATACGTTGAATAAGTCTACTCAGTTCTAATGTCATTTATTTCATGTATAGCACCTTTGAAAGGAAATTTGATTTATTGTTAAGTAAATATTCTGGCACCTGCATATGGCAATATTTCCATAACGAACAATGAATTAAGAAACTACGCCAATTCTTTGTTGGCCGTCTGTACATGTGTATTTATACATATAATTATATATACATATATAAATAAACAAATACATAATTATACATGTGTATATATACATTTACACACAGAAACACTAAATGTTTTCCATTCTGGATGGGAAACAAATATGCGGTAAAAAAAATGGTTGCAAACAATGTTTCCTAGTGTGAACAGGCCTTTAGGAAGCCCTGTGCTCTATCCTACCAGTCTCGGTTGGCCTGACTCCCTCTGAAAAGGTGTCCGTGAGTGAAACACTGGAGACTTTTCTGAAGGGATGCCTCCAATCAGAAGAGTTGATCCCTACATCTGTTGTGAAGCTCTGCTTCAGGATGCACACCAACAAGCAATAACCCTTCCTCCCTCCGAGGTAGACATAACTGGAGAAGGGCCTCCTTACCGGGAGATCCCTGGCAACCTTTGGGATGGTAGCCCAAGTGGAAGTTCTCCCGGCCTGTCTTTGTTGTGCTAGATGTAACAGACTTATTTTCATGATGTGCTACATAAGGACAATGAAATCACGCTTCTATTTATGATATCCACAGAGAATATAATTCTGAAGGAATCTGCAGTTTCTTGGAAGACTTTAGCCATTAAAAGACGCTTCAGAGTTACAGAATCTTACATAATGTTCGTAGGCTTTGACTTCGCCCCTGCTGTGTCTTACTACGATCGTAGAGAGAGAGAGAAAGAGAGGGAAAATCTTTGTCAGAAGTATCGAGGAATACTTCTGTCAAACGTTCCGTGGCAATCAAATTCTCTGAATTCTGCATTGGAAACTGAAAATCCTCCTTCTTATAACAAAGCTCTGGTTTCCGCATTACTTACTTTTATTTCATAAGGAAGAGCTTGGGCGTTACGAATTTAAACTGTCGCAAATAACTTTTATAAAAAAAGTGCCTAACGTTTCTTTTTTAATTCCCAGGGGATTTTGAATTTTGCAGGCGAAGTTCCACATTTCCTCTTGAGGAAATCGTCAGGGCTGCGACGCCAAATTTGAATCAGTCAGGCAGTCAGGAGCATTTAACTGCGACACTTATGTATAAGTTGTAACATTGTGAGGCTGACTCATAATTATGGATGACTCTCAAACATACTTCATATGCTTATTTATTATTGTTGTTCATCTTCGTTTAAGATGCCGATAAACTTACATATTTTTGTATCGAAAAGGGAATCTCGAATTGTGTTTGTCTGTAATCCAAGAATAACGTTGATGCAAAGGATGCAGACTCCAAGCGGGTGTAGTATATAGTATATACAAATACTCTGTTATACTGAATGTGGATGGTAGTTTTTGCAACACTTTGTTAAGCATATTTGCGCTGGAACATGATTAGAGAGAGAGAGAGAGAGAGAGAGAGAGAGACCTTACCTTACCTTACCTTACATCTTGTTCGGGTTGCCCCAGGTCCCTCAGTGTGAGGCACCTCTAATGTCTACCAGAGAGTTGCTAGTACATCTTCCGGTATATTTTGCATCTTCCAATCTTGGATGGTCTGGGATGCAGTTTAGATATTTGTCGAGCTTATTCTTAAACACATCTACGCTCACTCCTGATATATTCTTCAGATGAGCTGGCAACGCATTGAATAGACGCTGCATTATCGATGCTGGTGCGTAGTGGATTAATGTCCTGTGTGCTTTCCTTATTTTTCCTGGTATAGTTTTGGGCACTATTAATCTACCTCTGCTTGCTCTTTCTGATATTTTTAGTTCCATGATATTTTCTGCTATTCCTTCTATCTGTTTCCATGCCTGAATTATCATGTAGCGTTCTCTTCTCCTTTCTAGACTATATAATTTTAAGAATTGTAGTCTTTCCCAGTAGTCTAGGTCCTTAACTTCTTCTATTCTAGCTGTAAAGGACCTTTGTACACTCTCTATTTGTGCAATATCCTTTTGATAGTGTGGGTACCATATCATATTGCAATATTCAAGTGGACTACGAACATATGTTTTATAAAGCATAATCATGTGTTCAGCTTTTCTTGTTTTGAAGTGCCGTAACAACATTCCCATTTTTGCTTTACATTTTGCCAACAGAGTTGCTATTTGATCATTGCATAACATGTTCCTATTCATCATCACACCAAGGTCTTTAACTGCTTCCTTATTTGTGATGGTCTCATTATTAGGTCCCTTATATGCATATAGCTTTCTTTCTCTGTCTCCATAATTTATTGATTCAAATTTATCAGAGTTAAATACCATCCTATTTACCTCTGCCCAATCATATACTTTGTTAAGGTCTCTTTGTAGAGCGTTCCTATCTTCATCACAAGTAATTTCTCTACTTATTCTTGTGTCATCTGCGAAACTACTCACTACCGAATCTTTAACATTATTGTCTATGTCTTCAATCATAATAACAAACAGTATTGCAGCTAACACCGTACCTTGCGGCACACCGGATATTACCTTGGCTTCATCCGATTTCTCGTCGTTTGCAATAACTATCTGTTTTCTGTTGTGTAAAAATTCTTTTAACCATTTTCCTACTTTATCCACGATATTGTGTTTTCTAATTTTCTTCGCTAATATATTATGGTCTACTTTATCAAAAGCTTTTGCAAAGTCTAAATAAACCACATCTGTTTCATTTCCGCTTTTCATATTTTTGAATATGTTCTCACGGTGGACTAACAGTTGGGTTTGTGTACTTTTTCCGGGTACGAAACCATGTTGTCCTTTATTAAACAAATTATTTTTTATTAAATGTTTCATAATATTTTTCTTCATTACCCTTTCATACACTTTCATAATATGTGATGTTAGACTCACAGGCCTATAATTACTTGCCTCTAGTCTTGATCCACTTTTGAAAGTAGGGGTAATATATGCTAATTTGTGCTCATCATATATCTTGCCTGTATCTACACTTTGTCTTAATAATATTGCAAGTGGCTTTGCGATAGAATGAACTACTTTCTTTAACAAAATAGCAGGAATTCCATCTGGCCCTGCAGCAGCTCCATTTTTAATTTCATTAATAGCCTGCACAATATCGGCTTCATTAATATCTATGTCAGCTAAATATTCACTATTTTCATCCCTTACTTCTATATCATTATCTTCATTATCTATTCTAGGGGTGAATTCTCTCTTATATCGTTCTGCCAGTATGTTGCAAATTTCCTTTTTTTTTTTTTCATTCGTTAATCTCCCTTCAATTCTCAGAGGGCCTATTTCTATTCTTCTTTTATTCATCTTCTTCGCATATGAGTATAATAGTTTGGGGTTTTGCTTGATATTTAATAGGGTTTTTTCTTCCAAGTCCCGTTTTTCATTTTCTTTTGATTGTATAATCTTTTGTTCTGCATTTTCTATCTTACTTTTTAGTTCTATAACTTTCCATGCATTTTTTTTCTTTTGCAAGACCTTTTTTCCACTTTCTGATTTTCTGGAACAAGATCCTTCTGTCTCTTGGTATGCATGAATGATGTTTACTTTTCTTCTTCGGTATATATTTTTCCACTATTTTCTCCAATATTTTATATAATATCTCCGTATTTACCCTATGTCACACTTACGAAAATGTTATCCCAAATCTTTGTTTAATTCTTCATTAAATTTCTGACCCATTTTATATTTTTACTGTAGTTGTAATTTTTCCATATCCTTCCCACTTTTTCATTTCTTGCTTATCTCTATTTTCACTTGCTTTGGAATGAACTGGTAATTCTATGACATTATGGTCTGAAATACTCACATTATAAACTATTATTTCTTTAACATAATTCATCTCGTTCACAAATACTAGGTCTAAAGTATTTTCCTTTCTTGTTGGCAGGTGATTTATTTGTTGAATGTTGTATTCTAGTAGCATATCTAATAGCTTTTCAAATTGCCTCTTATCTTCTGCACTACTATTACTCTCTTTTTTATATGTATAAGTACAACCACAATCTCCTATTCGTTCTTTCCATTCTACGAAAGGAAAGTTGAAGTCACCAGATAGGAGAATAGTCCAGTCCTTGTGATTTCTACATATATCATCCAATTTTTCAATTATTAAGTCAAACTCTTTAGTATTAGGGGGTCTATATATTACTATGTTCATCAATTTTTCAGATTCAAATTCTACCGCTATTAGTTCACATTCTGAGTTACTATATTTCTCATATATTTTTCCTTGTTTTTTGTCTTTCCCATATATTGCGGTTCCCCCTTGATTCCTATTTTTTCTATCTGATCTATAAGTTTGGAACCCTTTTATTTGATCATCATTCCCAGTCTCTTGGGAATACCAGGTTTCACTTATATTCATTATATCTATTTTCTTTTCATTTTGGGTTAGTTCTTCTAAGTACTCTATTTTTCTTTTTGAGTTACTCGTAACTAAACCCTGCGCATTCATCACTATGATGGTTTGCGTGTTTTCTCCTTCATTTAATACTGGTAGTAATAAGGATTTTCCCATGTCTCTTTCCTGTTCTGGTATGTTGTTCTTTTTTTCATTTCCAGAAATTCTGACATTAAAAAATCCAACTTTTCCATAATATTTGATCTTCCTTCATCATAATTATTAATTTTGTGTCTGAATCTGCAATTTTCTCCGTTTCTGCAATATCCTCTTGCATAATAAATACAGTTATTATCTCTTGAGTAGAATTTCGGAGCTGATGCTTTGAAATTTTTTGCTGACACCTCTGCATATCTCATTGGTGGTTTGCTTTTCTCTTTTACCTGATATTCTTGATTTCTCTCTTTATTTGTTTCTTTCTTATTTTGGATTTTATTACTTGGTTGGTTATTTATTTGATTATGATTCATGGCTACAGGGTGCATATATTTGCATTTTTTGTCGAACTTACATCCTTTTCCTTCTTTTAGGTTTTTACATATTTTTTGGATGCAGATCTCTGCAATCATCCCCATATCCATCTAAGTATGCACATTTACCATATATTTCATAGTTTTGACATATCTTAGGATGTTTGTAGTAACATCTTTCTCCAAATCTGCAATTCCCTCTTTTCAAAAGGTTGCAGATTTTGTCTTTCTTGTCTATTTTTTCCTCTTTCCCGTCATTGTATAGATCTGGGTAGAGCCTCTTCGGGATTTGCTTTTCTGTTGTCATATCGTAATTTATTTCTTCGTAGGTATGCTGCTTTATTGCCTCATATGTAGTATCAATGAGTATCTCTGCATCCATACTTTTATCTTGTTCTTTGTTTTCCTTATTTTTTTCTGTCATTTCATTTTTGTTTACTTCTCTTCCGTTTTCCTCTCTTCTTTTTCTTCTTCTTCTTCCTCTTCCTCTTCTTCTTCATCCTCAACTATTTGTACATTCAATCTTGATTTAATAACATTGTCTATCCATGATAGACATGTTGAACAAAAAATTCTTGTATCTTTTCTCAAATCTTGTATTACCTCAGCACACTGTGGATGGGTCGGAATGTTGCATGCAGCACATTTTCTGATTAGGTTTTGTGGATTGACTATGCTATACCAAACCTTACACAGTTTGCATGCTTTTGGCATTCTTTTTCCTAATGCATCAATTAGGATATTCACAAGATTCACCTTATTCATTTTCTTTGTCGGAATATGTTGGTTTATGTATATTTTCTTTATGAGTCTCTTGACCACTTGGATTTTATTTGGAACTTCTTCAATTATTTTCAAGATGTTTTCATTAGATTTGTTCCAGTTTGAAGGATTATATCCTTCTAATATATCTATGAATGCTTTTGTATCTTTTTGGTTAGGACTGTTGCTGATTTCATAGATGAGAAATGCCAGTTCCCTTCCTGCTACCTCATCGTATTGCGAATTTGCTAAACACGCCAAATTACGCCAAATTACGAGAGAGAGAGAGAGAGAGAGAGAGAGAGAGAGAGAGAGAGAGAGAGAGAGAGAGAGGAGGGGGGTAGTGGTGTCTCAGTCTCATACTTGGAAATCCCACATTCAAAGAACCTCCTCATCTTCTGCCTGAAATAACACCAAAATCCGAAAAAAGTGGAAAATTCAATCAAATTAATTGTCTAAATGAAACGCAACAACACAACACAAATGATATTCATAACTAACCCTAGCAAATAAAAAAGTAAAGATGACTTACCCTGTTGACTTGAATACCCTCGGACAAGCAAATAAAATTCAGTAGTTATTGAACGCTAAGCAACTTTTTATCACAGAGGGACAATAACAACTGGACACGACAGAACTATGTAGTTTTGGTAAGCTACCGCTAGAGGGGCGCCGCTGCCCGCTGGCAGCGGCCAACCCGTGACCAGTGTCTAAAAACCGGGAAACCTAAATGTGCTTAGTGCTTGTGATTTTTTTTCCCTTCGTTATTTTCGTAATAGTATATTGCGCATTTGTGATTACAGAAATGGACACAGGAACGCTTTAAGATAGAAGGGAAATAACATTTCACAGGTAAGCAAAGCATACTGACGTTTATCAACTCATAAATTTTTGCTACTCTGATAAAATTGTTAGCAGTAGATAAGTTTCATCCATTAACAAGCCTTATATTTTCTGCATGTTATAGGGCCACATTAATGCAGTGCTTTCGAAATCAGAACATCGTTAATCTTATCATGCTACATAATATTAAGCAAAGACAATTTTTCCCAACATTAAAAATGTTTATATGTAGTGTAATTGTGTCGACGAACATCGTCCTTTAAACACGTTGCCGTGGTGTATGAAGGACACCTCCCGTATTTTGTCAGTCATTAAAAATTTTTTGCTGCAGGTAGGCCTGTAGGATACTGTTAATGCCATCTATTCTTTAGTTATAGACGTGTAAAAGCAGCATTAGATCTATTTAACAAAATGCACTTCAGCAACGCGCTCAACGAAATTTCGTAATGTCACACGGGTTTCAACTAGTAAACAAACGGTATAGGAAGCTTCAGTCAGTTGTTTAATTCAAAGTAAAATTAGTTGTATTTTCCTATTGTGTAAAATAAATCCTGATTTATTTCATATTTTTGCCAAACTGTACTAATATAAATATCATAGACTGACGGAAGCAAGAAAATTAAGTTTGGCGGGAGCCTAGGAATGGCCTAGGCTACACCTGCGACTTCAAACTACTGTACTCATTTGGTAGGGCAATATATCACTGAAGCCTTAAGTACAGTTTAATATCGAACATATAGAAATAATTCTTCTATGGTTAGTGTTACTGAATCATCATGCTAAGGAAAAAAATTACCTTTATAAACGGTATTACCAAGGCCACAGAAAGGCTAGGCCCACACCTGCTGATTCGCCAGGTTTTGTTATTGTTTTGTCCTTTTAAAAATAATCTACGGTACCCTTAACTTTAGGTTCTTTGCAGCGATCCCTCGGCCCCTATCTCCAACTCTATTCATTTTAATGTACCACCGATCATAATCTCTTTCTTCCATCTTCCTTTCCATCGTGTCCCAACAATTGTTTCAAGTGCAACTGCAGGGTATGCCAGCTGTTACACTCTTAAAATCGTCATACTTTCAATTTCCGAACTTCCAACAGGAAGACAGGACTATAATGCGCAGCCGGTCAGTGGAAGATTATCATAGGTAAAATCTGCTTTCTTGTGGCTTAAAATGATGGTTTAGAGTGGAAATTTCACTCTAACAGGGAGAGAGCTACGTTCACAAATACTTTGGGTGTATTTGTTAGAGTGTACGCGCTTTTGCTGATAGTCGACTTAATAACTACCTATAGTAGATTCACAACACCCGTGCATCTGATGTCTAGGTCTAGGCCAGTCTTTTACGAGTTACGACGCCCCTGATTGGTTGTTGATAAGCCAGTCACGGGGCTGAAAACACTCAGTGTCTCTCGAGAGTTCACATAGGCAGAATGTATGTTCCACCTCTCCTGAGGGCTACGTCTTTCAAAAGTATCCCTCAGGAGAGGTGGAACATACATCCTGCCTGAACTCTCGAGAGACACTGAGAGTTTCCAGTCCTGTGATTGGCTTATCAACAGCCAATCAGGAGCGTCGTAAGGGACTGGCCTAGACATCAAATGGACGTGTGATGTGAATCTACTATAGCTGCCTCTCTTCATTGATTCTCATTTAATGTATTTGATGTCCAGTTGTCAGGTTGTCAACTACTGTAGTAATAAAACCGAATTTACCTTTTGACAACCTGGCTCCACTCGAGTCACCTCGTAAAATCATTTCATTGTGGGCTGCTGGAGCACAAGGCAAACGTAATCTCCATAGATAGACAGAATCGTTGCTCCATCCACTAAGCAGGGTTTGTTCCCCGTGGAGATTCAGGTTATATATAATGTATTAAAGTTAATCTAATATTTTTTCCCAGCGTAAAGAATCAGCGCCCTATGTTTGCATGACCTAAACTGGTAGATATCAGGTTGCAGAATTGTATGTTAATGAATTATCTTTAGCTTGGTTATTGTGCGTTCAAGTAAAAGGTCACAAGCTTCCTGAAGAACATAGGGCGCTGATTCGTCACTCTTTGGAAATATTTATTGAATTAACATCAGTTTATCCTTTCCTCAAATATGAATATGAAACACTTCGTATAACTTGTGAGTGTAATATATATATATATATATATATATATATATATATATATATATATATATATATATATATAACATAATTTAAAATCAGTGGTACACTGGATAATTCCTGGCACGAAGTTGAGGAAATTCTGGAAATTCAGTGCGACATTCTCACATTTATTATGCCAATTCATCATGCACGTTGTTTATTCTTTCTTATGTCATATCATATCATATAACATTATTTTAAAATTGACGAAGACCTTCAGACCCTTGCAGTAAGACCCTTGTACGGTTTGCGGTTGAGTCTTGTATAGTCGACTTCTCCGGAAAAGAAACTCCTTGGCCCAGTTCATACATTGTGTAGGGCACGAGTCTTCTTTCCTCGGGGGCCAGTCGTAAAATCTGAGACTTCAAATGTGCCATGAGGTGATGTGTCAACAATTACAATTCAGTCCTGCTTTTTTGGTGTTTTGGATGTTAGCTTCGTAAAACATCATGATGTTGACGTACTCTATCAATGATTTATTTACATAAACTTAACCCTCCTGTGCGCAGAGCAAATGTTCGCAGACCATTTGCTAATTTTAAATTCTAACTTTCACACTTGAATCCAGTCATGATTTTGTTAAGCAAAGACACACGATAGAAGACTAAGTTCGAAATGTAGCTACACCTTGAGACAATTTTTTAATTTCAGAGTAATTATTTCGATTTAAAACAACTTTTGACTTGTTGAAGTACCACTTTGATATTTATATACTTTACAAACTGACGTATGTATAAATATATATATATATATATATATATATATATATATATATATATATATATATATATATATATATATATATATACATTAATGCTTCTAAAGTATTAAATATCAAAGTGGTAGTGCAACAAGTCAGAAATTGTTTTAAATCAAAATAATTATTCTGTATATATATATATATATATATATATATATATATATATATATATATATATGGATTCCAGGGGAAGATAAGAAAAGGAATACATCAAGGTCCATAAAACACATTAGCAAGACCATAGTTTATTAAAACGAAACGTTTTGCACATGTTCTCTGTGCATGTTCAATCTGTAAATATAACATAAAAATCGTTAAAATTTACAGAAACTATTTTAAAAATGAAAACTTAACTTTATTTTTAAAATAGTTTATGTAAATTTTTACGATTTTTGTTATAATTAAGATTGAGGATGCACAGAGAACATGTGCGAAACGTTTCGATCTAATAGATTATGGCCTTGTTTATGTGTTTTATGGACCCTGCGGTATGCCTTTATATATATATATATATATATATATATATATATATATATGATATATATATATATATATATATATATATATATATTCATATTATATATATTAATATATATATATATATATATATATATATATAATATATAAGAGAGGGAGACAGAGAGAATGGAAAAGGAAGGATAAAAGTGTTTATGGGAAATGTTTAAAAATCATTTTCTTAAAAGCTTTTCTGTGAGGAAATTCGGATCAGATGAAACCCTGGCCTCCTCCAAAACTATGCGAGCGAGTGTTAGGTTTCCATAAGCAATGTAACCAGACTTGCGAATAAGTTTGAATGAATGTAAGCCATCAAAAAGTTAAGTCTAAATATACCACCACTTGTTGGGCTGCAGCAGGTGTGTTATTTTATATAAAGGCGAAGTGCTGTGATTCTGAATGAAATAAAACAAAACAAAATGAGAGGTAGAGAGGATCTAATTTAATACTGACCTTCAAAATAATAGCAATAAATAAGCACAACGAAGTGGTACGCATATAAAAATACCAGTATGAAATTTATTATCATTGCCCAGGTTTTTTTTTATCTTCTCTCTCTCTCTCTCTCTCTCTCTCTCTCTCTCTCTCTCGTCAATCAGTCAGTTAATGTACTGTAGAGTCAAGACTCGACTTTAACGTAGCAGAAACTGACCCAAGTGCTCGGCGCCTCTTGACGTCTATTGAGAGGATAATTTACCCGTTAATGACCACAACATCTGCTGCTGCTGCCTCCAGTTTAAACGCGTTATGGTAGGAATATGAGTCATTCGACGCTACTCATTACGTATCATGATGTGCTCTGCAGAACCAGTTTATGCGGGACCCATGTGGACTGAAAGTGGATTTCGCCTGAATAGTCCCTGAGCCCAATAACGGCAGCGATTCCTGGAAAAGGTTTTGAAACTAAGCGCAGCTTTTTGCATGAAGGGCGTCTGAATGCCTTTCAGGAGTTAGGTTAATAGATGACTGTAACGTAGTAACCGTTAATAGAAATCATGACGTTTCAAGATGAAAGTCACTAAAGAATCTAGAATAAATATACTATTTGCAGCTTAGCCTTCTCAGAAAATCAAGACAAAAATATTTAGATAATATAAAAAGGTTTTACATAGAAATAAAACATGTCGAAGTAAAGACAAATAAAAGTCACATTATTTAGATATTCCTCACAAAAATCTTATTGTAAGAACAGCAGATATATTGAAAACCAAAATTAGAAAATTTTATGTCAGTCACCATAGACAACCTCCACCGTATTCAGTTGGATACATAGTAGATCTGGAACATTTTTAAAGACTGGTTTGTCATGTAATTACGTAGGATATTAGAAACTTGAGTAAGGTCCGTCCCTCAGAAGGGGAGGAACCAGTAAAAACTGTTAAAATCTGAGGCTATAAGGAATACCTCCTCATTCTTCTTACCCAAACCCATCACGAGGAAGTAAGTTGGCAACTTCGTAAAAGTTTTGCATGTTGCCGTTATTTCCAAACTCTGCTACAATTAACACTGGGTAGTAGTAAAGAGAACATTCTTAATTAATGATCTGGCTTTGGGATACAATTTTTCATTTAAAGCATCGGTACTATAACTTCTAAATTGTAAAAGATTTACCCGTAAGACACAGTAAAAAAAAATGGCCATTTGATCTTGAGAATTTGGCATTAAAGTATAATGAAATGATGGGCCTTTAAAAATAATTCATGGACATTCATACAGGATGACGTTCGTCAAGGGACCAAGGCTGAGCCCTGCTACGAGCGTCATCGCGCATCAACTTCGTTATTTGGTCACGTTTTGGAGAAAGCGACTAACTGATGATACTTCCAACAGAAACGAGGATCTTAATCAGGATTAGATTGTGATGCTGATCAGATGTAACAATATCTGAAAATGAGTTTATCGTTACATTATCATAGCATTTTGAACAAGATCAAAATGAGCTTGTTACGTAACTACGCTTACGTAAGACAACATGCTAATGGAATGGAATGGAATATAGAGTCTAAGACAAAGGCCAAGCACTGGGAACCTATGAGGGCATTCAGTGCTGGAAAGGAAATTGAGAGAGGTAGGTTTGAAAGGTGTAGGAGGAGGAAAACCTACCAGTTTCACTTTGAAATACTTGTTAGGAGAGGGTGGATAACAAGATGGAAGATAGATAACATGAATGGAGGCACAGTAAAATGAATGAAAGTGGCACTGATGGCGCTAGCCCTCTACGGGGGACACCATACTCATCACAGTTAGTTTTACTTATGTTAAAACTTGTAGCCGTTAGCCGCTTCCTGAGTTCAGGTCAGTCATTCTCGAGCTCTTATTTCAGCTATGTTTTTACAAGCTTAAGGAGGTATGGTCGAGAACGTTGGCCAACTCTCATAATTATGTGCCATAAACTGTCGCTTAGACTGAAGCTCACCAGAGTATGGTTTCACGTCCTTTCTTTGCTGTGTCGTTTCTTTCATTGCTGTTTGTCGATATTGTGGACCTAGTTCGTAGTTTCGACTTTGTTTTGATGCAGGTTTTCCCTGACAAAATGATCCACATTTTCATCATGTCAAAAGCATATGAGTATATAAATGTCTGCCTTACTACAGAAAGTAATTAACTAATGTTGACTGTGCACGGCATACATCATATCTGCCGAAAATATTACATTTTATATTTGGTAATGAAGGTGCAAAAAGCCATTCGCAAATTTAAAAGACAGAATTCAAAATTTCACAAATATAGACCCACAGAGAACATAATATGCTGTTAACAGGAATTTAGTAGTTAACAGCTTTTGTTCAACAGGCACCGATCACAGTCCATTATAGAGTATTGCTAAAAGCAGCAATTGGAGACTATTTCAACTCATCGAAATTATCATTAATGAAATACAGAGGTTGCAATGAAATGCAGGGAATGTGGAGCATATATTTCCATCGGACATAACGTTATCGATAACATAATGAAAAAAAGAACCAAAGCAACCAACGCAATCCAAGGTAGTTTTTCGATCATTCCGCGCAGACTTCCTTTCACCTCGAACGAGACGCACTCTTACATCTAAGCCCTGAGGGGCTCGAGTGTGCAGGCAGAGAATGTCGTGTGAGTGACAGATGAAGATTGCACTGATGAGTTTAGTGGAGCAGAAGAAAAAGGTGTTAGGAATTGCGTCAAGGCCCGAGGAGTGCCCTCAGGAAGAATTAACAGGCTATTGGCGCGGCCAACAAGGATTTAAGCTTCAAAGAAAGCAAATCTAAATCAGAATTTTAATGTAATTCTGAGATAACTTTTCAAAAACAAATGCGAACGGCAAATCAAAATAGAACTGATATTATAACAAACTCCTGGTGTAATGAAAAGAATTTCATGACCGAAAAGCTATAAAATCAACGATTATACACACACACACACACACACACATATATATATATAATATATATATATATATATATATATATATATATATAGAAAAAACCTAATGTCTGCGTCCAACAATGCAAGACATTAACAAAAGTAATATGGTAAGATTCGACCTATCCATGTACGCATTTTGAAATACGTACGCCGCACGCACAAATATGTATATATATAACTATACTGTGTGTGAGAGAGGGCTGTACCTCACTTTGTAGACCATTGTATTCGCGTTAGCAAGGCCTGTGGTTCGATCCTGGCCTGATTTGAATGGGTACCAGCGTCTGTTACTACCAAGAAAAGAACATTGGTCTAGCAACCTCATTCTTAAAGACTTCCTGAGGACTGGAGTGTTCTACCTTTCTTGCTCCACCGCATCTAAATGGAATGTATGTATGTATATATATATATATGTGTGTGTGTGCTGAGTGGGTGTTTATGATATAGTATGAATATACAGTATGTAATTTTCAGTTTTGGATTTTCTGAGGTACATAATTCAGCGGCCAGGAGTGGCCATTAGGTACGAATGCATATACTTCCCAAAACTGAAAAATATATACTGTATATTCATACTATATCATAAACACCTACTCAGACACACACATATATATATATGTATATATATAATATATATATATATATATATATTATATATTCCATTTAGGTCCGATGGAGCAAGAGAGGTAGAACACTCCAGCCTTCAGGAAGTTTTTAAGAATGAGGTTGCTAGACCAATGTTCTTTTCTTGGCAGTAACTAACGCTGGTACCCATTCAAATCAGGCCAGGATCGAACCACAGGCCTTGCTACCGCGAATCCAATGGCCTGCAAAGGAGGTACGGCCCTCTCTCATACACAATATATATATATATATATAAAATATATATGTTATATGATAAATATATATCTATATATATATATATATATATATGATACCAAGCCAGGGCACCGGATAAATAAAAGGAGTACCAAGCGCTTTCGTGTTATTTCAACACATTTTCGAGGTACGTACAATGCTAAAAACACAGAGAACATCTAACAAAATAAGCATAAAAATTGAAAAACAAGTATTCACAGTCCGGTTAAAACCAGTACAGCAGGTACAGAACAGCTCAACAGGTGATTAAAAAGAAACAACCCTACAAATCTCGTTAACAACAAATGGGTCCAGTTTGTACATACCCAGGCTTACATTCATTAAGTCACCTGATATTTAATAAAAGCAGATTCAATAATATTCCTACGAGTTATATTATTACAATATAGAACAACTTTTGGCCCCTCCCAATGAATCAAGTGATTAAAATTATTAATGTGTAAAAACAAAGCATTCGACATTTGTCCTGTTCTCACACTATATCTATGTTGTTTAATTCTGGTGTCCAGTCCCTTCCCGGATTGTCCGACATAAAAACACTTGCAGTTCAGGCAAGAAACCCCGTAAATGCAGCCCTGAGAAACTTTGGGAGAATTCTTTATAAGTATGTTTTCAGTGTATTTGAAAATTTAAAAACATTACTATTGAAATTCTTGCAAAAACTTGGAACCCTCCGTAAGTGGTCATTATATGGTAAAACGAGCACATTATCATTATTAAAAGCCATTCTTGTAGTTACAGAATAAAAAGTTTTTTTGTGCTTTTTGTAAAGCACATTCAATAAAATATTTAGGGTATTTTGATTTTTCCGATATGTTGAAAATATTTTCAAATTCTTCCTGAAGAAATTCCTGGCTGCAGTGCAGATACGTAAGGCTCTTAAAAACATGGAAGAAAAAGTAGCCTTCTTAACTTCATTGCTAATGTTCACCGTACTCTAAATGGCTTCAAGTACTCAGTGTTTAGAAAACCTACAAATGTAAGTTCATACATTCACTGTTATTCTAACCATAGCAATCAAGTTAAGAAGGCTACTTTTTCTTCCATGTTTTTAAGAGCCTTACGTATCTGCAGCCTGGAATTTCTTTTTGCAAGAATTTCAATATTAATGTTGTTTTAAAATTTTTAAATACACTGAAAACATACTAATAAGGAATTCTCCCAAAGTTTCTCGGGGCTGCATTTGTGGAGTTCCTTGCATGAACTGCAAGTGTTTTTATGTCGGACAATCCGGGAAGGGACTGGACACCAGAATTAAACAACATAGATATAGTGTGAGAACAGGACAAATGTCGAATGCTTTGTTTTTACACATTAATAATTTTAATCACTTGATTCATTGGGAGGGGCCAAAAGTTGTTCTATATTGTAATAATATAACTCGTAGGAATATTATTGAATCTGTTTTTATCAAATATCAGGTGACTTAATGAATGTAAGATTGGGTATGTACAAACTGGACCCATTCGTTGTTAACGAGATTTGTAGGGTTGTTTCTTTTTAATCACTTGTTGAGCTGTTCTGTACCTGCTGTACTGGTTTTAACCGGACTGTGAATACTTGTTTTTCAATTTTTTCAATTTTTATGTATATTTTGTTAGGTGTTCTTTGTGTTTTTAGCATTGTACCTCGAAAATGTGTTGAAATAACGCGAAAGCGCTCGGTACTTCTCTTATGTTTCCTGTGGCCTTGGCTAAATATATTGTCACGCGTTATTTAGTGACATAATTATATATATATATATATATATATATATATATATATATATATATATATATATATATATATATATATTATATATACATATGTGTGTGCATGCTGCGTACGTATTTCACAATGCGCATGCGTACATGGATGGGACGAATCTTACCTTATTAATTTTTTAATGTCTTCTATTGTTAGACGTAGAAATTAAATTTTTTACGTATTTTGGTGATGGTAGTCCCAGTAACGACTGTCAGGACTAAAATGACGTCTTCTTTCCTCATCATAACGAGTGAGATCAAAATCTCTATAGGTTCCTCAGTTCTATTTCCTCGTAGGTGCTCATCAGTAAAGAAAGCCAGACTAAGCTATGGTTCGTGTAGGCGTGTACGACTTAAGCCAGGAGGACCACTGAGAACGGGATCATTAGTGTAACCACTCTGGCAGAGCTAATGATAACCTTTCTCGCTACGACACCGCCTCTCACTATGGTTCTTTGTGATTTGGTCTCGCATAACACACATGACACACACACACAGGTAGAGAGAGAGAGAGAGAGGGAAGGGAAGGTCATCATCCGTAATGGGACAGGATGTCTGAGGTTGGATGTCATGTTTGGCAGTCAAATGGAGGACGAAGTCATCAGAAATCACCCCGGATACTTTTGTGTCATTTTAGGAAATCATATCAATTGGTCACGTATTGCTGCGGCTGGCTGTCATTTGGCCATGTCCAAAACGCAAGAAGCATTCTGGGTCCGAATAGGAGCGGTGGCTGCGTTGTTTGCCGGCCCAGTGGGCGTTTGCTTCCCAGCGAAGGGGAACCTGCCTCGCTTTCATTTTTCTCTCCTGACCCCCAATAAGATTTCCTGATGTGTAATGAAGCTTTATGGCAACTGAATACAACATTATTTTATGTATCTGGTTTTAGTATTCCCTTGGACTGATGAAGAAACAATATGAAATGATTTTATAAGGTTTATTGGTCAGGAGCCAAAATGATTCCATTTGAAATTAAGTGATAACTAACCGAGACGGAAAAGAACCAGAGCTAAACTTAATTGTAGATTAGGTAATCTGAACCCTATTAGAAGGAATAGTAGACTTTCAGTATCGGATATTTTTGTGGCCAGTCTAACAAATGCATACTTCTTAGAACTAAAAAAATTATCGTATTCTCTTACATGAAATGTTAATTGTTACTTCATAAGCAACAAGATAATTTTTAGATTGTGAAAACAGGAAGTTTTTGCCCTTCGTCCCTCATGTTTTTACAAGTACTAGCTCTTCTACTAGCAGCGATTGATATGAAGACGTGCATAATTCTTTTTTTGGTTTGGATGCATCCTTCCCAAAGATAACATTAATGTCACTGCGAATTTTCATTAACAAATAAATCTCAGTCATCAAGTATCTTCAAAAAGTCCTCTCACTTCATCACTTTCAATTTACCTCGCATGACCTTTCTGCTGATTCACTACATTTCGAGCAGCTAACCACCAGCTGCTCCGCATACTTAACTATATTCCTCCTTCAGTTACAGTTACTTAAGGCTGCTGAAGTTTGAAAAAGCGTTACCTCCACAAACCAGGCCGGTTAAACACCAACTCCAGTCTATCTATAACAATAAAATCAGAGTGGATCTTGTTTGTCCTCCCTTGGGTGACGCTAGGGGAGACGTGACACAGCCACGAACCCCCAGCAAACTGGTTTGCCCGTCCCGGGTAGGTATGGAAACGGTAGGGTAGAGAAGACATCCACCCTCCTCCTGCAAACCTGTTTGTCCGGGGCGGGGTAGGTCACTTCGGTGAGGAATAATCCTGGCAAAATGCTCAAAATCCCCTAAATTTAGGACGTGACTGTGCTTGAGGTGTTGTTATATAATATCATATCCATGGGCTCTTTTCAAACCAATTTCATGCTAATTGTTTGTTTGTTTCTCGCCTGGAATTGGCTTTAACTACTCCTGCTTTTTATTAGTCATCCTAGAATGTCCGCGTACTCACCTCAATTCTTCCGACTACTTAATATCTTCATATATGTTATACAGCTCGACCTTGTTATACAGGCCTTGAACTACTGAAATTGTCCATTTTTCCTGCATTTTTGCTGATATCCATCATCGTCATACTATTGCCTTTTATTGTTCTTCTTTCAAAATTGTTTGCAATAACCGGCCAGCTGTCGTCATTCTCTTGTAACTTAATTATGTAAGAGTTGTTTCGAATTGGTTGCTGGCTCTGCCATCCTACCTAGACGTTCATGATGATCTTTCTCAAGTCTAAGCCGCTCCTCATCCGTCTACGACGGTCGAAAGTGATTGAGTACCGTGGATGGTGTGTGCAGCACGTGAAACGTGAAAGCCTAATAACGGCAGAGGGCATAAAACATCACGCACCAAAAAGAGAGGGAAACGTTCAGGAAGCAAAGTAATCCGATTTATTATCCTGGCGCACGATCCGGATGAACGTCATTCCACGGTGACACGTCAGGGAGAAACGGAAATCCTGTGCACAAATTTGCATGCATAAGAGAGGCAGTACTCGAATTCACGAACTCTATTTACATGCATTTCGGAGATGACACTCTCAATGAGCAACGCTACCCAACAATGCTCCTTTCTCAAGCAAGACTCCTTCAAGTCAGTTATGTTCCCGGATTGTTTATTTGCTGTAGGCGTTGCGGTAGTCATTGACTCAATTTCTTAATGTCTTTTCTTGGTGACATTGTTCTGCATGAGCTTTACCGAAAGAGATGTCGGTGAAAGACTTAAACTACCCTTGTACAGCTTCCATTTCCCCTGTGCAGAAGAGAAATCATAAACTCCAGTTTCCCGTGGATCAAATTCATCAAATTCTAAGGCGTTCTGACTTTTCAAAGGGTTTTGGACGTGACTTTGACCCGGTCTTATTATTTATACATCGTTTTGGATTTTTTTTTCTTTTGTGGCACCAGATTAAACTTGCTTTTTGTAAATATTGAGTTGTTTTTTTTTTTCATAGTCTTTAAGGATTAGAAATATCGTTCTGGTAATATTCGTTGATTGAACAAATCTACGAGTATACTTATCAATAAAGGATCTTTTAAGGAGGAAATCAAGAAAATTAGGATGGAGAGAAGAAATAATGAGACATAGTGTCGTAAATATAATGAGAAAGACCTTTAGGGATGAAACTTTTATGTTAAATCTATGTTAGAATATACTAAATACGTAATGTGCCATCAGTAGAGATATAGCATACGGTCCTCTGAGGCTTTGCTGATTAGCTATTGGGATTCCTATCAGAAATTCAATCTTTTGTTCGTTTATACTACATTGCGAAAATATACTTGTTACAAAACACTCGCACACGCACACACTCATACACATATGTTGTCAGTTCAGCCATTCCACTGGCAAGACCTTTGCAGTCGGCAATAAGGAGCCTTTATGAAAATACGTGTCAGATCACTTTAAACTATGTTTGTAGATTTTAAAATACTTACAAATTTCTGGAATGAACAAGAACTTGTGATCATAGAATTTATACCAGATCAATTTGAAGCAGTCGTCCTTAAACCTTAATGACAGTTTATTCCATCGTATGTAACGTCAGTACATATTTCGTGCGATTTTGTATTGCTATATTTTATTTACTTTAAGATGTTATGTTAGTTGTATAAAATTAGCACTGTGTTTGTGATTTTCTTGTTACCTACTAAAATAAGCCGCTTATTGATCGGTGCGATATGCATTTATATAGCATACTAAGCCCATGAGTTCTTAAAACTGCGATTCTATTACCAAGAAAAACATTTTCCGGGAAAAGCTGTAAGTGGACATCGTTCAAAACACGAAAATAGTGCGATAAGGAAGAGTTCTCAAACGATAGACAAAGAGGTCTCAGACAAAACAAAACTAGCATCATTGCCGATGACCATTGCCATAACAGAAACCTACATAGTGTTGTTGTACTTTGGACAAAGGGAGTTTTGCACTCTTCATGGGTAGCGAATCTGTGTGTGTGTGTTTGCCCTCGAGCGCGTATGTGTGGTTGTATGACTGTTATGTAACGATAGTGATAAAGGTTATGATAATGTAAAAGATAGTATTAATGACATTGAAAACTAGTATATTCCAATTTCCACCCAGTTCATCAACGCTTCACTCCCACGTTAAATAGGCGGTTTCGAGGTAATGTGGTTATCCAGGCGTGAAGCAACCAAATGTAACAGTGGAACGATTTAAGCTTTGAAAGTTACGGTTGTAGCGAAGTGTTGTCAATGCGACTTTTGGCCTTAAGGAACTGGCTGAAAAAACAGTTTTGTTTTTATGCGTGGATTTTAATGGCGTTTTTCTTAATCGGAATCATCTGAACTTCTCTTTCTAACGAAGGCCTTCCTCAACATGTGAATGTTTCTCCACCTTTCAGAAATGTCATCTTTTACCGATAGTATCTCAAAGGCATTAAGCTCAAGCAGCTATTAATCACCATTCATTCTTTTCTTTGACTCTGTATACCCATAGAGCAGTTGAGCAGGTGCTGGCAGTTGCAGTTACGAGCAGGAAATTTAAAATTATTGTTTACTATTGCCACTTACGCACACAGTTTCGCAGCTGTTTGGACCGTGCGCTGTTGCTGATGCTATTGCTACCTTCCTGCGCCAGATTCAAGAAGTATCTAGAGCAGTCAAGTTAAAACCGGTCGGGAAAGGAATTTTTTTCGTTAATAGCGAGATCTGTAAAACTACCTATATGAGAAGCTGGCATACCGCGGATTCTAGTCAGTTTTGCGTTAAATGTTCGTAAAAGAAAAATCATTTATAACATATTTGATTAACAAGGGAGAGTTTACCTAACCCAATCCACAGAAATAAAGAGTAATTTCATGACTAGTGCAACGGTTACCGTAATATCTCAGGATAATCAACCAAAATAACGACCAAACTCAAGAGAAGGCGGTTGGTTCATGTGTTTGGTTCCTCGCTGCAGAGATACGTTTCTTTGCTTCTCAGATTAGGTCTATTTGTAAGTTGAGAACACATTATGGGAACCATGCATGATCGTGAAACCATAAACAAAAATATTTATTGTACGCTTTCTGATGCTAAAACAAAAATAAATGTAAGCGGTACAATTGCCAGTCCGTTCTCTCTCTCTCCTCTCTCTCTCTCTCTCTCTCTCTCTCTCTCTCTCATATAAACGTTCATGATTGCTACGCCACTGCACTGGTCGTATGATCAGCGAAGTTAAGCCAAGTTGGTTTGGTCTGATCAGTACTATCAGACAATACCTGACGTTATTTTAGTACGCAAGTCCTTTTGACATCCGTGGGCAAGGCTAGGAGATGGTTACCTACTCTTAGACACTATAATAGTTACCGGAGCCACCCACTCCATGCGAAAGAGACGTATAGTTACTAAAGAAAAGGCGCGATCACTGTCACATTCATACTTTAGCCGCTGAATCGTGACTCCCTGTGCAGAAGAATTCCACAGCCTACCTGAAAGGCTCATCAGCGGCTCACCGAACCCCTACACACTCACTGCACGATTCTTGCATTCGCAAAGTTTAGGGTTCAATTTCCTCTTGCGACTCACTCATTCCACCTAGCTATAAATGGGTAGCACCGGCACTAGTTAAGAGTCAAAGTGGGAGATAGGAATCAGCCACCCTGCTTCTCAGGTCACGTCCAGTACCATTTAATCTGGATCCCAGATGACTGCTGGATGAGGGAAGAGGTGCCACAATTTACATGAAGCAAGCAATGTAGCATATTGCATGCTACAGAAAGACAATATGCTACAGAAAAAGATGTGTTGATTCAACTGGCATTTATGTAATGAGGCGTGCAATATGAATTCAAGTGAAATCAATTTTAAACTGCTGTGATGATTTTTATGCACGATACACTTTATGTAAGAACTAGAAAGTGAGAAATGTTGACAGTGAACACAGTGGGTTCGGCATGCTGCTGATCAGCCACTTGTTTAGGTTAATGAAGTCTTATGGATACGAGGGACCATCTTTAGTTCGGCAGTTAAAGTACGAGATTAGCAATAACAATTGTCACGTTTCTCTTCAGGAATCATCTGTGCTACGGGAAACGTCGTAAAGTAGAAAAATATGTTTATATTTCCAACATTGAGATCTTACTCATTGTTCCAAAGTCAAAGGTACTTCTATAGACAGTGGTGAGAGATATTTGTGTCAGGTTGGACGACGGCAAGTTTAAATGTACAGTTCTGTATATATATACAGTAGTGTCTCAGGTTGCGAAATTAATAAATTCCAAAGTGGCCTTCATAACCTGATTTTTTCGTATCTAGAACTATGTTTTACATGTAAATTGCATAATTCGTTCCAAGCCCTTCAAAAACACCACAGTAAATTTTATAATAAAGCTAAATTGACCAATAAACAATGAAATACAACAATTTGGACTATTCAATACCTAACATATCCATGACTGTACCTGTAAATAAAGTGCATATGTAGTAAAATGTGGAACCTTACCTTTTGATTGAGGCGCTGTCCAAAAGTGGCGAGAGAGTAGGACAAATAGCAGAAAACATGAATACTTAACTTTACGAAACACATTAAAAAATTGCAGAAAACATTAACACTAAACTTTACGATACACATTAACAAATGGCAGAAAACATTAACACTTCTTGATTATCTCCATCTTCGTCTCCATAGAAAGCATCCTCTTCTTTCTGTGAACTTCAGCAACATTGTTGGGACCCATGGTTAATAACGTAAGTAATTAAGTTCACACACAACATGATAAAGTAACTTACAGTGCAACGAAAGCGAAATCACTAACACAAATTTACGTTAACAAACGAAATATATGTGAAGGAACGAATTCCAGGCGTTTATGATAGCGCTACTGGAAAAAATGGTCAAGGAATGGCTTTACAAAGAGGCATGATGAGACATGCTGACCAATAGGAGAGCAGGAACTTACCTCAGTGACTAGCATCAGGAACCAATGGGAGAGCGGGAGGATGGTGGCGAGTCTACTGAGTTGGTGGCACGCGAATCTTAAAATTGTTCTCGGCGTCCCGGGCAAATCTCGGACTTTACTCTTTCGCAACCTGAATTATTTTCGTACACAGAAGCAAAAAAATCTCGTCTTTGCTTTCGTAACCTGGATTTTTCATATGTAGGGACTTGTATGTAGAGGTTCCACTGTATATATATATATATATATATATATATATATATATATATATATATATATATATATACATATATGTGTGTGTGTGTGTGTGTGTATATATATATATATATATATATATATATATATATATATATATATATATATATATATATGTGTGTGTGTGTATATACAGTGAGGCCAATTTCATGAGAGTAAAAGTATTTTTCAATTTATGCTATGTTAGTATAATGAACTGCTAAAGTTCCTAGAAATGGCTCTAGGCATTAATCGTCCTGTATATGAGAAAAAATGGCAAGTATATGAATTTTGTCATACCCATACATGGAAATTCTGAGTAAAGAAAATTAATCAGAAACTTGATGACCGTGACGTTTAGATAAAGAGTAGGCTGTATATATGAACGACATAAAACTCTTGTGTGAGGGGTTTGAAAGTGAACTGCCAAAAAGTTAGTACGAGGTCTTTATAGGCCTAGAGTGTTGTCAATGTTTAGGGAAATAGTTTGTTTAGACCAACTGGCGTTCTTTGTAATGAAGTGAAGTTTAAGTAAGAATTCTCAGTCGGGAAGTACTTGATGTAGTGAAGATAGGATTCAGACAGAGATCTGTTTCCACAGTGGTATTTCAACATTCATATGAGTGAGATGTTGAGACAGGATAGAGAGAGCGTTGAACATTAGTGAAACAAGATATTGGGCTCCGTAGGGGGTAGTGCCGTCAGTGCTCTCATGCTGTGCACTGTAGGCATTACGTAAGGTTCTTTGCAGCTTGCCTTCGGCCTTAGCTGCAACCCCGTTTGTTTCTTTTACTGTACCTCCTTTCATATTCTCTTTCTTCCATCTTACTCTTCACCCTCTGTTAACAATTGATTCACAGTGCAACTGGAAGGTTTTCTTCCTGTTGCACCTTCCAAACCTTTTACTGTCAATTTCCGTTTCAGCGCTAAATAACCTTGTAGGTCCCAGTGCTTGGCCTTTGGACTAAATTCTATATTCATTTTAATTTAGTAAGATAATTGGATGAATAATGGGTTAATAATAGAGTACAGGGAAAGGAAGATCATGGGAATTCAACTGGAATTGAGGAACTGTAGGGGTGAGTTCTTTGACGGAGTTGGAAGAATGTACCTACGGACTGTTTAGTTGGTCCTTCTAGTAGTTGTTGAATAAAAATAAGCTGAAGACTACGGTCGTAGTTTAAATACATTGGCTGTACAGTGTAAGGAGTTTGAGAAGATATATAATTGAAATATAACCCTGTGATGGTAGAAAAATAGAGGTGTAGGGTCTTTTGACCTTGTTATTTCATGTGTATGAAATGGGAGAAGGTAAACTGTGAAAAAAGGGTGTTTGTCACAGATAATTAGTTGAATGGATGGGTAAACATAAGAAGTATCATAAGGAAAAGGCATTCATTCAAAGAAGTACCGAGGTTCGTGTCTGGCCGTTATCATGTTTAGGAGGGAGTTGTATGGAATAGTCTTGAGATTGTCGATTTTTTTTTTTTATCTAAATCCTCATAATTGCGTCTAATTGTAAAGGATGAATATGGCACTGCTTTTCGCCTTGTTTTTCTTCAGGCAATATCCATAAAAAAGTACCTTTTTTAATATTCCTCATTTATAAGTGATAAATGTTTTCCTGTATCAAAAGAGATGAATGAGAGCAAATAGGGAATAATCATATTTCTCGTCAATGATATATCTCAATTTTCAGGTGAATGACAACAATAGCAATTCGAAAAGGAATTTATACAAAATATTATCATTTTTGGCACCGGATATGAGGCAGCATATTTTCAAACAGGAAACAAATTTTGGAAGGTCATTTTATTGTCATAAAAGCTACGTGGTAAGTACGCATCGGCATAGGTGCGATTGTCTCATGTGATCTGCGTTCTCTCTCTCTCTCTCTCTCTCTCTCTCTCTCTCTCTCTCTCTCTCTCTCTCTCTCTCTCTCTCTCTCTCTCTCTCCTGGAAACGTTTTACCTCTTAATAAAGGTTTACCTCAAAGTTTTGAAAATTTTAAGTTGAACCCAAAGGCACACACAATTATATATATATATATATATATATATATATATATATATATATATATATATATATATGTGTGTGTGTGTGTGTCTGTGTCTTGGTCATGGATATGTTAAGTGAAAAGATCAGAAATGAAGAGCTGTTGGAGTTGTACGCCGATGATCTGGTGATTACTGCCGAAAATGAGGAAGACCTACAGACAAGGGTTGGAGAGTGGCAGAAGTCTTTAGAGAGGGATGGCTTAAAGGCGAATGAGACTAAAACAGAGGCTTTGGTGATCAGTAAAGAAGACAGCGGCAAAATAGAAATAAAAGAAAGAAGAGGGCCGGTAATAAAACAGGTAGTAAAGTTTAAACACTTAGGATCTACTTTAAGCCAAGAGGGAAGATGTGAGACTGAAGTTGATAGTAGGATAAAAGCCGCGTGGGGGAAGTGGAGAGAGGTAGCTGGAGTAGTATGTGGTAAGAAAATGTCAATCAAGGTAGAGGCAAGATCTACAGCACAGTGATAAGACCAGTATATGGATCAGAAACATAGGCTCCAGGAAGGAAAGAGGTAGTGAAGCTTGAGAGAACAGAAAATAAGAAGGGCAGGCATAGTAAAGATTACAGAGGTGATAAGAGTCATGACTGAGATGGCATTGACATATGTTGAGGATGGATGATGAGGGGGAAATGAAGAGAGCTTGGAAGGAACCTGTTAGAGGAAGAAGATGGAGAGGGAGACAGAATTAGATGGCGAGATAAAGTGGACAAGATATGGAGAGAAGAGGTTTGGTGGAGAATGATGCCTTTGATAGAAGGCGCATCAGGCAACTGACCCCTTAATGTAAGGATAATGGTGGGAAAGAAGATGTATATGTGTGTGTGGGCTCTGTGTGGTCTTTGTGGTATACTGGTAGGAAGGTCTAGAAAATGCACCAGGTAGCTTACTCTCCCAAATTCAATACGGGGGCGAACACAGATCGATACACGCGGTGTCAGTTATAACTTACTGTGTCTTTGATGACTGAAGCAGTAAAGTATGTTCCTGGTAGTAAGACGACTCGAGGAGGTGACAACCGAGGATGGAAAAGGCACAAGGAACTATAGTAGATTCATATCAACCGTGCATATGATGTCTAAGCCAGTCCCTTATGATGCTCCTGATTGGCTGTTGATAAGCCAATGACAGGGTTGGAAACTCTCAGTCTCGAGAGAGTTGACATGTGTAGGATCTATCTTCCACCTCTCCTGAGGGATAGCTCTTTCAAAAGTATCCCTCAGGAGATGTGGGACATAGATCCTACCCATGTGAACTTTTGAGAGAGACTGAGAGTTTCCAGCCCTGTGATTGGCTTATCAACAGCCAGTCAGGAGTGTCATAAGGGACTGGCCTAGACATTAGATGCACGGTTAATCCGAGTCTATTATAGCAACCTCTTCATAAAAATCCAAATGAGAATCAGTGGGTAGCCCTTTGAGATCATCCTCTTGAATGGGAGACAGCATGTAGGAAATATCTATCTACATACTTATATTTGCATCTTGACAGATGGATAGACGGATGATAGATAGATATGGGAGAATAAGGAGAGACAAAGACACTGAATCGATGCAGCTACAAAGGGTCGCATCTCGCGCTATCCCTTGTCAATTATCCGCATTTGTCTGTCCCGGCGCACCATAGGCTGGGTGGGACAGTTGAATTTCCAGCTGCGATTCAGATCCACGCGACCCTTTAATAGAAGAGGCTACTTGCCAAGAAGAGCCTCTATCCTTATGCTTGTCAGGTCACTTGTCAAAGGATAAGTAAGGTTGTCCTTCGTCCTTACTCCTTACATATTTCATGTCAAAGGGAAGTTCATTTTGCTTTTTGTGATTTTTTATACAGTTTCTTCTTATAAGATCTACTTTTGAACATAAGAAATTATCAATTGCTATTGTGAGACCAACATTCAATATACATAATTATTCTTATAATGATAACAGTATATTAAAAAAAAAAAATAGCTTGCCGGTGCGCGCTGAACCCAGGGCTGCTGTCTCCCCTACCTTCCCGATCCCCTACCTACCTCGCCCCCACCCAGGGCGTTCAAACAGGTTTGCAGGAGGAGGGTGGATGTTTTCCCTACCCTCTCGTTCCCCTAACTATCCCGCCCCACCGAGGCGGACAAACCTGTTTCTAGGGACTGGGTGACTATGTCATATCTCCCCCTACTGTCACCCGGGGAGGACAAATAAGATCAGATCCACTAGGATTGTATTATTTTAGTTTATTCTAAAGTGCGCGCTGTGATGAGTGAATACTAATGAAGATCAAAGGAGCATGTTCATTAGGTTTGAGAAATTGGTGGGTTGTTTTGGTTCCAATGACAAGTTGATTTCTAATGTCATGAGACCGTATTCAATGTCAGTGACAGACTGAGTAATTTTGGAAGAGATTTGGTGATATGTGAAATTGCAGAGGAAAACTTTATGTGCCTCCATAGCAAAGATAAATGGTTTGTAATAAGTTTAGCCCTCCAGTAACGCGTAAGACGGAACTAACATTCAGCCTTTTGTTGTTAGTGGCGCATTAAGCGTATATTTACTATATATAATCATGGGCGTCGCCATGGAATCCACCCGGCCCATGCATGCAGCCCGAATCCACAACAAATAATCCCATTTTTCTCCCCGTAGTGGATGGGGGTTAGTTCCGTCAGTGCACCTCGTGCGGTGCATTGTAAGCATTACTTAAGGTTCTCTGCAGCGTACCTTCGGCCCTAGCTGCAACCCCTTTCGTTTCTTTTACTTTACCTCCTTTTATATTCTCTTTCATCATACTTTCGAGCCTCTCCTAACATTTGATTCATATAGCAACTGCGAGATTCTCCTCCTGTTAAACCCTTCAAACCTATTAATGTTAATGTCCATTCCAGCGCTGAATGGCCTCTTAGGTACCAGTGCTTGGCCTTTGGCCTAAATTCTATATTCTATTCAATTAAATTACTTTTTTTTAATGAATGAATTCTATTCAATTAAATTACTTTTTTTGAATGAATGAGTTCATTTAGTTTTATGAAAGCAAAAACGATCCCCCATTCGTGTTATTCTCATGTCAAGAGAACTTGTTCGCTTCGAAACTGAGATTCATCTCTAGCATCTGAAAAAATGTCTGTGATGTTTATTTCTAACGAAAAGACTTTAAATGAAAATGTTAAATAAAGTTATGGCTACCCGGAGACGAGTCACTTTTTCGCTTTGAAATGCACGTTGCCGCTTCGTCGTGATACTTATCCTGTGTACAATGTTTCTCACTTCATCCTTCGTTACACAGATGTTTGACTTACCCAGAGAACCTCAGGTAGATCATGTGCACTCAAATCAGGGGGTTTTCATTTCTGCCTCTTGAAGGAGAGGAAGAGCGATAGAAGAATCATCCTGAGAGTTCTTAAGGTCATAAAGGCCTCGAGAATTGACGGATGACACACTACTTGTAAGCATATTTATCATTTGTGGGGAAAAGAACAAATTGGTTTGACTGACCATGACACAATGGAGAATTCATCTTCATCAACCCCTTCCGTTTACTACTCCTTGGTGGGATAACGCTGTCAATGTATACCTCTAGCTGTGCACTATAGGCATCTCTTAAGGTTCTTTGCGACGTCCCTTCGGCTCTCGGCTGCAACCCCTTTCATTTCTTTTACTTTACCTCAGTTCATATTCTGTTTACCCGTCTTACTTGCCAACCTCTTCTGACAGTTGTTTCACCATTATTTTCAGCGCTGAATGACGCTAGGCCTTCGGCTTCAATTTTCTATTCCGATTCAGATACCCACCCGTCTCAATTCTGGAAACGTCCATGAATTCAAGAAAAAGTCCTCTAATCTGTAAGAATTGGGTTTGAAAATTGCATCGACAAAGCTCGAAATATTATGTGAATGCTGCTGCTGCTGCTGCATGCCCACGTGTGACTGTGATTTTGAAACCAAAAAGCTCTTTAACAGAGTTGCCCTTTGTTTCCCATAGGGGGGGTCTGTTCTTGTGCTCATTTGTTGATTTATGTCTCAAGAATAATAGCGTGAAAGAGATTCTGAATGAACTTGATCACCAGTAAGGTTTAATGGATAAGTTCGAAGCAATTGATGTGATGGGAAAACTGAAATTGACGGACATTCCCCTCCTATACGTAATTACATACGAACTCATTCATACCTTATGTTTTGCTCGTAGACATGATTGTCTTTAATATACTCGAAAACGAAGAAAAATGACTAAACAAACAATATTTTGCTCTTTGGAAAGGTGTAGAATTAACCTGCAAATAATAATAATGATAACAAGAATGTCTATCGACAGGCAGATTAGTCTCCTAAAAGGAAACTTACATCGACACAACACAAAGCAATCTCTGTCAATCTATAACTTTACGATATTGTAATCAAATCTAGACCCCTTTGTGGTCATAATTCGCGAAAGATGTATAAAAAACTAAGCAACTTACCATCTGTTTGAAGTAGTGATTTGCAAATTATTTTTATGATTATAATCAAATCTAGACGATGTCTGAGTTAGCGACATGCTGTGGATATGAATATTGTCATTTTTATCAGTAACGCGCACAAAGAAAAATGTCCAGAAACAGATAAACGAAGTCATATTTGTTTGTGACTTGTATTTTTCTAATTCAAGTTTATTTCGGGTAAAAGCAGAATTACAAGATGCATAAAAACTCTCAGTCTTCATTTCTTTCATCACTGCATTTGCGCCCGTTAAAATTTTGCCCAAGAAAGATAGTTAATTGCAGATTTATGTACCTTTTCATAACTTAATAGACGCTGATGAAAAAAAATTATGCTGTAAAAAAGACCATGCACTGAGGTCACTGTTTTAAACATTCCAAGGCTCTCCTCGGAAACAACTGACTTGAGTAATGGCAGAACCATTTTTATTGAGGGTGGAGTGTTGTTGGTCTGTCGGTGCGCATTAGTCCAGAATATATGAAGAAAAAAAAACTATTGGTGCTAAGAATTTTCTTACTATTATCAGAGGCTCTGCTATTATTTGGCAAGGATTCACGGGTTCATAGGCGTCACTATTCCGCTCATATTTCAGTACAGATAGCTTTATTTTGTCGCTTATAAATTTGTCTGGATCTGTAAACGTCACACTTAGTACTATTCATGAATTTAGCCTTCATGAATATAGCCTGTCTTAACTACTACTACTGCTGCTGCGATTGATAATCACTAAAAATATATATAATCTTTTTCTTCTTGTTTTTAGATTGGATATGCAAATGTACTGATGGTCTTCTTTTACACGCAACATTTTAGGGCTCTTTCCTAGATAGTGACCCCCAAGGGTTTTCGGTGTCGTTGTCTAGGACTGACATTTCTTGGGGGTCTTTATCTTTATGATATTTACACTCTTTCGTTCATGTTTTGAAGGTCATCCCCAACAGGTTCACTATCTAAAAATATCCCATTTCAGAAATGTTGACATATTGGAGGAATTCTAAGAAGGCGTGATCCGACCTCCAGGTTACTCAAGGCGCCTGCTGAAATCTTCAGTCAAATTGGGCGTGGTTCACCAACGAACATTAAAAGAAATACGCTCTATTTTATTAGAAATCATTTTTCTGTACTGTTTAACATGCACATTATTTATTTTTTTACATTTTCACTAATAAATATATCATATATATCCTATCGTAAAATTCCCTTATCTTTAACTCAACGCAAAACACATTTTCAGAACTTTTAAGGCTTTCCTACCCTTAACAACAACAACAACAAGAGCAATAATAACAACAACAACAGAGTAGTTTTTAGGCTTAGTCTCCGAGCAAGCAAAATATTCATTTCCCTTTCCTAGACCAACATCTCAAGTTATTATAACTGTCCTTGTTTGTTCTGACCTCTGCCACATTTGTTCTTTCGATGAGGAATTAGAGATGAAACTTTGAACTTCCATTACACCCATTTTACCGTGAACGCTAAAGTAGCATCAGTGATGAACTGAGCAAAAGATTCCTTGTTATTTCCTGTTTGATATAAACTGCATGGACCTGGTCTCAGTGGCATAGGAAAAAATTTTGTTTTCAGTAATATTTCAATAGCTTTGCATGCTAGGAAAGCCTTAGTCAGCAAGATAACTTTTTGGTGGATAGTCATTTTCTCATATATATATATATATATATATATAGTATATATATATATATATATATATATATATATATACATATATATATATGTATATATGATATCTATATATATATATAGTATATATATATATATATCTATATATTATGTTATATATATATATTTATTATATATAATATATATATATATATATATTATATATAATCTTATATATCATCGCAGGTAGGCCATGATTCACCTCAATT
>NC_061108.1:80545783-80575783 GCF_015104395.2 Macrobrachium nipponense
TTTATGGCAATTTCAGTGACAATGGAGAGAAAACAGAATGACATTCGGAGCCAGTTGGCAACTTCATTTGCACGATTTATGATTCAAGGAAGAATGTCATTTGGTTATACTTAAAAGTTTTATATGGTCAGTGCTCATGCGAAAAAGCGACCCTTTCTAGGAACATTGTAAAAAGGTCTCTCCAATAATATATACGGGTACTGGTAATAACATAATTGCAGTAATTACAACTGACTTACGATCCCTTAAACAAGACCAAAATGTCATGAACCATACAGGGGCAAGAGTCCTCTTCTTCTTCTTCTTCTTCTTTAGTCACCACGAATTTTAGATTTTTATTGCCATCTTTATTTTGGTATTTCTCGCTGCTCTGTCATCTTCAGGACGAATCAAGGTCGTGCTATATGTTGTGTTGTGAACTTCACTCAACATAGGTCAATTTGTCTTCGTCGTTTTCATTTTATTAGTTGTTATATGGACACACTCAACATTTCCTAATTCTTCAAAACAAGCGATGAAAATTTGAGCAATTACTCGAGTTTTTGTGAGAGAGTTTCGGAAAATATCTAATACTTTAATCCCAAAAATCAGTCATAGCGTTGGCCCAAGAGCAGTTTCCGCAAAAAATAATGAGCTGTTCAATTCTCGATGAAGTACAGGAAAGTTGGCAAATCGGACTATATATTCATAGAGGCAGATTTTTGTGTTGACACTCCTTTTTATGCATCACCCATTAGTTGTTTTGCTCTTTTTCATCATCTGTGAACCAGCACTTTTTATCTCAAGGAATTCGAACTCTCGGTAATCTGCAACTGTAAATTGTTTAGTTAGTGACAAGATAGAAGCTTCATTCGTCTATCATTTACCGGTTGTTCAGAAATTGCGACCATCTTTATGTGGCAAGGAAAATTGCAGTTAGCTTTCAGTGGAAGGTTCAACGCAAAACCAAAAGAAGAGTTTGTGTATAAACAGATGAAATAGCCAAATACTTGACTGAACAACCACACACAAACCCACACACACACAGCATATATATGTGTGTATAATTGTATGTGTCGTGTTTGTATAGATAAACAGAGAGACAGGCAAAGGTGTGCACGAGTGTATGTAGGTATAATTACCAGGAAACGATAGATATTCCATGTTAATCTATTTAACTAGGAAGGTCATTACCTGATAACGTAGCAAATTACCTTGAAAACAGGGAAAGTCAGGAAGAACCTTCAGGTATTGAGTCCTTTTGTGAAATTCAAATTACGTTTTTTACTGAGAGCCGCCAAATCAAGTTGGGATTAACCACTGAAATTTTGTAACACTATTTACCCAACAACATTTTCTTTTCAAATCTAGTTGATAACAATCAATTTTTATGTCATGTATAATTCAGTAAATCTGTTCACACTAATATATCGCTACTTGGCAATTAACCTTTGAAGACGACCTTTTCAGGTGATCAGTTTTCAGGTGCTGTTCACCTTCCTGGAATTTGTCAAAACCAATTATTGGCTTGTGTTTTCGCTCTAGTGGTGGTAAATAGACTGTAGACATCATAGATTGTAGGGTTGTGAAGATTCTGCTGGACTTTTCCTACAGTTTTCTAACAAGATTCTCTTCCCTGAACCACATACACTCTATTATTTTCTCTTTTTCTTATTTTTCATTTATTTTATTTCCCAGACATCTGGAATCTAAACTCACACATGAATAGGGCTGTGAAGATCCTGCTGATTTTTCCTACTGTTTTCTAACAAGATTCTCTTCCCTGAACTACTAAATTCTATTATTTTCTGTTTTCTGTTTTCATTTTCTATTTATTTTATTTTCCAGACATGTGGAAAGCAAGCAATGTTGTGACGGTTCCAGACTGTAGGGCAAGCGCAAATTTCACTATCTCTTTATCCTTCCACTGTTTGCTAGGTTTGATGGGAACTATGTACAATCACTTATATAAGTATCTTGTTTCTAAAAATTATTTCCTGATAACCTGTGCGCATACAGGAGACGATTTAATATTTGTGATATTCTTCCAGATACTTACCAAGGCTGCCTTATCACGTAAATAGGTACAAACGAATAAACTGTTGCCATTGGGCTTCTTTATTAAATTAAGACTTAGTCTAAGATCATCAAGTTGCCGCTGAATGGTTACGTACTTTATTTCCATTTGCGAATCCAGAAAAATTTCATGGCGGCAGTGGCTACAATTTTCATATACATACATAATACATACATACATACGTTATATATATACATAATACATACATAAATATATATACGTATGTATATATATATATATATATATATATATATATATGTGTGTGTGTGTGTGTGTGTGCGCGTGTGTGTGTGTATTAAAGCCCACACTATCATCTTCTTGATTTTGTGGGTAATACTCGAGAAACATCATTTTTTATATGTATATAGGTGTCACATTGTCATAACGAAACTACCAGTGGTCAATTGGTCCTTTTACTAATAAATTGTGGAACAATCATTGGGACTTAATTGTAGATATCAATATAATTATATTGATCTCTGCTTATACTAGAGCTAGAGGTTGCAATGCTGCCGTAAGCGTCATTCGCTGTGCCATGGCGAATTTTTGTCATTTATATTTATAAAATATGTCTATTTTCATTTAATTTAGTTATTATTAATATTGTTTGTGATATATATATATATATATATATATATATATTATATATATATATTACTGGTAATCTTCTTAGGCACGAAGATATGTAATTCAGTTGTATTTCACGTTTTCCTATGTGGAATACAACTGAATATATATTTCATATATATATCAGCAAAAGCCACAGGGAAAATTTTTAAAAAATGAAAAGACAGAGTGCCAAGTACTTTCGTGTATTTACCACATCTTCGGGGCACAAAGTAATACAAAACGTAAAAACTATTGAGCAAGAAAGCTCTCACAAAAGCAAAGTGGAAAAAGAATTATATATGTATGTACAATAAGGCCATTACAAACAGAAACAGCATTCGTCCAGATTACCCAACCGCTTAACACCCCAACAAGTCAAAAAAAAAAAAAAAGTAATTGCCCAATGACCCAATTACTTGAAAGAAGAGAAAAACACCGACTATGCCAACCAGTTTTTTATAAAACAACTGAACTCACAATTATGAATAGTAACAATAATAACGGCACTAACAACATACTTAAAACACCAATAAACAAAGATAACTGATTGAACAATATTGTCAATATGAAATACATAAAAAATAAATAAATAAATAAATAAATAAAAAAAAAATTTTTTTTTTTTTTTGTTTTTTTTTTTTTTTTTTTTTTTTTTTTTTTTTTTTTGACTAGTACAAAAACTTTAAGGATAATGTTAAAACTCACAAGAAATACATAAGAAGGAACTTGACAAATACACTAAATTAAAGAATAATGTTAAAACTCTTCACTATTTTATCTATGATAAGACTGTCTAATTTGTACATACCAGGGCTCAAATTTAAAAGTTTTCCAGAATAAGTCTTTATAAAAGCAGATTCAATTATATTCCTACTAATATAATCATTACAAAATAAAATCTCTTTTGCCTCTGTCCAATCAATCGCATGGTTAACATTACTAAGGTGAATAAAAAGGGCACTAGAAGTCTGTCCTGTTCTAACTGACTTCTAGTGCCCTTTTTATTCACCTTAGTAATGTTAACCATGCGATTGATTGGACAGAGGCAAAAGAGATTTTATTTTGTAATGATTATATTAGTAGGAATATAATTGAATCTGCTTTTATAAGACTTATTCTGGAAAACTTTTAAATTTGAGCCCTGGTATGTACAAATTAGACAGTCTTATCATAGATAAAATAGTGAAGAGTTTTAACATTATTCTTTAATTTAGTGTATTTGTCAAGTTCCTTCTTATGTATTTCTTGTGAGTTTTAACATTATCCTTAAAGTTTTTGTACTAGTCAAAAAAAAAAAAAAAAAAATTTTTTTTTTTTTTTTATTTATTTATTTATTTATTTATATGTATTTCATATTGACAATATTGTTCAATCAGTTATCTTTGTTTATTGGTGTTTTAAGTATGTTGTTAGTGCCGTTATTATTGTTACTATTCATAATTGTGAGTTCAGTTGTTTTATAAAAAACTGGTTGGCATAGTCGGTGTTTTTCTCTTCTTTAAGTAATTGGGTCATTGGGCAATTACTTTTTTTTTTTCTTTTGACTTGTTGGGGTGTTAAGCGGTTGGGTAATCTGGACGAATGCTGTTTCTGTTTGTAATGGCCTTATTGTACATACATATATAATTCTTTTTCCACTTTGCTTTTGTGAGAGCTTTCTTGCTCAATAGTTTTTACGTTTTGTATTACTTTGTGCCCCGAAGATGTGGTAAATACACGAAAGTACTTGGCACTCTGTCTTTTCATTTTTTAAAAATTTTCCCTGTGGCTTTTGCTGTTAAACAAAATCACGTGCTTACTTTTGTGATTTTATAGTAATATATATATATATATATATATATATATGTATATATATATATATAGATATATATATATTATATATATATTGTATATATATCTACTATATATATATATCTATAATATATATATATATCTCTAATACTCTATCTAATTATATATTCTATATTATATATATATCTTGTATATATATAGTATAATATACATATATATTATATATACACGTATATACTATAATATATATATCCAGTATCTTTATAACTATATATATTTATAATATATTACGTGATATATATATATATATATAATATATATATATATATATATGTATATTACTCATATCTTGATTTAGACTTCTAATAATTCGACCTTGGCTTACCAAGCCGAGTCAGACTCTAGTTAGGAATTCACTCGCGAAGACTTTTCAGTGACTTCCCTCCCAGGAAATGCTATCGAGGTAAGAGGTGTGGAACAAGAGAGAGACAAGTCTGATGAGATCACGAGATACGTCGGGATGCGGGGCGAGGATTAGAAAAAATGGCAGGCAGCAGGAAAAGAAAAATCTTCGACCCGCATCCGGATTCATCTCATAATTAAACCAGCTCTCCCTTTTCCGTTAGCAATACGAGGTGGGGCAATGTTTTCGCAAGTCCTACAGAACAGACGGGAATATCTTGATGGGAAAATCCTGCAGTAGGTCTGTGTATCATGAAACTCTTCCGGCTTGTGTGATTTCGTATGGATCCGGACGTGTGTAGACGACGTTATGATGACTTCCTAGTTTCACTGTTTTACGTCCGTTTTTCACGTTGTGCTTCATGTAACATGAAGCCGAATGAATGGCCGTGATATAGTTTTGCACCTATAATTTCTTATGTTGTCACTACGTGGTCATTTAATGTTTTTAGATGTCCCCCCCCCCCCTTTTTTTTTTATTCGATCTTAAATTTTCAAGTTTTTTGGCTCCTGTTGTTGAAAAATAATGATAAAAACAAATATCTTTTGAATTTTACGCAGAGGTGATATTACTTTGCTGCGAATGCTATTGTAAGTCATATACTCAAACAAGGATAATGGCACAGAACTGTACATTAAGAGTTGTAATATTCACGAATGAATCTTTCTTTTGTGACAGGGAGTTATACATAATTGTCAAGTATCCTGTGTTAACTGGGAAAATAGTTATCAGAAGCATTATGTATGTATGTAGTACGTATTTGAGTAGCCGCTGTAATCTGTACACTAGAAGAAAAATAAAAGAAAACGATCCTTTGATCCTGTTCACAGCCAAAAAGCGGCGGTCGTTAAACGGAAACTCAAAGAAAAATTCTAGAAAAAGATTAATTGTAGAAATGTTGTCAATTAAAACTGCAGCATTTAACGACGCTGAAGCTTGAAATTCATCCAAAGGAAAAACGAGCGAACCCGATGCCATGGCAGAGATCACGGGGAGTGTGTTCGTCTCAAGGTAATCGTGTGCGTGACTCCCCAACTGCGGCACCCTCACAAAAATGCAAGTTGGTAACAATTTGATGCGCCAAAACAGTCGCACAGGAAATGGGATGGAATTTCCTTACTAGAGAGAAAAATGACGACTTTTTGACTGGCAAATAAAGGATTGCTTATAGCACTGATTGAGGTACGTACTCTCGCGGAACTGGAATTTTTGAAGCAGTATCGAGATGGAAAGTATTTTTAGGCCGTCAAGTCTTGAACAACACGCTCGCTCTCAGTTTCTTTCTGTGCCTGAGGTCTCCGTATAATCGAAACAATATTTGATGCGTGAACAAAGTTTCGCAGATAGAATAGTCTTTGAGGTGGCAGCAATAGCATTTCAGATGACAACGAGAAGTGATACTGGTATTTGATTATGTCTGACGAACATATACTACTGTCATTTAGATAAGATATGTTATAAAGCCCTTGTACTTCAATGCAATTATTGTTGAAGACATAAAATAAAGTAAATATTTTGCTTGCAAAATAACAACAGCCATGCGTAAAGTACCTATCGATAAGGTTTCGTCAGAATCAGAAAACCATCAAATATTGACCTTTAGATTAACCTGTGGCCATGAAAACGTGGATCAAGGTTAGAAATTGTAAAAAATACCAACCAAGTTTTAACAAAACTTTGTTTATGGGTATCGTAATGCAAAAAAATGCATTCCTCACTTTTCCAGATACATAAAACAATGAGGACATTGGATGCACGCATGTCGAAGATCGCATAAATTAAGATAGTCAAATAGACATGTACATTTTGAAATAGGACAATGCTACAATATTTGAGGAAAATTCCCATCTTGGAAGGTTAAGTGTCAGTCAATTTCATCCAAATTAGAGAATAAATGGAAGGAGACCAATATAAAGAAATAAAAAGAAACAATACTAAAGTAGCCTTCAACAGTCATTTGCTTGGCAATTTTCACGGCAGGCAGTAACTGTAATTTTGTCTGTGTTCAGGAGTGATTCAAAGGCCTCTCGTCAGCAGCCATTAACGATATCCACGTTATTTATCCTCATTGTTCCTTCCCCCTTCCACGGTCTAGGAGCTAAGGAAACGTAATGGATGTCGGTAATAGCTGCTGACTCATTCTTCTTCTTTCCCATAGTTATCCCTACATGAAAGGATCGGTTGCCTGATGCGCCGTCTCCACTGCCTTCTATCAAAGACATCATCCCCCACCAAACCTCTTCCCTCCATATTTTCCTTCACTTTATCTCGCCATCTAATTCTGTCTCCCTCTCGATCTTCTTCCTCTAACAGGTTCCTCCTAAGCCCTCCTCACTCCCTCCTCGTCATCCATCCTCAACACATGCCCATACCATCTCTTATCACCTCTGTAATCTTTACTAAGCCTGCCCTTCTTACTTCGTCATTTTCCAATCTCTCAAGCAGCGATTTTCCCATAATCCACCTCAGCATTCTCATCTGTGTCTCTCAAGCTTCACTTCCTCTTTTCTTCTAATCCCATGCTTCCCATCCATACATTAATAATGGCTGCTGACTAGAGGCTTTTAAATCTCTCTTAAACAAAAAAACAAAAAACAAAAAAAAGAGTCTGCCTTGAAAAAGGCCAAACAAATGACTATGTTGAAAGGTACTTTAGTAATTTTTTTATTGATATCTTAGTCTTCTGCCACTTATTCTCTAATTTTGATGAAATTGATCGACAGGGACCTTCCAAGGTGGGAATTTTCCCAGAAATATTGTAACATTGGCCTATTTTAAAATTTCCATGTATGTGATCGACATGCGTGCATCCAGTGTCCTCATTGTTTCAGTCACTGGGAGAAGTCAGGAATACTTTGTTTTTTATTTTATTTTATTTATTTTTTGCATTACGACAATCATAAACAAAGGTTATCAAATAACCAGTAATATCCAGCCGCGTTTCACCTTTTTTCTATGCTTTGTTTTTCTTTCTTTCTTTTTACTGATTATTGTAATAATTCCATCAAGGCCGGGATGAAGTGATGTCATTAATCACGACCATAAGAGAGAATTCTCACGGACTTATCTACATATATCTATATATATATATATATATATATATATATATATATATATATATATATACGTATATATATATATATATAGATTATACACTCACGCTCAGTTGCACAAACATACTATACATTTGTATACTTTTGTGATCATTTCATCCGAATATATATATCTATATATATATATATATATATATATATATATATATATATATATATATATATATATATAATCTACTAGAACTTCAAGTGAAATGCTATTGCATGAAGGATGTGGCTCTCCAGGGTGAGTGACGTACATCTCATATATATATATATATATATATTATATATATATATTATATATAATATATATATATATATATATATAATAAAATTAGGGTTATCATGCATATACGTATATATATATATATATATATATATATATAATATATATATGTGTGTGTGTGTGTGTGTGTGTGTGTGTGTGCATATAGATAGACAGATAAATAGATAGATCACATATACCCCAAGGATATGGAAAAGTGGGTGTAATCCTGACCAGTTTGGTTTATTGCAAAGCCATTTCACTATATATATATATATATATATATATATATATATATATATATATATATATATATATATATATATATACAGGCGGTTTGAAACCAACCCAAATAGTCACACCTGGTAGGTAGGTAGATAAGAGGAGGTAGAGCCGAACAAAATAGATAATACCTATAATTGGTTCGGGTGGTGGCCTACCTTTTTCCTGTCTACGTCAACCACCTACCTTAAAATTTATGCGAAAAAAGAAAAAAAAAACACTGTCTTCTATAAAACTAGACTCAATTAGATTATTAGAATAAAGTTTCTTGCCCCTGCCCAGTTGATTGTACAATCCTTTTCACTGTTATATAAGAAAATTTAGATGTTCACTTTTCCATTGTTTGTCAGTTTGACCAGTGTAAAAGTTATTACATAGTTTACGTGGAGTTTGATAAGCACATTCTTTAGTATTGACGGAGGGTACTGTTTAAGTATAAGGTTCATTGCTCCGTTGTTACTAAATGCTACACTAACTTCCAAATTCTTAATTAGATGGGACTTATTCGAAACTATCATTATGTGGTAGTTCAAGCAGATTTTTTTTCGTATTGGAGGGTTTCTTTGTTGTTATCATAAAACGAATAATTTTTTCCTCTTTTAATGCGTTGTCTTATACAGAATGGGGATATTTCAATTTCTTGCCTACATTCCTAATCTACTTTTTTTTTACTATTGTATTTCTAAATGAAAATCCAGTGGTGTACTTAGGATAGCCTCCAAAATACCAAAATTATTCTTATGTCTTTTTTTTATTACCATCACTGTAATAAAGGAATTCTTTTCACGAGTATTTGAATCCCAATCCGGACCATCCACAGGTATCTATTTCTAATGGATGGGTCCTCAACTCTTATTCAAATATTATTCCGGAAGATTCCTTGAAAGTCTTTTCATAAGTTACTCCGTAATACTTTCGACAACTTCTTCCTCTAGACCGAAATCGAGGCTTGGTTCACTACAGGAATTTTGTGAATTGATCATTTAAAACTAATAAATAAATAAATAAATAAAAAAAAAAAAAAAACTTCACGAATCTAAAATCGGATGAAACTTGTCTTGGCAACAATTGTTGCAGGCATTGGAAAGATGGAACCTAATGATTTATATTGCTACTATAGATTATTGTCGTATATATGTATGTGTTTATATGTATGTATGTATTATGTATGTATATATATATATATATATATATATACACATATATATACATATATATAAATATTATTAAATCTTTTCAGGCAGGTATAAAATCAAATTTAAAAACCATGAGAAATAAAATAGAGAAACTGAGGTTGATGCTGATCATCTGCGTCTTCTGGGCAAAGTACAAGGTCACCAGCGTTCATGGCAACAACAACAACGACAACAACAACAACAACGGCGGTATGATTGACTGCGACGATTTCGCAGAAAAAGAAAAGCAGGAATGTCACGGTGAGTGTCGTTTCTCTACTGAGGTGCTGCTGCTGCTGCCTGGCAGAGTTCTCCAGCGGCCCCAAAGTCTCCGCGTTTTCCTTCTCTGTTCTGCTTCCTTGGAGGCCATTCCTTTCCTGGCTTTGTTCACACTATACCAGCTGCTCAGTCACACACATACACACGCACACTAGATATATACGAGTGTGTGTGTGTGCCTGTGTGCGTCTGTGTGTATGTGTTTGTATAACTGAATCACGAAAGTTTGGAACGTAATAAATGCATAAAGAAAGATATAAATATGTATATATATATATAATATATATATATATATATATATATATATATCTATATATATATATATATATATATATATATATATATATAGATATATATATATATATATATATATATATATATATATATATATATATATCCTGCTTTTCTCTCTCTCCTCTCTCTCTCGTCTCTGTCTCTCTCTCTCTCACACCCAATGCACCGACTGTACTTTATTTCAGAAATGTCAGGAAATGGCGGATTATTAGATATATTCAGTAGAAATCTTCGTCTTTAAAACTGAGACTCCTACTGAGAGCGGTCGTTTCACTGACACCTGACTCTTCTCCACAGCTCAGCAGTTCCTCAAACTCGCGAGGAAGGGGAAATTCGCCGACGTTCGCCATAAACTTCGCAAAGACAGTGTCAACAAGAATTATTTATTGGCATATACAGAAAAACTTGGTAAGCATTTTAGTTGTATTAGTAGGTCATAGTGGTTGTAGTTCTACTATTCACAAATAATAATCAAAAAACGTGTTGAAGTTTCTCCGGAACAATCTAATGTCCTGTATAGTGTATAATGCTGTATGAAATTCTCAGCCCCGACCAGGGGGTGGCTTGCGTAGTTGGCACCTTTAGCGGTGCCAGACGCACGATTACGGCTACCTTTAACCTTAAATACAATAAAACCTACTGAGGCGAGATGGTTGCAATTTAGTATGTTTGATGATTCGAGGGTGAATGATCAACATACCAATTTGCAGCCCTCTAGCCTCAGTAGATTTTAAGATCTGACGGCGGACAGCAAAATTACAGACAGACAGACAAATAGCCATCTCTCTAGTTTTCTTTTACAGAAAACTAGAAACCACAGAATATGTTCTGACATTCTGTGCTTAAATATATTGCATAAACACTCGCCTAGAATTTGCACGACTGAATAGAAATCAAAGTTGATAGACTCAGTGGTCTGGTTAAACTATGTTACTTATTAATGATAATGAGATACTTGAAGAAGCACCTAGCTTCGGTGACAGCTGTAAATGCTATGAATGGCCTGCTCAAGGCGGCAAGTAGAATGTTTGGTGTGTTGATTTCTGGGAGTGTGTTATGTTGGTGTTTTTACGTTGCAAGGAACCAGTGGTTATTCAGCAATGGGACCAACGGCTTTACGTGACTTCCGAACCACGTCGAGAGTGAACTTCTATCACCAGAAATACACATCTCTCACTCCTCAATGGAATGGCCGAGAATCGAACCCGCGACCACCGAGGTGAGAAGCAAACACCAAACCAACCACGCCACTGAGGAGCTAAAGGGTACGAGTTTGTCGGTACGCATCATGAAGAGGAATAGGTTGAGCAATACGAGTGATATTATCATCAAGTTAGTTGGAGAAGTCTTTACGGTCACGCAGCGAATTCTTACAGGAAGCGGTTGAGAAGTCAGCGCCGTTTATTGAAGGAATAGGAAGGAAATCTATTACAATAAAAGATCATGAAGACAAGATGTTTATTGTTCATTATAGACGAGTTTTTTGTGTATGTCGTAAGGGCTGCTTTGTTGTATCTGTATGTATGTGTCGTATAGACTATTTTGTTGTATGTGTTTATTGTATAGGCTGTTTTGTTGTATCTGTATGCATGTGTTGTATTGACTATTTTGTTGTATGTGTATGTTGCATAGGCTGTTTTGTTATATCTGTATGTATGTGTTGTATAGACAATTTTGTTGTATGTGTATGTATGTGTTGTATAGACTATTATGTTGTATAGGCTGTTTTGTTGTATGTGTATGTATGTGTTGTATAGACTATTTTGTTTTATGTGTATGTTGTATAGACTATCTTGTTGTATGTGCATGTTGTATAGCCTATTTTGTTGTACATGTGTTTCAATTTTGAGCTGTTATATAGTCGATCAACAGAATGACAAATCAAATAGTCTCGTGAAATCATTTCAGACATTATGACGGATGTCATTAGGGTGACAATATACAAAATTGGGTCGAGACCAATCTTTTCGGCTGATTTTTCAAGGCTGACAAGCAAACAAGAATGAAAGAGATTTTGTCTGTTTACCATCTAAGCCGTAGACTACTTTTTTTTAGTTATTGTGTTGACTATATTAGTAATAGCCGTAGTAGTAGCAGTAGTAGATAAAAAACTATCGTTTCACTTTTTGGACAGAACTATCATGAGCCAAAGAAACATTTGGAGTAGATGAATTATTTTCCAAATAATTGTCATAGTTACTACGAATCTTCCATTCTTTCTTACATGTCATGGGATGTAACTATGAAGAAAAAAATCAAAGTTTTTCATTAAAGAAATGAAGCTCTACAGAGGAGCTGGTTTGAAATTCATCTGATATTCATATCTAAGAAAGTGGTACCTACCGAAATAGAAATGGTTGAACAAACCACTTCGCATAGTTCCTAAATCGAAAGTTTTCTTTTTATCAACTGCAGGTCTTCAAAAAGGATACACCGGATTGCTTTGGGCAGCCCACAACAACGACACAGCAATGGTCAACTTCCTGGTCGACGAGGGCTCCCTCGTCTCTCGTGCCAGCGCTTCTGGTAAGTTGGTCACGTTCGGTCGGTCAACAAAAATTCCTTTGTGAGAAACTGAAGCTTTTCCGCTAATCTTTCATTCTTATATCTAATACTAGAACTTACAATATTTCAATACTTTTCAACAGAATCGTTCGTAATGTTCTTTTTTTTTTTTTATTCAGAGCGACAAACTTACCATTTCGTATTCACCATTCAAACGTTATTTATTTGAATGAAGAAATTTTTCGAATCATTTCGAGAAGGGAGGCCGTGCAACCTAATGACTTTTACAACCTGGGCCCGAAGAAAAGAATAAAAGGAAAGGAAAATAATGTAGACCTTCCTCTTTAAGGATGAAAGGTTAGAAGGGTCACGAAAGACGGTAGCAGGAAGCGAATTCCCAACAATGAATGGCGGGACGATCAGAGAGAGAATCGGTTTTCACACAAGAACAACCATATGAGGCGGCCTGGCTGGTGTGGTAAGGCCGACAGAGAATATACGGAGCAGTGACCAAAGTACTTCATGCAAAAAAGAATGAGATATAGAGAACTTGCAGCAGAGAAGATCGAGAGATGAGGTGAGAATGGCATCGCTCATCAAATGAGGATGAAAACATGAGAAGAACCACCTCAACTGAGAGAGCAATACTCCGAACAAAAACCAATATGTCCAACGTAAAACTTTTGATAACTTATTTAGCAATCTGAATAATGAGATCATTCCAAAACAAGTTAGAAGCAACGTGAACGTTCTGAATTCAGATAAAAATTACTGGTGAAATTGAATCACCATAACGATCAAGCTTTTTGCGCTTCACTGTGATCAACGACAAAGGGTTGAGATGTCAGTAAGAATAAGATGGACAAGTTGAATCTTCAGCGAAATCGTGGATAGGAAAAGAGAGGAAAAGATCTACATAGATAGGAGAACAGATTCCAAAAGGAACGCAATTTTAAATGGGAGAGACAAGATGTTAAGCCGTCGGCAGCAACAGGTAGGAAATTAAATATATATATATATATGTATATATATATATATATATATATATCATACATATACATATATGTATATATATATATATATATATATATATATATATATATACATATACATATATATACATACATACATATATATATATATATATATATATATATATATATATTATATATATATATATTTATATTAACGAAAAAAATGGATGAAAAATAAAATAAAATTGTAAGCGATTATGGCTGTTTCAGAGCTGACTCACACACGAATTTCATAAAATTAAATAAAAATCGAATATTCGTGTGAACAAGCATGCAGCATGAAAAGCAGCTTCCCAATCAACGTAAAATTTGGACAAGGACTCGTTATGGATGGAGAGCCTTCATCTGAATTGACTGTAGCGCAGAAAAAAGTCCATCGTGTGAGGCAGATGCTGAAACAACTTTGCCCGTACAGCTTAGGCTGCACATTTAACACTATACAGACTTCTGTAATATAAAGAGTAAACAACATCTTTATAAGGTTTTAAAACCAGAGATGACAAAGTTAAAGATCTGAGTTCAGTTGAGTTCCTGCAGATGTTCCGGGAAGAAATTGTGCTCTGGAAGAACTGAGGATCCGGAGGAAAGGGAAACGGGAACAATATACCACAGAAGAAGGGTCCTTCTTGACGTCTCTTGCGAAACCGGATTCTTAAGACTTCCTAACCGTACAGACAAGAAACCCCATGAGCGCTCTGAGTTCATCCCATCTGAAAATAAACTGTGTGTATACTAAGTTGATATTCTGAATATGATAGATTCTTCATTATAATACGGAAGCCAAATGAAACTGGCAATAATGGCTGTAACGAAATTGGCATCGGTAGCTTTAAACACTTATGTTTTACAGAATCTGAATTATCGGCTTAATTAAAAAAAGTATATATATAATATATATATATATATATATATATATATATATATATATATATATATATATATTATATATATATATATATATATATATATATATATATATATATATATATATATATATATATATATATAATATATATATATATATATATATATATACATATATATGTACATATATATGTATTATGTATATATATATATATATATATATATATATATATATATATATATATATATATATTATATATATATATATATATATGTATATATATATATATATATATATTATATATATATATATATATATATATATATTCACACACACATGGAATGAGAGGCTCATGTTAAGCCTAAAAACTCCCAGAACAAGAGAGGCAATTTGCCTAACGTGAAACAAAGCCTTGTGATCTGGAGTGCGTATGGATGTTGAATCCATCATGGTTCGTAAACCACTGATAAAACGCTGCGGGTCTGTGAAGCTAGAATTTAGTTATGTGTATTGGTTAAGGGAAGGTCTCGAGTGGTTTGAAGTACGAAATTCTTTGCGCTTATCCAAAATAGGCGGGACTCCACCATTTGCATTTCAAACCTCTTGGATAACAAACAGCAGTGGAACCAAATAAGACTTACGATTAACAATTCACGCCTATTTACAAAACAAAATTGTAATCCGACCTCAACTGGAGAACATTATCTTTCAGTATGGGATCCACAACTGAACGATGAAATATGCTCGGCGATTTACTCAGAATAGTTCAGTTTTTTTTTTTTATCAGTGATTAAGATTTTATTATGAAATTTTTCCTTCATTCAGCTAAGTTTTAAAGGTTATTCTCTTGTAATTGAAAAGCAAACCATGAGATTCTTTAAGCTTTCACTTCAAAGCTCATTAGTTAACTAATTGCAGGACATGATACGACCTTTAAAAAATGATCAACCCGCGGACTAAACAGTGATAACGATGTTGCCCCAATACCTACACATTGAAGACCGTTCGGGAAAGCGAAGATCGTCGTGAATAATGCGTAGAAATTCCGTAGGGGAGGGTTAGTGGCGCCAGTGCACCTCAGTAGGCATTACTAAAGGTTCTTTGCAGTGTCCCTTCAACACCCTCCCTGCAACCCCTTTCATTCCTTTTACTGGACCTCCATTTATATGTCCTTTCTTCCATCTTGCTCTCCACCCTCTCCTAACAAGTATTTCATAGTGCATTTGCAAGGTTTTTTCTCCTGTTACACCTTTTAAGCCTGCCTACTCTTTTCCCTTTCTAGCTGTGAATGACCTCAGAGTTCCCAGTGCTTGGCGTTTGGCCTAAACTCTAAATTCCATCCCATTCCAATACGAAGAAATAGCCATGTTTCTCAGACTGATGTTGGTTTATGCCTCCTTATTTCAACCAGTGCTTCCATTTTGGGGAGCCTCCTCCTTTGTTTCTCCTCCCCATGAGATTTTCTCATCGACCCTTTTCTGTGGTTATTGGTTTTTCTGGCGTTCTAGATCACCATAACCCACATTAACCCTGAGAAGATCAGATATTGTCAGAGTAGTTGATTTAGTGAATATTTCTGTTCCTCTGGAATTTTCTCCAACTCATCTCTTTTTCTTCTAACCCCTTCCTATTTTGTTTCTTCAAGTTTGACTTGAAAAACTGATGATGATGATGATGATGATGATGATGATGATGAAAACTAAAGACATTCAGTATGTATCAGAACTTTCAATTGTTCTCACATTCCCCCTGGAACTGTGTTGGAATGACGTCTAAGCCAAGCGCCCTGCTTTGTCCTTTAGGAAACAAGAGTCTTTTCAAGGTGCAAGCGGCTAATATAGAGGAAAGCAAGTCAGAGGAAGACAGAAATATGGATGGTCAAAGATTTTAACGAGGCGAGTTTCTATTTCAGGTTATACGGCGCTATATTACATGGCAGAGCACGGCAACAAGGAGGCAGTTGACATGCTTCTCAGGCAGGGAGCCAAGGTGGACGCGCCTCTTTACAATGGCAAGTTTTCATCTTGGTTAACAGTTCCTTCATGTCTTTATTTTGCTAAATGAATAAGCAGTAGTGTACTTTATTTTTAATTAATTATATTGTAACATTTATGTGTATATATTATTATATGATATTTATATCTATATATATATATATTATATATATATAAATATTATATATATATACTCGTATTGTATAAGTTTATATTTATTTTACAGGTTTCACCCCGATGCTAATAGCAACAGAAAAGGGATTCTCCTCTATAGTGAAAGCTCTCTTGGACAAAGGTGCCAATCCTAATGTCGAATCATTAAAAACAGGTATGTTTATACACACACATACACACACACACACACACACACATATATATATATATATATATATATATTATATATATATATATATATGTATATATGTATATTATAATTATATATGTGTGTGTATGTTTATATATCAAGTGCGTTTATATTAAATATTTGTATGTATGTTTAAAACATATTTTTGATAAACACTTGCATGAATCTTGTTCAATTGAAGGAGGCGAAATCAAATGACAATTAGATAACTGTCCCAGGCAGAATGACTGAAAACTTATTAACAAGGTCAGTTATGCAACTAGGGAGATGAGACAGACTGCAGGAAATTAGAGAATGTTATGGGACAGTGATTTAAATCATCATTGGACTATTGAGATGAGACGAAATTATGGAAAGGAAATGTTATTGTTAATTATTCCTGAATGATGAGTAAAAGTTATTGATTGTTTGTCTGTATGGCGTTTTTACGTTGCATGGAATCAGTGGTTATTCAGCAACGGGACCAACGGCTTTACGTGACTTCCGAACCGCGTCGAGAGTGAACTTCTATCACCAGAAATACAAATCTCTCACTTCTCAGTGGAATGCCCGAGAATCGAACTCGCTGCCCCCGAGGTGGCACTCCAACACCATAATGACCACGCCACTTAGGCGCTGAAAGTTACAGAAATATGGATGTTTTCTTTGTAGAGCGTGAAAATGCCTCGAAGTGAGCATATATTTGGGAACCTTGGTCGAGGCAGCGCGGCTGAAAGTGCACAACGTTCAAGTTTCTGGTGACTCAGCAAAAAGAAAAGCAAAAAGCTATTCCATTTCTTGATAGCCACAAGAAATAATTTTCATAAACAATGATCAAGATATCAGTTGAGCTAATCTATAACTAATTATTAAGATAGCTTTGCTAATTATATCTAATTATCAGTTATCAGCTGAGCTAATTATAGCTAATGATTAAGATAGCAGCTAAGCTAATCATAGCTGATGATTAAAATAGCAACTAAGCTAATCACGATGATTATTAAGATATCAGTTAAGCTAATCGTAGCTAATGATTAAGGACCACTTAATTACTCATAGCTAATGATTATGTTAGCAGCTAAGCTAATCATTACTGATTATTAAGATATCTTCTAAGCTTATCGTAACTAAAATTTCTGTAAGTGCATACGTCAGGCTTTCAGGGCTGTATAACCAAAATTCTTAGATCTAGGAAGTCAACAAAGGCTGCATCTTCGTCAAAGATTGATTTTGATTGATTTATGGTCACTGAAACTGACGTCCATTTTCGACCTCAAATAGAGGCAATACACCGAAACTTAAATTTGTATACCTACTGGTAAAGTGTGACCTTTGTTTGATTTGTACTTTGCTCGTATACAATTTTGTTTTGATGTTTTGCACTCTATTTCAGGTCGAAAATGGTTTAGTGTGTTCAAGCCGAAACGTCCCAATGGAAAAAAAATATTGACCATAGCGCTTGTTTGGCTGTTCCTGTTGAGGATCAGATTCTCTTAGAATTAATCTCTAGCACCTATCTAGAATTATGTTCATTGTCTTTTCACCCATACATAAATAAATTTACTTCCTACAGGTCTCACCCCGATCTTGCTAGCTGCAGAGGACGGAAGCACCGATATTGTCAAACTTCTTTTGGACAAAGGAGCAGACCCGAATACCAAGTCCGAAACTAGAGGTGGGGTATAGGTCTAGGCAGTTTTCTAAAAGAGAGGAAAAATTTTTTTTTTTCTCTGACAATGCCGGTATAAAGAAACCTTAATGAAATTATAAATGTCTTTATAATATATAAAATGTTTCAAAACAGGCTGGTAGTGAGAATCATGTTACTTCATATGATTTCAAAATCACGGATAGACGTATCTTACAATGCTTAATGGATGGAAGGATTCAAGCTTGCATGATAAATCTAGATGGTAAATCATGTCCTACATGAGGCAAGGAGGGCATCATGCGATGTGCAGAAAAGCAGGAGACACTGTCTCATAAGACTGCTCACAAATCTAATGTTCATGTTCTGTTTTTCTGCAATCACAAGGCTTCAGATTCCTGCAGCCTTTCCAACAAGCTGTGGTCCTTCATTTTTTTCTGCAGGAGCAAGTAACCTCAAAACATTGTAATCCACCGCCTCATCTGTGCTGACCTTTTGTATCATCCTGTCTTTGATTTTCTCTACGATTCTGTCCGCGTGACTTCCCAGACACCTTCAAAATCCGTCATCCCATATTTCCAGCTTTTGTCTCCCATTCACAGTCTGCCTCCCTTGGCCTCATTCCTTCCGTAACAAGTGATTCACAGTGCAACTGCGAGGTTTTCCCCCTGTTACACCTTTCAAACCTTTTACTGTCAATTCCCATTTCAGCGCTGAACGCTAAATGACCTCATAGGTCGCAGTGCTTGGCGTTGGCCTAAATGCTATATTCAATTTAATTCAAAATCCTAAATGCCTATTTACGCCAACCACCTCTATTCTTCCAACTCAATATCAGCATTCATTCCGAAATCTTTCTGTCGTCATTTTACTCTCTTAACGGTATTCTTACTAACCTTCACTTTCATTTTTGTCCGGGTTCGATTCCCCGCTCTGCCAACGCGAAATCAGTGGAATATATGACTTGGGGCCAGCCCTAGGAGAGCTGCTAATCAGCTCAATGTTCCTTTTTACAAACTTTCAAACTCTTTCACCTTCACTTTGTCATCAAAGATTCATTAAGCCACTTTCTGTTCACAATCTCTATCCTTAGCCACAGATTATACTTATTATGTCGTTAACCTGAGTTTTTATTTGATTCCTTTTTATTTCTTTTTATTCATTTTTTTTTTAACAATTCACAGACACAAAACATTTTCAGGCCCATTCTTACACTTACAAAAACATTACATTTTCCCAGTTCTGTGTTCTATCACAAACTTCATTTTCATGGTTAAAACCTGTTTCCTGTTATTTTCCTTTTATTTGCTCTATACTTCATCGTTATATAGATCTATTTTCCATCTGTCTTTGTTAATAACTGTCTGTTTATTCATGTATATCTCATTCTACTTTTCCTTTTAGTTTCAACCTTTTCATTTAATTGTTCTGTAAAAATCCTTCATCCACAAACCCTATTGCTTGCTGAAATATAGCCTGCTCTTTCCCCATAAGATTGTTTAATATCTTTAATTTTCATTCCCATTCATTCTCGCGGTCCTTCAGGATTTTTCCCGCTTTACTTTGCCGCCAAAATGGGGAATTTGGTGATGGTCAATCTTCTCCTGAAAGCGAAGGCCGATGTCAACTATCAAACTTTAAACGGTAAAGGAATGGTGGACTTTTATTCTTACTTTGGAAATACACATCTTGGAAGTTCTGAAATATCAGATGTGATAGATGCTGCATTCATTCAATGATTCAATACAGCTTTGTCTCTTTTTGTCTCTTTACATTGACAGGCGAAACTGCTCTAATTGCGGCAACTGCCTGGGGTCGGGAGTCAATAGTTAATATCCTGCTGGGAGCCTCTGCTGATCCAAACATCGTTGATAATTTAAGTAAGGCATAAAATCCATCTTGTAAATTAAATTTTTATTGTTATCCTTCCCCTGATCTAATACTTATGACTATCAAACCCAAAAACCGGCAAACAATAGTGAGCAATGACAACAACAACAACAAACATGAATTGTCTTTATCAGATCTTGTATCTTGTGTTCAATTTATTACAAGGAATCCAAAAGCTGGCCAGTTTTCTAAGTTTACATAAACATTTACATGTATCATTTATCAATACCGTAACGAATATGTCCAGAAGAAGATTACTGAATTGTAACTCAACTTCAAAACAAATTCCCCATTCAGAATAAAATATATAATTTTTGTTCGAGCTGTTTTTCTGTAATCTAACGGAAGTTAGGTTTACTTCTCTCACAAAACAGCACAATAATTTATTTTTAATCTGCCAGATATATTTCAGCCAAATTTTAATACAGATAAAAACTTTTACTAATTAAATAGCCGACAAGCATGCACGATGCCATTCACTCTTTATTTTAGTTTCAAATCTCAAGTTAAAATCCCTACATTTCAAGGCTAAGACAATGATGTGGTAGACTTTTAACAGCAAAGACGTAGATGATTGGAAACATCTCCAGTCTCGTTGTTCACCACGAGATTATTTTGTGCTGCAATGAAAATCATTTACCGTGTGTAATTCTCATGTTTGTGTTTGTTTTTTTTGATTTTCCAGAAACGGGCGCACTCCACAGAGCAGCCTATTACGGTTACATTCCCATCCTTAAGAAACTCATTGAGAAAAAAGCAAACGTGAATGCCCAGAACGTTGAAGGTAATACCGTGTGTCTCTTGAATTAACTTATCAGTCTATTTTGGCATGGACCAGAAGCTTTGAAATCAATGCGTTATTCATAGAATACAGTGTAGGTGCACTGCAGTAATTGTTGCAGGTAATTTATCAGCAGTTTACACCCAGGTTATATGCCCTTTCAATATACTGAAGTACATTGAATCATACCCTCGGTATATAGTCACTCCAAAAAGACGGTAATTATTCATTCATTCAGCGCGGACAATGTTTTGTGAAATTTGTCCTTTGCCAAAGTTCAGGATAGAAACACGTCTGGCAGACTTTCTCTGTCAAAGCAACTTCTCCTCAGCTAAAGACATTTGGGCCCATATTTTATTTGTCCGAAATCAGTAGCTTTACTTCATTAAAGCTAGCTCGCAGTTACATTATATCTACATTCTTGTATCCTTTATTATTGGCTTCGTTTCGTCGAGTAAGTTAACAATATTGTTCTTCCTAACCTTATTCACAGAGCTAGTTGCGTTTAGGCTTTATATGCGTTGTGTGATTGCCATTACGCGAAAAACTTCCTTCATATAAAAGACAGGATATGTGACTGCTTCTAAGAGTGACTTCAGAATGATTTCCATTTTTCACGAAATATAGTGAAAGCTGACCCAAATGAGGATCTTTTTCAGAATGAAGACTGGGGCTCTTTTTAACAAATCAGTTCAGCGAACTTTCGTGTTAAACGTAATAGTTGTTACTCATCTATCTCCTTTACTCACTCTCTTACCTGCAATTTGCAAAATCTTAATATACTACAATGCGACTCTAACCCCCGCCCACGTCATTTTCGAAAATAGATCTCAAGAAATAGTCTCGCTTCCTTAGTAATTGTCGCTTTTTTCCTTTGCCTGTTACTAAAATTTATGTTTCCAATTTCACGCTTTATAATTCATTGGATTCCTAAGCGGTAGGTGGATCACAAAAGCGAAAACTGAACAGCGTCTTAGATATGTGGGCGAACCTTGAAGCTCATCTCTTTTTGTCTTCTTTTTAAACAAAAAGAAGTTCCCCACATAAGGAGGTAGCTATGCAGAAATAGGCAGTTTTTTTATTACCTGTCCTCCATCTTCCGGGTAGGGCGGAGGGGGGGGGGCGGAATTTTAAACCTGTTTGAAAAAATTGTAAAATAAGTTTCAACTCTTCACCTTGTACTTCCCTCAGGCATGCACAATTATACTTCATGGATAGCAACTCCCTTTCATTTTTTGCTGTTCCTGTTATATGAACTGGGCAATTCGCAGTTATTTGAGATTAAGCTAGCGTCATGCCGGTATCGGCTCTTGCTAACAGAACAGCCCGTGAAGGGCAATTCGTCCAACCTTTCCCTCCGATCCTATAAACGTCTGGGTCGTCCTTTGAAACCAGAGGGAAGGATTCACAAACTAGTCAGGTTAGATTTTTTTTTCTTTTTTTTTAATCTACGACAGGAAGCCACGAAAAGTTAGATCGTTTCGGAAGATGAATCTGCCATAATATCATTTAAGACAGAGACAACAGAGAAAATGGAAAAAAATGATGAGTGGTTTAAAACTTAGTTTGAAGTATAAAACGTAACGGGTAGCATATATTCACCAGTAGTGATATATAATTGGAAATGATACATAAAACCTTTGAATTTTGGGATTTAACGGTGGAGGAATTTTCTTTTTTATTTCTTGGTGTCACCCTGTTTTTAATCGAGGCATTACTAAGGTCATCGTTACTATTTTTGCAGGACGGACCCCTCTGCATTTCTGCGCCAAGGGAGCACAAACAAGTACCCTTGAAGAACTTCTCAAGTCTTGTCCCGACGACAGGGTCAGAGACATGAACGGTAAACACGAACTTTTGTCCAAGTAAACTGTACTATAGGAAATGATGTTGCTGAGTTCATTGAATATCTAAACTAGAAATAGCCACTTCTTCTAATTATAAACTTTTTCAACAGGTAAAACTGCTCTGGAGCTAGCAAAGACTGAAGAGGAGAAGTTGATGAAGAAAAGAAGTAAGATCAACCTCACAGTGAAATATATATGCGTTCTGAAATAACGTTGAAACTGAGAATTTTAACCTCATTTTTTCTAGGAAAATGTTAAAAACAATCTTTTTATTTTGTAGGGCTGAAAAGTTGCACTGATATTAATACTGATCTTTTCATTCTTATTTCTAAAAAGTATTTCTTCAGGACAGTTATATGAAAAAGAACTCCTCAGATTTGTTTGTGAAAAAGAAATTCCTGAAAACTGAAGGTTCCATAGAAACTCTGTTAGCTTAACCTTACGATTCCTTTAGTTATTGCCCGAGACCAAAATTGCTTTCATCAGATCTTTATATATATATAATTATATATCTATATATATAATAATATATATATATATATAATATATATATGTGTGTGTGTGTGGTGTGGTGTGTGTAGTGTGTGTGTGTGTGTGTATGTGTGTGTGCGTGTGCGCGCGCGCGTGTGTATAAGTTATTTATAATGATGGTTGTAAACTTTTATGGAGAGATTACCAAGTTCTTTGTTTTCAATCTCTTTCGTCTCGTACTTGGATTGTACCTGTGCTCATTTAGTTTCTTGCTCATTTTCTCCTTTTGCTAAATGTTTGTAAGTCCTATGATTTTGCCTCATCTTGGAAAAACTGTCGCATTTTTCAAGGAAGCAATGAATATAAGCAGCTATATTCAAATAGTTAGTGCAATAACTCATCAGATTTGCTCTCCAAGACATTTCACTTCACTATTATCAGTTCTGTAAAGGTACAGCTGCCTAATAACATTTAAAGAGCCTTGTGAAAACAAAACAGTCAATTTTTTCTTGGCTTATATTTATGTTACTTGTATTTTCCTGCCTGTAAGTCCACGAAACAAATTCTGTGCTCTAATTGTCCGTTGTTTATCCGTCCTCTCGGTAAGAGTCCATTGGCTTTGCTTTCTCGGTAAATGAAACATTTTTCCATGGTAACATTTATACTTGTTGACTGGAAGAGTAACTTAAACTTATTCAGTGGTAAAGGAATTCTTTGGATTTAAGCTGATATCTCTTCTATAGGACTGGAATTTTCAAGAAATAAAATAAAACTTGAACATCACGACACGAACATTCAGAGTATTGTACTATACTGCGGACCTTACTGTTATCATCAGAGACTTTCAGTTCAGAACGATCCTCAGCTTTTAGATCTGATGATCTCTTCTCTTTTTCTTTGTGTCCTTACTCTTCCTTACGACTACACTCATCATCAGCATTCGTCTGTCCCTTCCTTCTCTATGACTGATCTTGTTTCCCAAGTCTTATGTCTCTTCCCGTGTATTGGAGAGGAATTAATTACCACCAAGAATTCCTCACCAACGCCGTTTTCAAGCACTGCCCATTCTGCACACACCCTCTCGACCCGTTTAGAATTAAAACCATGTGTTTTCTCAGCGCGATCTTGAAAAATCAACTATCAAGGAGTTCAAAAAATGACCAGACAGTATTTGTATTTGCACTGACGAACTTTTACAGATTATACAAAAAATATATTTATTTCATTTCGTCCCTTTCCTAACCCGGTTTTGTCTCTTCGCAGGTAAAACAAGGAGAACGCGCACTATGCTAGAAGGCCTTCGAACCTTCATTCCCAAGTTAAGCGGTAGGTTCTCATGAGTAAGCAACCATGAACCTTATTCCCAAAAGAATAATGAGCTTCGTGGGTTCTGGGCTATTCTTCTTTCTTTTTTACTAGTCCTTTCTCTTTCTCTTAGGATTGTGCAAAAGCTAAACCAATCCTAGGACGAAGGGACAGTCTAATCTTTCAAAATTTTATGTATAATTTTCCCTTTTGTATTAACAGAATTACTCTTGCTTCATGTATCAGCCTCTAATTTAGAAACAAATCTAGTTGGCAACCCGATACTTTTGACAGCTTCGTTGCTCTCCAATACACAGTTTGTACCATTGTCTACAATCACATCCATTTTATTTTCCTTGACAAAGTAGAATTCAGCCTCTCTCTTCAACCAAAATTTTGGACGTCCCCAAAGTTGAAATGACTAATTCAGCCTCCTAACACATTTGTTGCTTTATTTCTACGCTATCAGCTTTCTTCAACCCAGTTAATTAAGTGCTATGCTTGCCTTACAAATCTGCACTAAAGTTCCATTTTATGGGATACTTCTTCCTCCGTTGCTTCTCTTGTAAACAGAACTGAGTTGAAAATAGTTTGTTTAATTAATCATCCCACTTTAAACACTTCTCCTGAAAAACTTTTTTACTGCTGTAAAATGACTCTGTTGTCTCTTTAATAGTAATTGTGTGTATAGTATATTCATGTCAACCGTGCATTTGATGTCTAGGCCAGTCCCTTACGACGCTCCTGATTGGCTGTTGATAAGCCAATCACAGGGCTGGAAACTCTCAGTCTCTCGAGAGAATTCACATGGGTAGGATCTATGTTCCGCCTCTCCTGAGGGATACGTCTTTCAAAAGTATCCCTCAGGAGAGGTGGAACATACATCCTGCCTGTGTGAACTCTCTCGAGAGACTGAGAGTTTCCGGCCCTGTGATTGGTTTATCAACAGCCAATCAGGAGCGTCGTAAGGGACTGGCCTAGACATTAAATACACAATTGATGTGAATCTACTATAGTAATATACGTTACCCTTCCTCTCAAATTAGACCTTATGAAGTCGTTTATATTGATGCTGTGATATCATCTGAAAGACCAGTTATAATACTGAAATACTTCACCATATACTTTAGAATGTAGGTCAAGTCCTATTCCCTGGCCTACATTAAAACAGGATATGAAACTTCTCACTAAACTTCTACGGGACTTTTTCAGGATTCACCAACAAAACTTGCGGCACGATTAAGAACAGAAGCTGAAGGTAAACCAGGGTCAGATGTATCCTAGAACTCCACAGAAGAACTATTCAAGTAGTACTAATCGGAAGTTACATTAAGTAATGAGTTTGGAGTAAAATCCTATTTAAAGTACTGAATCTCTTCGAGGTGAAATGAAATACTATATTGTTGAAATTTGTGCTTTTTCAAAGCGGATTAATAAAACATATCTAGTATTTAGTGTGAACGTCTATCGTCTTATCTTTACAACACAGTCAAATGGTACTCTTGTCAGGTAGTTCTATAAGCAAGCGTCTTATTTTTGTACTACTTAATATAGGATTTCTTTTGTCGGGTATCTGTCATTGCTGCGGAATAATGCTCGCTTACTTTTCAAGTAGGTCGACGGCTGTAAGTCTTCCAGTAGTTTAGATAATTATGTTAAGATCAATAAAGAACATCAAGGGAATAGTACTTCGGTGTGAATTCCTTACATCTCTGAGGATGATCTGATGTTCCTGTGAATGATTTATTGCAAAAGAGACCCTTGGTACTCCAAAACCAAAGAAAATAATTCTTCTAGGTTCTGAATATTTTTTTATTCTCCAAGGATCAGAGAAAGTCATGAATTTCATCGCCTATACAACAAGCAGAGTCCTTTTGAAGTGGTGCAATTACATCTTGATTTGAAAATTTGTTTCTATATTTTTCATATATCGTTGTCTTTGTATATCGAAGTAACATTTTAAATTATAGGATTTAGATTAAACTTGTCTGCCAGCTCTACTAGATAAATTACCACAAATAAATTACTAATTCTTTTTGTATTATTGATGCAAGTCATGTAATGAAATTTTCCTTGAGGTGCTTGGGCCCTCTCCAGGCAAACCTTCCCAGCCTGGAAGGATACCTGCCTTCCTCCGATGAAGCAGTCTCTAGAGCGGATCCTTCCCTTCAAGGGTTCCCTCAAGAGACTGGCTAGCCTTCGGGGCTTTTGGACCTCATACCTGAAGTTCTTGGACGCTCTCCAGGCCCACTTCCTCAGCCTGGCAGGATACCTGCCTTCCTCCGATGAAGCAGCCTCTCTATCGGATCCTTCCCTTCAAGGGTTTCCTCAAGAGACTGGCTAGCCTTCGGGGCTTTTGAGCCTCATACCTGAAGTTCTTGGACGCTCTCCAGACCCACTAACCTCAGCCTGGCAGGATACCTGCCTTTCTCTGACGAGGCAGCCTCTCTATCGGATCCTTCCCTTCAAGGGTTTCCTCAAGAGACTGGCTAGCCTTTGTGGCTTTTGGGTCTCATACCTGAAGTTCTTGGACCCTCTCCAGGCCAACTTCCTCAGCCTGGCAGGATACCTGCCTTCCTCCGATGAAACAGCCTGGGTCGGACTCTTCCCTTTTTGGGTGTCCTCAAGGGACTGGCAAGCCCTGGAGGCTTTTGTGCCTCATTCTTGAGGTTCTTGGGCCCTCTCCAGGCCTGATTCCTCAGCCTGATAGGATACCTGTCTTCCTCAGACGAAGCAGTCTCTGGGGCGGACCCTTCCCTTCATGGGTGTTTTCAAGAGACTGGCGAGCCTTCGGGGTTATTGGGCCTCATACCTGAAGTTCTTGGACACTCTCCAGGCCCACTTCCTCAGCCTGACATGATACCTGGCTTTCTCCGAGGAGGTAGCCACTGGGTCGGACCAAGGTATCCAGAGAAAGAGGTAGCACCATCCCCATTGAACGCTATGGTAACACAAACCAAAATTTGATTTTTACCTGTTTTGTTTTTAAGTTTTGCAATAATAAAAATTGCTGCACAAGCTCAAAGAAGAGTTTAGATTTTTTTATATTCCTGATACTGATACTGACAATGATTAAAAAAATAGAAAAACAATAAAAATCAAGCCATACTTGAAGACTACTTCTTTGTCCTGGTTGGCTAGCTATGAGTGACGTCCCTAAGCTCCTCCCCATTTTTACCATGCTCATCAGCTTTTAGTAGTAAAAGCGGAGAGACAGTCTTTTTAACTGTGTTGACATTTTAACAAAGCTAAACTATGGTGTCTTGTGCCACATAAATCAGAAAAACATGAGGAAATTTGTTCATTTTCATTGCAGGGGACGTCATAAGTGTAGTATGACGTCTTCCGTTTAGCAGACGAATTTTCGTCAGTCAGGCTTGAAGTAATTACATTATGCTTTATGTCAATTACAGTTACAAGGATGTTTACCAGTCCTATTATCAAATTACAATTGCAACTAAAATTAATATTAAATAGAAATAAAGAAGTACGATTACAATTACCTTAAAATGTGTAAATAATTACATTTCAATTAAATTACAATTACAATTACAACAAGCCTGTGAAGCCCTGGTGTAAAGGAGGCGTGGCCTAAGCAGGCAAGAGATTCCGACGAGTCAATATCCTTCGCTCCAGATGTTATAACCAAGGTGGTTATAAGTAAGGTGGTTGCATCTGGAGTGAAGGAAATTGACTTGTTGGCATCTCTTGCCTGCTTAGGCCACGCCCCCTTTACACCAGGGTTGTGCATTGACCGCAAGCTTGTTGTAATTGTAATTTAATTGAAATGTAATTATTTACATATTTTTAAGGTAATTGTAATCGCACATCTTTATATCACTTTAACATTAATTTTAGTTGCAATTGTAATTTGATAATAGAACTGGTAATTATAATTGTAATTGTAATTGACATAAAGTATAATGTAATTACTCCAAGCCTGACTGACGGAAATTCGTCTGCTAAACAGATGAAGTCGTCATACTACAGATATATGACGTCACCTGTAGGAATATTTTTTGGAAAGTAATAAAAATGTACAAATTTCCTTTTCTGATTTATGTGGCTCAAGAGACCATAGTTTAGCTATGTTAAAATGTCAACATAGTTAGAAAGGCCGTCTTCCTGCTTTTACTACTGAAAGCTGACGAGCTTGGTATAAATGGGGAGGAGCTAAGTGGCATCACTGATAGCTAGTCAATAAGAACAAAGAAGTAGTTTTCAAGTATGGCTTGGTTTTTATTGTTTTTTTTATTTTTTAATCATTGTCAGTATCAGTATCAGGAATGTAACAAAAAATCTACAACTTTTCTTTAAGCTTGCAAAGCTATTTTTATTATCGCCAAACTTAAAAAACAAACGGGTTTGTGTTACCATAGCGATAAATGGGGATGACGCTATATAACCACCTTGGGTCGGACCCTTCCCTTTAAGGGTTTCCTCAAGAGACTGGCAACCCGTGGAGGCTTTACGGCCTCATTCTTGAAGTTCCTTGGCCCTCTCCAGGCCCGATTTCTCATCCTGGCAGGATACCTGCTTCCCTCCGAGGAAGCAGCCTCTGGGTCGGACCAGGACTTGCTTACGCAGCTTTTGAAATCCATCTTTGCTCTCTCTTACCCAGCTTTTCAAATATGACACTTACTCTCTCAGTACGCTTCAGGACAATTTAAAGCATCTCGGAGATTGTTCCGGAGACTTTGGACATCGGCACATGCACGAATGGCATTTCTCTCGTCCTGCCAGGAGCGGGAGACTGAAGGGTTCCAAAATGTCTTTAAGTAAAATCCCGAAGATTTTAGATCATTTTAAAATCGCGTTTTTCAGACATGAGCAGTTTCTTTTCTTTTTTTTTCAAGCAGTTTCTAATACCTCAGGTTCTCAACTTTTTTCCTCTTCAACATTCTTCAGTTTACCACCACGCTGATGTCCTATTTTCCTTATTCCCTTTCTTTCTTATTTCGAGCGAAGAACTGCTCCAAGTGGTAATTTTGGGCATCCAAAATCTCCT
>NC_061108.1:80578283-80590181 GCF_015104395.2 Macrobrachium nipponense
CCTTTGCGTTAGGAGTTCTTAGGCTCTCATGCCTTTACGTTAGGACCTCGTCCCTTCGTATTCTTTTGTCCTCCGCTCCCTAGTTGCCTGCCCCCGATCATTTCGGCATGGATACTGACTATAGTCAATTCATTTAAGGTAGATTCTTGCGCCTACGAGACGTTTGTTTGGCGGTCTCTGATTGGCTGGCACCGCGAGGTAGGCCGCTCGCTCATTGTGTCATATTTTCGTCTGTGACTTAGAAAACATTCAGTATGTTTATATTTCTTCATTTATCTCACGTTTTCCAAAAGATAATAAAGTTTTGGTCAAACCAAAGGATTCGGTATTAATTGTACAACTAAATAATCTTTTCCTGAAACCAATTAGATAAAACAGAAAGGAATTACAACAAGTAAAAGTGAAGAGAAAAATTTCAATGTTTACACCTGTTTTTATTTATCATCGGATTTGTAATAAGTCATACGATCAAGATGAATTAAAACTTGTGTTTTCATACAATAAAATCACCCTGAATACGCTGGTGCTTCCAGATTTAAGATGCGTGTAATATGTGAAGAGAAAATGAAGAATATGTCTTATTATGCTGCAGCCGTACTTGACTCAGTCTGATAGAAAGTCAATCTTTCTTAATTATTTTTTGTTTATTACTTCACTGAGATTATTATTTCATATCACTCAAATAAGTCTCTGATGTCTCTTTCATTTGAAAATATATTCATAAAATAAAATTAGAAACAATATCTTGAAACAACCTGATTAAAGTTTAGGCTGAGTTGAAGAGTGTGAAGTCGTCTTTCCACAGAGTTCAACTTCTTTGCTGGATTGAATTCCCCGCGGTCCGTTAACGATACCAGATGCATCCATCTGATTATTATTATTTTTTTCCTTATCAGATATGCCCAGACATACTATATGATATTGGATTTAAAATGTTCGACAGTTATAATGGAAATTTTGTGTATTTATTTTCAGAAAATGTAATAATATAACATGGTAAATATTGTCGAAACTGCAACCTTTTATATCGCTAATTGGTAACTCAAATCTCTCGCTGAGACAACAAATGCAACGACGACGCCTTGCAGATCTCATTCTCTCAGCAATACCGTCAAACTTGAATCATTTACTGATGCAACATAATAAGACATATTCTTCATTTTCTCCTCACATTTTACACGCATCCAAAATCTGAAAGCACCAGAGTATTCAGGGTGAATTTGTTGTATGAAAACACAAGTTTTATTTTATCTTAATCGCGTTAATGATGCAAAATCCGATGGTAAATAAAAAACAGGTATAAAGAATTAAATGCTTCTCTTTTCACTTTTACTCGCTGTAATTCCTTTGTGTTTTATCTTATTGATTTCGGGAAAAATGACTTAGTTGTACAATTAATACCGAATCCCATGGTATGACCAAAATTTTCCTATCTTGAGCAAAGCGTGAGTTGATTGAAGAAATATAAACATAATATTGCTAGTTTTCTAAGCCACAGTAGAAAATAATGAGACTGAGCGAGCGGCCTACCTCCCGGTACCAGCCAATCAGAGGCCGCCAAACAAACGTCTCATAGGCGCAAGAATCTACCTTAAATGAATCGACTATAGCCGCTCTGTGTCACTAGGCTAACACACCCAAATCTTCGGATTTGCGATTAGCCTAACTGCTCTAGGACAACCTCTTTCTCTTTCTTCTTATTTTGTTTATTTCACATCCCCTGTGTTAGGACAGCTAATTTTTATACTGTTATTATATTATATGTTGCTATTCTGCACGGCTTCAAGTTGGCCAGTTGGCCTCCTTGCGGTCGGCTGGTCCTTCACACCATGTGTCTGTTCACCCGGCTGAGAAGGTCTCCAGTTGATCGCGTACGAGCCACCCTGCTCCCGACCAACCACCCCCCCCCCCCCCCCCCACCCCCCCCCCACCATACTCGTTCACCCACACTTTGGCGGTGTGACGACTCACTCACGCTACCCAGGTAGCCCACCCGAGTCTACGTAGAGTGGGGAAGGGACACTTGGAGTTGGGGGGGGATACACTCGGTGCGCAGGCCTGCCGTACTCAGCTGGCTCACTATGGAGTTCAGGGACACGTCCTGCCCACCCGGGCCATGGTTGGCCACCAGGCCCGGTAGAGCGGGATGCCCCGACCCTCCAGGTAGTACATCCACCTCTCTGTCTGTTATGTCTCCCCCTCCCTCCCCGCTCCGGCGGCCTCAGAGCTCCGGCTAACGCCGGACCTGACCTTGGGACTTGATGCATCCTCAGACGTAAGGCTCCGGCTGTTTCGTGGGATACCTTTAGTTTTGCATCTGTTATAGCATACATATAATATTAGATTTCCTTACGGTGGAGTTGCTACTCCCCCAATGGAATGGTCGCCCTGTTACCTCAGCTCCTCAATCCTGTTTCTATCTTTGTTTGTTACTTACTCCGGCGCCTGGGGACACCTTGAGTTCATCTAATCTAGTAGATTCTACTCCGGCACTGCCGGAGTTCTGTTGTATTCAGAGCCCCCTTGGCCCGCTCGTGACATCACTGCAAGGTATACAGGCCCCGGAGCTGGTAGTGACAGGGTGACATTTATCGTATATATATATATAGAATAATATATATATATATATATCTATATATATATATATATATATATAATATAATATATATATATATACCTGCTACTGCCGGAGTTACTCCGGCAGCAGTATCATACCTCACAACCATGGAACCATTCCGAAGGTTGTTGATGATACTCATGTGTCATTTAACTTATAGGTTACCTGTTGTCTGCAGGAGGGCTGCAACGCAGTTCTCCAGGACCCCTGCGGCCATGAAGTTGGCCGGACCTACGCCGGATGTGCGGTGAGGGTGGAGGACTTCGTTGTGTGGCACCACGAGAACTGCTCGGTGTGCTACATACTAGTCAACGAAGCCACCACCGAGGTAGGTGGCATTCTGGGCTGCATATAATGATACAATGAGATTCATTAAATTGCATTCTTGATATTGTACTAAGTTAAGTCTGCCTCTAGTATTAAGTACTAACATTAACCCCCTTTTTACAGGGCCTGGAAGAGGTCTGGGCTGCAGCTCTAGCCACCCTGAAGACCTGGGTTGGAAGGTTCGGGAGCAACTCCGCCAAGGGGCAACCCTATATCCTGGCCCAGGACATGTCCACTCTCATCTTCCTTGGGGTCAAGAGAGGTTCAGCGGTGGACCCCAAAGTTGCTGCGCCCCTGATCACCGAAATCCAGGCCGCAGTTGCACTTCCGGAGGACGGAGGCACCGCCGAGGAGGTCACGGGGAACGTTGCAGCACTGGATTTGGATTTGGAGCCCATGACTGTTAACGGCATGGGCAACGGTAAGGGTGTTGGTGAGGCAGACCTTGTAGGGGCTCAAGGGGTTTCCTTGAGCTCCTCCTTAACTTCTACCCCCTCTACTTCTACTTCTTTCTGGGGATTCACTGAGAAGTCTCGGTCAGTCAGACCAAAGACTTTTCTCAGCGGTCCCCAAAGTCAAAACTTCCACAGACTTGAGGGAGGACAAAGTCCCGAAAGAGACTGTTATTCTCCCCCGGGAACAGGCCCAACAAGCCTAGCTCCGGAGCTTGGAGGAGTGGGAGTGTGTAAACACAAGGCTCACCGCCTTCAAAAGCCCCTTCACCATTTTTGCAACGGTTGAGGGCACTCCACTGCCACTCACTCTTAAAGTGGTAGAGGCCACTTACCAGGCGGCCTTGAAGGACAAGCCAATGCCCCAGCTCCGGGAAACAGAGCCAACTTCCCTGCTGCTCCCCAGATCCGAGAACTACTTTGAGGAAGCAGCTCCCACTTTCACTGTAGGTAAAGGTGATGGAAATTTGTATGTTACCTTTCTATAAATTGAGAAATGATCTTTCTTAGCATGACAATGTATTACTCTATAGGAATCATATTTTGGTTCCTGAGATGTTGAGAAAGTGTGTTATGGAAATGCTTCACGACGGCCACAAGGGTATTGTTGCCATGAAAGCTGAAGCAAGGTCTTTTGTATATTGGCCCAACATGGACCAAGATTTAGATCAAATAACTTCCAACTGTGCATTATGCATAACAAATCCCATCCTCGTCGCCACTGTTGCATTCTCGTCCTTTAGTACTTAGGTCCTAAGAAGACAGGTTGGTCATTCACGTACTTTATTCTGGTATATCAATTACAAGTAAGGAGACCCATGCTTCTGCTGGCGTCCCAGTTCGTGGATGGCGGGAGATTCCAACAACAACTCCCAGAAGGTTCAACATAGTAGAATGAGAGAGTAGTGTTTCTCAATACATTACACTCAAGCCGGACTGCGCCACGACTCTGTTCAGCGAAAGGCTACCTAGACTCTTGGAGAGCCTTATACAAACCGAATATGAAGCCTGGACTAGGCTCAGCAGGTCCCTCAGCTCCTTGACTATGGCGGAGATGACGTCCCTTGTCTACGAACAAGAACCGTTGTTTAAACTTAAAGTCATGGCTAAGTCACTACTGCATACAATGCAGAGCGACTTCTATGATTTCGTCGTAGCCCGGAGGAACTGCAGGAAACATGTTCTGGCGGAGGCTACCATCCACCACGAACCAAATAAACTGATCGCCTCATCCATATGGGACACAGACCTCTTCCCCGCCCCCGTGGTGACGGAAGTCTTGTACGAGGCCTCCAAAGTCAACCAGAACTTGAAGGTCCGGTGGGGTCTCGTCCCTAAAAGGAAACCTGAATCCACCGGATCCAACCCAAAGTCGAAGAAGAGGCCCAGGAAGTTCCAGCCCTTCCAGGCCCCTCAACAAGCTCTAATGCAGGCAGTTCCGGTACCTCAAGTATCACAACAAACGGCGTCTAAGGCACAACCCCAACAGCAGTTCGTGCTCTTAACGCAGCCATCTCAGCAGCCCCAGGCCTCAACCTCCTTCACTGTTTCCCCGGCCTATAATGCGGCGTTCGAGGCTCAGTCCTTTCAGCCGTTTAATAGGTTCGCCAGAGGCAGCCGAGCTAGGGGTCCCTCCCGTCATCGAGGAGCCAGAAGGGCCGCTAGCCGGGGCAAAGGTTTCCGAGGAGCACATGGTGGACGCCCATCGGCAAACCAGTGAGAGTCCCAAGGTAGGAGGAAGGCTGTACCTCTTCCGTCATCGGTGGGGGTTCAGCAGCTGGGCTCAGATTATTGTGACTAAAGGTCTAGGGTGGAGTTGGCTTCAAGGCCCTCCTCCACCCAACGCCTTCTATCAAAGACCAACAGCGGAATTGATAGAGTATACCCAAGAACTCCTTCAGAAAAGAGTAGTATCAAGGGTCAAGAACTTAAAGTTTCAAGGGCGCTTGTTCAGCGTGCCAAAGAAAGGCTCAGAAAAGCGAAGAATAATCCTCGACTTGTCCCATCTGAACTCATTCATTCTTTGCGACAAGTTCAGGATGCTGACCGTTTCGCAGGTGCGAACCTTACTTCCCTCTGGGGCCGTCACAACCTCTATAGATCTTACAGATGCCTACTATCATGTTCCAATAGCCAGACACTTCCGCCCCTTCCTAGGCTTCAAACTAGGAAAGCAAGCTTACTCCTTCAGAGTAATGCCATTCGGGCTCAACATTGCGCCCAGAATATTCACAAAGCTGGCAGAATCAGTCGTCCAAGAATTGAGGACGCAAGGAATAATGCTAGTAGCCTATCTAGACAATTGGCTCATATGGGCCACAAGTGTCGAAGAATGCCACAAGGCGACGGTCAAAGTCATCCAATTCCTGGAACGTTTAGGGTTTCAAATAAACAGGACCAAGTCCAGGCTAACACCGGAATCCCGCTTCCAGTGGTTAGGCCTACAGTGGGACCTGGGATCTCATACTCTATCAATCCCGCCATTGAAAAGGAAAGAAATAGCCAAGTCCACGAGGCAATTTATCAAGAATTTGGGTTCACTCCAATTCGCTTCAGTCACAGACATCCTATTGAAAGCCAGACTGAAGGACATAAACCGCGTCTGGTGTTCAAAAGCAAACCGGAGATCTCGGGACAAATTAGCTCCTATCCCGGTAATCTTACGGAAGAGGCTCCGTCCATGGATGGACATCAAAAGTCTATCAAAAGCAGTACCCCTCCAGTTCCCCCCGCTGTCTCTAGTGATCCACACGGACGCTTCACTAAGCGGCTGGGGCGGGTACTCACAGTACAAAAAGGTCCAGGGAACCTGGTCCCTACCATTCCGCCAGCTACATATCAATGTTCTGGAAGCCATGGCAGTGTTTCTTACTCTGAAAAGGCTTCGACCGCCCAAGAAGACTCATATCAAACTAATACTAGACAGTGCAGTGGTAGTCCACTGCATAAACAGGGGCGGAGCCAAGTCGAGTCACATGAATCATGTCATGATAGCCATATTTGCCTTGGCAGACAGGAACAAATGGCACCTGTCAGCCACTCACCTAGGGGGAGTAAGGAACGTGGTGGCGGATGCCCTATCACGCTCCGTTCCACTGGAATCGGAGTGGACATTGGACAAGGAGTCATTCAAATGGATCTGTCAAAAGGTTCCAGGGCTCCAGGTGGACCTCTTCGCAACGGAGTTGAACCACAAACTCCCTTGTTATGTGGCTCCCAACCTGGACCCTCTGGCCTACGCCATGTAAGCTATGGCTATAGATTGGAATGTGTGGAAGAGGATTTATCTGTTTCCTCCAGTAAATCTTCTCTTGAAAGTACTGAACAAACTCAGAACGTTCAGGGGCCACATCGCACTAGTAGCCCCCAAGTGGCCCAAAAGCAATTGGTTTCCCCTAATCCTGGAGTTGGGACTCCGGCCTCAACAGATTCCCAATCCCAAACTGACTCAGTTAGTACAATTCCTCAGGAATTCAGAAAGCCCTAACTTTATGGACTTCATGAAGTTTGCAGCACAAAGGGATGCCAACATCGATCCTCAAAACATCAGATTCTTAGAATCTGACAAAAGAGAATCAACACTACATCAATATGACTCAGCAGTTAAGAAGCTGGCCTTATTCCTAAAGGACTCAAATGCACAAACCATGACCACGATTCTGGCCATAACCTTTTTCAGAACGTTGTTTGAAAAAGGTTTAGCAGCAAGCACAATTACTACTGCCAAATCTGCACTTAAAAAGATCTTCCAGTTTGGTTTCAAGATAGATCTAACAGATTCACATTTTTCATCTATCCCAAAGGCTTGTGCTAGGCTTAGACCATCTGAGAGACCTAGATCAGTCTCATGGTTTTTAAATGATGTCCTTAAACTGACCTCTGAAACCGATAATGACTCATGTGAGTATATAGCTCTCTTGAGGAAAACGTTATTCCTAATAAGCTTGGCCTCAGAAGCTAGAATTTCAGAACTGTCGGCTCTTTTTAGGGAACCAGGTCACATTGAATTTCTTCCCTCAGGAGAACTATTACTTTCTCCAGATCGTCAATTTCTAGCCAAAAATGAAGACCCACAAGTAAGGTGGGACCCATGGAAAATTATTCCACTTCCACAGGACCAGTCGTTATGTCCAGTTAATTCCCTAAAAGCATACTTAAGCAGAACTACCCTGATATCCTCAGGCCCCTTGTTCATTAGGGAAAAAGGTGGTACTATTTCCTTAAAAGGAATTTTGTATTTTATAAAACAAGCTAACCCAGATTCTTTTCCACGGGCGCATGATGTTAGAGCAGTTGCCACCTCCATCAATTACTTTCAGCATATGAATTTTGATGATCTCAAGAAATACACAGGCTGGAAATGTCTGACAGTATTTAAACGCCACTATTTGAAGTCTTTAGGTCCTTAAATTCCCAGCAGTGGCAGCCGGAAACACAGTTTCCCCTGACACTGCATAAATAAGTAATTACTTAGCCTATATCGCTCTAGTAGCTCTTTCCCTTCTACCTGCCTCACTAGAACCCTTGCTTAGCTCGGTCGTCACTGTATTTGCCTTACCTTGGATGACAATGTGTATATACTGGATTTTTGTAACTTTGTATCTGGGCTTAGTTCCCTTGCTAAATTAATTGTTAGTTACTGTATTTATTGAAATCTGTTTTTTGTCTTAGTGTAGATAAGTTACTTTAAGGTTCATTAAAACTCAATGTTGATTTATTAAATTTATCATTTTGTTGTATGATTAAGCTTTATGTTATACCTATTATCCCTATTTGTGTTTTGATTTACCTAGTATTAATTTCTATCTGCACTGACCTTTCCAAGCTTGAGGGGGCCAATTCTCTGGCACTATTTCACGGAGCGACACAGGCTGAGCCCAGAAAAGGGATTTTGACGGAGGAAAAATCTATTTTTGGGCAATGACCTGTGTCGCCCAGTGAAATCCCCCTCTTCTCCTTTTTGTTTTATTCCACACCCTATTTGGCCCAAGCTTGGGTACTATCTTCAGGAATGAAAACGTAGTAGTAGCGGGTAGTGGGGCTTTAGTCTGGCTCCTCTGTAGGCGGGGGATTTTGAAGGAGAGAGAGACTAAATGGCAAGAGACCTCTGGTAGTGGCTTCCACTCGCCCCAGATACCATACCGACACCTTTAACTAAAAGGTGAGCGAGCCAGAATACTCTGGCACTACTGTTTCTCTTTTTTCTCTGGTATGTATAGCAATATTTATACCTTAGAAATGAGTATCAAAGGGACATTTCACTGGGCGACACAGGTCATTGCCCAGAAATAGATTTTTCCTCCATCAAAATCCCTTTTTCATATATGCTTAACCGAAGGGGAATTTTTTCTTGATAATATACTTGCCTGGACCGGGGCGCGAACCCATGGAGCATATATGAAAATATATTAATTCCGAGGTAGAGCGAATTAGATATTAAAGGACATTGTAGCTCGATATAAATATATATATATATAATATATATATATAATATATATATATATATATATATATATATATTTATACATACATACATAGGCATGTGTGTTTGTATGTATGTATGTATGAAAAGGATGCTGCTGCTTATCTGTATTTATATGTAAAAATATCTATCAATAATTAAGACAATCACTAAGTTACAGGCATATGCCTGTTTGTCTTGACATAAATATCAATAAAAATGAAGGTAGAGGAAAAATAAAACGAAAATATATTAATTGATGTTGGACAATATCAATTCACAGACCTGCTCTCTTAATAACAAAGGGAACAGGAAAAACAAGAAAATATTTCAAAAATAATCAAAATATCTGTGAGGATTGAGTCGAGACATGAACGTCAAAGGAATGAAAAGAGATAAAGACAAATAATTTCCTTTCCAATTTGAATCAGTATCTTTGTTCGAGCGAAATGATTTCATTATTATTACTATTAAAGTTGCATAGTTATTATGATTTTTCTTCATAATTAAAGTTTTGTTCATATCTGTGTTATCTACTACCACCATCAAAATCATCATCTCTGTCTTCATACTTTCCTCTAGTATCACAAAATCGTAAAGTTATCTCAAATACATAACCATAACTGTGTCGTTTCCAGTTATCTTGAACCATCACTAGAGGTCTGAAGAAATGTCACAAAGTCAATCTACATATAGTTTCTAAAATTCGTCCCAAGAACAGCATAAAGGAGGTGTTAATGAAACTAATACCATAAGTCCCATAGCTGACACTACTGCTTTAGAAAAACACGATTTCTAATCAAAGAAACGACACAGCCTTTGGTAACGGAGAACTGCAAGGATCCCATTAAAAAACGCAAGACCTTTCCTTCATTATCACAAAACTAGCTCAGCCTAAAAACCCACAACTATCACGATTCTACAGCGGTCAGTCCTAGCATATTAGAGTATAAAGGGACGAATTGGATGACAAGCTATAATGTCCTCAGGCTACATTATAGATGAATATTTTGCGGCAACCATGGGTACTGGCACTGAGCTTATTGTTGATCAACTGTCAAAAGCTTCTACTTTATGTTCAAATGCTAGATCAAGAGTATCAAATAGGAAAAAAATTGAATTAAGCAGAAAACTAGCTGGGTTACAGACAGAAATATCAAGAAGCCTGTGCTTTCTTAGAAAGGGAATAAATTGCTGTTTCCATTTTATTTTCCCACATAGCTGTTCCACTTTCTTAATTTTACCTTGACCCAAGTTTTACTTCTCACGAGAGAGAAACTTTAGACAAACTTTAGGAGATTATGACTCAGTTGTCTCGTTAATATGCTGCACAATAGTAATAATGAGCTGCTACGAATTGGTTCATTTGTAGTAAGTCAGCTCAGATGTTGTTAGTCTCCTCAAGACCTTACTAGGCTAAAGGACAACAGAATAAAAACATAAGGCTACAGCCTGTTGTACATTTACTAGCCCGTTGTAAGAGAAAAAAATGTTGAGCAGAAGTCTGGTAAGGTTAGTTATGTAGGAAATATATTAGCTAGGAAACCCTACTAGTAGAGTTTTTAGTAGATGAAGGCGAAAGAAAAGTAGAAGAGAAACGCAAACCAGGATATTTGCGATACGACACTCGTAAATCCCAGAAAAGGGACTGAGTGAGACATAACAAAAATCAATGATGCAAACTGTTGGACGTAAACTTTGACCCGGGAGCAACAACAAGTGGGTGAAACACGACTGCTCACAGCATACAGATTTGTTAGATAATTGGTTAAAGATTAACCAATTATGAAGAATTAGGGTGGTCTTCAAAAGAATCCAGAAGAAGAAGGGGTGGAGCCAGAAATCAGAAACGGGTCCATATATATATATATAATATATATATATATATATATATATAATATATATATATATATATATATATATATATATAGCCAAAGTTTGCGCCATGGTTGAGTGGTCCAGCATATAGCTCACATGTGTGACAAGTCAGTAGATCACCTCAAGTCTGTCGCCCACAAGTCCAAAAGGCTTTCAAGGGTACCAGCAAAGGTAAAAAAAAAGTTGTATGGTGAAAACTCATAGATATACGTACTAGATACATACAGAAAGAAGAGCGGGAGAGTGGAATTTGTCTGTGAAAAAAGTTAACTACTATAGCAGGTGCAAAAAACATGGTAAAATTCGATGTCTTTGTTGTTTTAATAGTAAGACAGTCTGTGAAATCAAACTACTAGTTCAAAAGCAACATAAAACCAATATGATTGCTAACATTTAAACGAATCACATTGTCAAAAGACACTTTAATCTTATTAGTAGTAGTGGTAGTAGTAATACAATTTAACTGGATATCAGTCTCTTTTCTATTATGTGCCTGAAAACTAAAAAGAAATAAAATAAAATAAACAAATAAAATAAATAAGACAAACAAACCTGGAAGAGGCGGCCATCGAACTGGCGATAGACCAAAGAAATCTTGAAAGGCCGGATGGAGAAGCTGCAAAGAAACTCGACGAATGTTTCATGCAATTCTCACTGCAGGCAGTTCCCCACTCTCCCCCAAACCGGGTCCCCCTCCCCGGGGGCCTATCAAAATAACAACGATACGATTTATGATGGTACTTCAAGTCGTTATGTATTTATTCTATCAAGCGTGCAGCCAGATCTTCTATGTGGCATATTACGTCAATCACTTACAAACATGTTTGGATTGCTCTCGTTGATATCCTGTTATTCGATGGTTTGTGGGTAACGGATATCTCCGACGAAAAATACAGGCAGCAGAACAACGTTCGGTGTGACGCCATAATGAACCACAACTATTTATTCATGTATCATGGGTCACGTTTACCACGTTAGAATTTCTTCGTTAGCTAATCTGCTATCTTTTGTAAGATTCATTTTGCTCGTAAAAATAAGGGAAATCATAACTTGAGCAGCATTTCAGCTATATGCATTAATTTCTGTAAAAAAAAAAAAAAAAAAAAAAAAAAAAAAAAAAAAACTTTATTGTGTCGGTCGTTGTAAAACTGCGATTTAAGAGT
>NC_061108.1:80590681-80761396 GCF_015104395.2 Macrobrachium nipponense
GAAGGGCTGCATCTAAGATGGCGGGGTAGTAGTACAAGGCCTATTGAGCCTTTGGATAATTCTAACTCTTCTTCTCTTAATTATGATTCTGTATCAGGACCCTCACTGGCCGTACATTCAGATTCGGCATCGGAAATTGCTGAACTGAAGGCTACGCTTCACAGGATGAGATCAAAAATGGCTACCATGAAAGGTAAGGACTGTGAAAGTGATTTTAGTGAAGTGAGTGTCCCCAGTGTTTGTGGAGGGGGCGTCTGACCGTCTCTGCGACGCTCCCAGGCCTAGACCTCTTCCAAGCTCCCAAGCCCAGAGGAGAAGGAAAGTCGAAAGCCGTACGGAGGTTGTGGAGAATTCCCCCCGGTTCAGGCGTCCCTTCAGCAGGTGGCTGTATATAGACAGCCTGCTCAGGACCGCTATCGAAAAAGCGTCCTCAGAGAGTGCTTCTCTTCGTCCGCTTCTCCCTCTCCTAAACGAGGGTGGAAGGATTCGGACTTGTCCAGGCCCCTGAAAAGGCACTACTAAGGCGGACAGCTGTTCCTGCACCGCCAAAATAATCCTCTTGGACGCTTCTCCTGCGTCTTCTTGAACGGGAGAGGGAGACCTCGAAGGCGTGTTGCCCCCATCATGGAAAGGCAAAACCCTCTCGCCTTCTTGATAGAAGGAGGCGCTTCTTCCGAAAAGCGTTCTGGGCTTGAATCCAAACAGGATCTCTCCAGTGCCTCTTCAGGGGCCGCCTGGACAAGTCCGAATCCTTCCACCCTCGTTTAGGAGAGGGAGAAGCGGACGAAGAGAAGCACTCTCAGAGGAGGAGGACAAACGGCAGATACGTTCGTAGACTTAACTTTACGAAACACACAAAAAAATGTAAGGAAAACATACATAAACTAAACTTTACGAAGCTCTTAACTTTACAAAAAACTAAAATTAAAAAATTTGTTTTGTCTTTATTGATTTTTACATTTTTTTTCTACTTTTTTTATACTTTACGTGTTTTTTTTTTTTTTTTTTTTTTTAAACAAAATTTCAACTTCATCACCACTTTCAACTTTCTGTTTTTTAGTATCACTTGGTTCTTCCTTTTTGCTTACTCCTGCTAGTACTAAAGGCCTCTTTAAAAAAATAGCTATCCAAGGAAGATTGCTTCTGTCTACTTTTCACAATGTTCCTGAAACGACTTGGGCAAATGTCATCGAACTCTGCAAGCATACGACTTGTGTAAGCCTTTTCGGGGTGTCTTTTTTTTTCTACAAATGATTGCACTTTATGAAAAGCAGCTAGAACATCCTTAACCCTCTTACGCCGACTGGACGTATTTTACGTCGACATGTTTTGTCTCCCGTGTGCCGACTGGACGTATTTTACGTCGACTTACAAAAGTTTTTTTTTTAAATTCGCAAAGGAACATCTTATAGGCCTACCAGCCTAAAACTTTTGAATCACGCGCCTTGGGGGATGCTGGAGTTCACGGATCAAGGTGTTGTTTTGTTTACAATCGTTACGCAGGCCGGCGCAAGCGCGAATTGTTTCTTTCTTGCCGCACTAAAAAGTATCTGTGACACATCTCGGAAATTATTTCGTCACTTTGACATAATTTTTGTACCATTGTAAATTAGCCGTTACATGAAGTATTATATATGAAAATGTGTGCATTTTTATGTAGAATACAACAATAAAATACTCATGATTGTAGCTTTTATCAGTTTTGAGATATTTTCATATAAATAACGATAATTGCCAAAATTTCAACCTTCAATCAACTTTGACTCTACCGAAATGGTCGAAAAACGCAGTTGTAAGCTAAAACTCTTATATTGTAGTAATATTCAATTATTTACCTTAATTTTGCAACTAATTGGAAGTCTCTAGCACAATATTTCGATTTATGGTGAATTTATAAAAAAACTTTTTCCTTACGTCCGCGCGGTAACTCTTCCGAAAAAATTATACATGCGATTGTGGTAATGTTTGCACCATTTTAAAATTAGCCATTATATAAAGTTTATATATATGGAAATGTGCACAATTTCATGTACAATACAACTAACAACAACCCATGGTTGTAGCTTTTACCAGTTTTGAGATATTTTCATATAAATAACGATAATTGCCAAAAAAAATTTTCAACCTTCGGTCAACTTTGACTCTACCGAAATGGTCGAAAAAACGCAATTGTAAGCTAAAACGCTTATATTCTAGTAATATTCAAGCATTTACCTTCATTTTGCAACAAATTGGAAGTCTCTAGCACAATATTTCGATTTGTGGTGAATTTATGAAAAAAATAACATTTTCTTTACGTCCGCGCTGTAACTCTTCCGAAAAAATCATACGTGCGATTGTGGTAATGTTTGCACCATTTTAAATTAGCCGTTACATAAAGTTTTATGTATGAAAATGTGCGCAATTTCATGTAGAATACAACTAAAAATAATTGAAGGTTGTAGCTTTTCTCATTTTCGAAATATTCGCATATAAATCACGATAAATAGAAAAAAAACCACATTGTCAACTTTGACTCTACCGAAATGGTCGAAAAACGGAATTGTAAGCTAAAACTCTTACAGTCTAGTAATATTCAGTCATTTATCTTCATCTTGAAACAAATTCGAAGTCTCTAGCACAATATTTAGATTTATGGTGACTTTTTAAAAAAATCTTTCCTTCCCTCCGTGCGCGGATTCTCCGCCACAAATCTCCGAAATGGGTACGTCCTATTCTCGGAATATTTGCTCCATTTCATATTAGGCATTTCATAGAGTTTTATATATGAAAATATGCGCAATTTTATGTAGAATAAAACGAAAAAAAATATTTGAAGGTTGTAGCTTTTCTTATTTCCGAAATAATTGCATATGAAAAATATATATATAAAAAAATTCGACATTCGGTCAACTTTAACTCGTCAGATATGGTCGAAAACTGCAATTGTAAGCTAATACTCTTACAGTATAGTAATATTCAATCATCTGTCTTCATTTTGAATGAAATTGGAAGTCTCTAGGACAATATTTAGATTTATGGTGAATTTTTGAAAAAAATATTTGTTTACGTCCGCGCGTTACGATTCATGCATATTTTGTGATAATATTTTCTCTGTGTTGCTTTATTGTTTTACAAGGTGTTATATACCAAAAATGATTGCAATTTAGTGTACATTACAACGAAAAAAAAAGTAACTTGTTACCTTTAACCGTTTTGCGCACAGCGCGATTTGAATACAATTATATATGAAATTTCGTTTTTGCGCTCTCATATATTGCATTATATATGATAATGATAATTTTTTCATTTCTGATGGTTGCATACTAAACTTCAGCCAATGACAAAAAAAGGAGCCAAAAATGAACTCTTAATCTTGAAAACTAAGCGCGCTGTGATTTTTTGAAAAAATATTTTTTCCGCTTCCGCGCTCCACTCTGAAAAACACCTCCGGCACACGGGAGACAATTTTTTTTTTTTAACTTTTTTTTTTTTACCGCTTCGGGCGTTAAGAGGGTTAATTTCTGCCGTTGTCATAGGGTCGTCGTCCTCCTCCTCGCCGCTGCTAGAGAACTCCTCTTGAACGACGTTATGTTGCATGGCCTCCAACTCCTTTAGGTCATCCGTCGTATGCTCCTCTTGGTGCTCCTGGAGAAGGTCGTTGATGTCGTCCTCATCGACGACCAGCCCCATGGACTTGCCGAGTGCAACAATCTCATCAAGATCTGGTTGCAAAACAGTTTCAGGATCGTCAACTGTTTCTGAATCTGCAGCACCAGCTTCGCCCACGTTGAATCCCTCAAAGTCTCAGGCGGGTACGGCATCAGGCCAGCTCCACGAGGAATTCAAGGTTCGCCTCGAAACCTCCTGCCAAGCTTGGTCGATGAGTCGGATGCATATCACAACATCGAAATGCTCCTTCCAAAATTCACGCAAGATGAGGTTTGTGGTATTGGTGATGTCGAAACATCTCTTGAAAAGATGTTTCGTATACAGCTTCTTAAAGTTTGATATCACTTGCTGGTCCATGGGGCTGGAGAGAGGGGTGGTGTTTTTTTTTAGGCTGAAGATAAAGAACCTTGATGAAAGAATACTCCGCTAGGATATCTTCCTCGAGGCCAGGAGGTAGCAGGGGGGGCATTGTCCAACACCAGCAGGCATTTCAGAGGGAGGCGCTTCTCTTCCAAGAATTTCTTCACTGTCGGGCTGAAACACAGATTTACCCACTCTTTGAACAAAAGCCTTGTTACCCATGCTTTTGCATTAGCCCTCCACATCACTGGAAGCTTCTCCGTAAGCACTTTGTGGGCCTTGAATGTTCGAGGAGTCTCGGAATGATAGACCAGTAGGGGCTTCACCTTGCAATCCCCACTGGTGTTTGAACAAAGTGCGAGCATAAGCCTGTCTTTCATAGGCTTTATGACTGTACTTCTTCTCTTCCTGTGTGATGTACGTCCGACGAGGCATTTTTTTCCAAAAAAGGCCAGTCTCATCACAGTTGAAGACTTGCTGAGAACTGTAGCCTTCCTTGGTCATCATCTCGTCGAACGTCTTTTTAAAGGCTTGGGCCGCTTTCGTGTCCGAGCTGGCTGCCTCCCCATGCCGCACCACCAAATGGATGCCAGTCCATTTACGGAATTTCTCGAACCACCCATGCGAAGCCTTGAAGTCTGGGGTTGGCGTTCATGTCCCTTCTCCTCCGTCATCTTTGGCCTGGGCAATCAAATTGCTGAAAATAGCGCTGGCCGTGTTGGAGATTGCCGTCTCTGTTATCGAATTGCCAGCGATTTCTTTTTCTTTTATCCAGACAAGAAGAAGCCTTTCCATCTCGTCATGCACGTGGGTCCTCTTGCTGGACAAAATAGTGACGCCCTTGGAAGGTGTAGCTGCTTTGATGGCATCCTCCTGCTTAAGGATGGTACCTATTGTTGATGGATTTCGGTCGTATTCCTTGGCGATCACACTCAATCGCATACCAGCTTCATACTTCTTGATAATCTCCATCTTCATTTCCAAAGAAAGCATCCTCTTCTTTCCGTGAATTTCAAGTTTCTTGGGACCCATGACTACGTATATACTGTACGTAATTATGTTATGTAGTACGTATAAGTATGGAGTAAAGTTCTCACACAACACGATAAGTATACTACAACGAAATCACTAACGAATTTACGTTAGTAAATGAAATCGTTAGAACGAACGAATACCACATGCGTACGATAATGATGCTGGTACTGAGTGGCCGAGGCATGCCGCTACGTAGTAGATGCATGATGGGAGGGATGCTGACCAATAGGAGAGAAGGATCTCATGACGGTGACTAGCATTAGGAACCAATGGGAGAGCGGGAGGATGGTGGCGAGTCTACTCAGTTGGCGGCACGTGAGTTTCAAAATTGTTATCGGTGGTCCGGGGGAATCTCAGACTTTACAGCAACAACCTTTCGTATCTTAAGCAATTTTCATACGTAGAGCCGTAAAATTTTTCGTATTAGCTTTCATATCTCGAGTTTTTCGTAAGTTGAGCCTTTCGTATCTTGAGGTACCACTGTATATGAAAGCGCCATACGAACTAAAATAAGCATGTGAGCTTTTCGTAAAATATGTTTTCAAGGCAGTTTTGAAATCCAAAATGGCGGCAACCGCATGACTTGCCGTTCGTAACCACAGACAATCCACCATGTTTCCCAGCCTTCCCAGCACTCAATTGAACAATGTTAGCATATATTTGTAACATTTATTGATCTTACTCAAGATTGCAGTTGTAATCAGCACAATAAAACAACATTTTGTTGCCTATATTACTGAAAGTATGAAACTTTTTATTCCCGGGGTCATGGTTTGAACTGAAATTCATTTTTACCTTGTAATCGGTGGTTTTATCCTCACTGTAAGAATTTTGAAAGCGTCATGGCTGTAAATTTGCACTGCACATGGCTAGACTTTCATTAGCCTCTGTTTAAGCTTAAATTATGACATTACGTATTTTGTACCCTGGGAGAAAACTCTTATTTCAAGAGGAAAGTAGAGGTCTCGAGGTGTTGCTTCCATGACCAATAATTGAGACTGGTGTCCATCTCCGGTGTCAGGATATGTTAAAGTACTTTTTTTGGAAGGTGGGTCAATGAGCGGGCAAGACTGGCCTAGGTAGTCCACTTGGTTGTTGACCCATTTTCAGAAAAAGTACTTTAACACATCCTGACATTGGAGATGGGCACCATTCACGAGTCAACACCTTATGTGTAGAAGATTGATGCCATCTTGATATTTGCAGTCACTTGTGTCAATCACTTGTGTCAATAAACTTTCCGTTTTCTGTGCTAAATCCGCACACCACTCATACACATAGACGCCGGGACACTTTCTTAAACGATGACGACATTCGCCCTCTAGTCCAAAGAAACTTGTGATTTTTCGGGAGGAAGAAGACCACGTTGGATAGTTTTGAAATAAATAGTTGAACATCAGTGTAAGGTTATGAATTACATGAGTGTATTACGTATTCATGATAATTAATATGAAGATATTCGTTGTTGAAAAAGTGACTAAATTCCTGACTCAAATATCAATGGTTTTGGTGTGAACAGTAGCTACGATGTTGCTGTTCGCACTCTGCTATTTTTTTCATTCAATGTTGCCAATTTGCTATTTTTTCATTCAATGTTGCCAATTGGTATCTGTTTACCCTCCAAACTGGGTAGAAGACTTACACAAAAAAGGGATTTTGACGAAGGAAAAATCTATTTCTGGGTGATTGGCTCGTGTCGCCCTATGAAAGGATCCTTAATATCATTCCTTCTAGGTAAAATTAATCTAAAATTACCAGAGAAAAACAAAATTAAGAAAATGTCAGTAAAACTGACTCGCTCACTCTTAAAAAGAAGTGTCGGTATGGTAATAGGGGCGAGTGTGGAACACTACCACGAGACAATCACCAATTAGAACTTCCAATCAGAATCCCCCCAAGAGAGAGCTGATACCAACGGGCGATGCAGCCGCTACTACTACTACTAGAGGACGCCACGGACAGCAGCGCCCCTAGCGGACATCCTTAATAAAAAACATCTTGTCCTGCAAGGGGGGGGGAAGGGGGGGAAAACAATAAAAGGGGGGTTTCATAGGGCGACACAGCCAATCACCCAGAAATAGATTTTTTTCCTTCGTCAAAATCCCTTTTCTGGTGGGCTCAGCTCGTTGTCGGCCTATGAAAGCGTACCAGAGAAACAGACAAGATGGGAAAAAAAAGGAACAAGAAAAGCAGTGTAAAATGATGGATATAATGTAAGTAAATCAATTACAGCATACAAAACTAAGCACTTAAACAAACTAAACTACTACTAAAACGCAAAATAACAGAACGTTAGTAATCTTAAAAGTACTTAAATGGTAATTATAGTAAATTACAGTGATGCATGTAATATAAACTAAAAGGGAGGGATTTACTTGAAAATATTTACAAAATATACAAACACATTGTGTCCTACCCTAGCATAAAAATAAGGGAGTCAGAGTACATTATTAGTACAATTGTGGTAAAATATACAAACACATTGTCCTACCCTAGCATAAAAATAAGGGTAGGTACACTGAAGTACACTATCAGTACAAGTGTGGATGTCCCTAGCAAAAAAAAATAAGGGACAATCCACTATATGATTCAGCGGCTAAGGCTAGGATATCCGAGTAGCATGGCGATAGGGTGAGGCATGTTGGATGCTGTAGGTAGGAGACCTGGCGGATCTATACTACGACTACTATACAGTATCAGGGGGAAAACAATGTTTTCCCGCTGCTACTGCTGAAAACTTTAAAGATTCCAAGGACTTTAGATAGTGGCGTTTAAAGACTGTCGGGATTTCCATCTCAGTATACTTTTTAAGATTCCTCAAAGTTCATATGTTTGAAATAATTAATTGAGTTGGCTACTCCCCTGATATCATGTGCTTTTGGAAATGACTCAGGATTGGCTTGTTTAATGAAGTAAAGGATTTGTTGCCTAATACCTTTTACTGACAAAGTACCACCTTTTTCTCTCATGAAGAGAGCACCTGAGGATCTTGAAGAAGTGACGAGATAGAAAGGCTCTAAGAGTTGATACTGGGCAGAGAGAAGGATCCTGGGGCAAGTGGGATAACTTTCCAAGGGGCCCACCTTGCCAGAGGACTCCTCATTTTTGGCTAAAAAGCTACGATCCGGAGCAAGTAGAACTTCTCCTGATGGGAGGAATTCCACATGACCGCATCCCTGGATAGAGCCGACAGTTCTGAAATTCTAGCTCCTGAGGCTAAGCTTAATAAGAATAATGTCTTCCTCAGGAGCATTATGAATGTACAAGATGAGTTGTCAGTATCTGAAGCTAGTTGAGGACATCATTTAAGAACCATGAAACTGTAGTAGGCCTTTGGGAAGGCCTAAGTCTAGAACAGCTTTAGGGATAGACGTAAAAATAAGATTCAGTCAGGTCTATCTGAAAACCTACTTGAAAGATTTTCTTCAAAGCCGATTTATGAGTGGTAATAGTGCTAGCTGCTAAACCTTTTTCAAACAAGGATCTGAAAAAGGATATAGCCAGATTAACTGTCATGGGTTGTAGTGTTTCGATTCTTTCAAGAAGATGCTAATTTTTTAACAGCTTGAGTCATATTGCCTAATGGTTGACTCTCTCTTATCTGATTCTAGGAAGAGAATATTCTGTGGATCAATATTAGCATCTTTATTAGCCGCAAACTTCATGAAGTCATAAAGTTAGGGTCTGGAGAATTCCTGAGGAAGCGAACACAGTCCTCATTTGTACTGATTGTGATAGCTTGGGATTGGGAATCCGTTGAGGTCGGAGGCCCAATTCCAGAAGAAGAGGATACCAGTTGCTCTTGGGTTCCAGTCCGGTGCAATCAGAGCTACTATCCCTTTTGAAAGACCTTAGTTTGCTAGGACTTTCAGGAGAAGATTCACTGGAGGAAAAACAGAATTGGTTCCGGACACGGCATACAAACCTTCGGTCTTTTACAATAGGAAGGTAACTAGCGGCAGCTGGATAGGTCGTAAGCTTTCGAACAAGGGGTTCGGTAGTTAACTGCTTGTCCGACAGGCGCGCAGCAGCGCGACTGGTAGGTAAACAAATCACTTTTGCTTTCGGCCTGCTGGCGTCGTGGACGTGTATCATCGCTCTCTGCCCGCTTCATCGTCGTTTGCTTTCGCATGATTGTGTTTTTTCTTTTTCTATGTATCTAGTGAAACTGAATTGTAAGTACAATCATTTCATTGAATTCAATTGTGAATTAAAGGATCTTGCTTCACAACGCCCATCCGATTACCCGAGTGCCGGGACTGAAGGGCGTAATTGCGGGAATTCATTTTCCCAGAATGATCCTCGTATTGTGTATGCTCGGTGCCGAGGGCGGGAGCGCTCGCCTCCGAGCGTATATTGGGTTGGAAATGTGTAGATGAAAATCGTAAGTAAGTGCTCTTTTCATTATATTGACCTGTATGCCCGTTGCCGAACGAATGCGCTCGGCACGGAAACTTATTCAGTATAGAAAGTGGAATCGCAAGTACAGTATTCTTTTCATTTTCATATATTATTTTTGTTTTTATTGTAGCAATACTCATTTGGATCAGTTTCCGAGCTTACCCGGAGATTGATCCTTCCCCCTTTTATTTTGAATGAAGTGAAATCGCAAGTGCAGTTCTTTTTCATTTTCATTTTTTTATTGAGATTGCTTTTGCTTGACTGGGATCAATGTTCGCCTATTACACACCGTCGTGGAATTTGATCCTTCACCCCTTTTTATTTTGTATTGAAGATGAAAATCGCAAATGCGCAGTAGTCTTTTCATTTTCATATATTTTGTTGATTGCATCAATTCATTATGGATCAAGGTTTCCAGAAACCTTGATCCATAAAGGTAAGGAATGGAACCTTTCACCCTTGCGCTCGGTACCGAGGGCGCAAATGCGCTCGATCCGAGCCTTATTTCATTGTGAAGTGAATCGTTTGCAAGATGCATTTTTCATTTTGTTCCTTATTATTGATTGCATCAATATTATTTGGTTCAAGTTCCGCTCAGTCAGGGAATTGATCCTTATGCCTGTATTCGTGCCGATGGCACGATTGCTCTAGGGCTCTTATTTGTTGTTGCGTACATGGGTACTGTGCGGGGGTGGGGAACGAGACCCCCCCCCGCTCAGTTCCCACAGATGGCTCTTCCCCTTGGGGGGTTGGGGGGGGGAGGTTATCGGCGTTCTTCTCCTCGCCCGATCCGTCGAGCGCGGGGGAGGGCGCTCGGTGCCCGATGTACAATTGTATTAGGGGTCTTCCACTCGTTCGGGAGGGATCAAACCCCCGCACGAGGGGATTTCCCCCACAATTAATCGCTACTTACTATTATTTCCGCAGGTGCTTACTTGCCACGAGCGTGGACCTTGGTGAGGTATGGGCGTCCTTCCAATGCAGAGCGTGCTGGTGTCCAGGGGTCTTGCGGTTCTATGTCTGGGCCTACTGCGGTCACACACGGAGTGGTGACCACGCAACCAGGTGACGACGTCCCTCCTCACCTGGTGTACTCGCCTCACGTGGTATCAGTCTTGCCTACAGCCGCTGTGAAGTGCCGTTCGCCGTACCAGAGAGGGGGGGCGTGCCGCCGCCGCTCGTGGTTGCCGCGCTGCAGCGACCACACTTCCGCTGCCCTAGAACTCGCCCCTGGACCTGCCGCCGGTACCAGGATGTTGCTGGCTGCTGCTCCACTTCCTGTGTTTCCGGTGCTGCCTGCCGTACCTGCCGATTCTGGGATGCAGTTGCTGCGCTGGCTGTCCCTGCCGTTGCTGCACTGGCTGTTCCTGCCGTTGCTGCGCTGGCTGTCCCTACCGATGATGTGCTGGCCGTGCCTGCTGTTCCTGAGATGCCCATACCTGCTGATGTCGTCCCTGGTTTTTTCGTGGTAGGTTTACTACCCCAGACTTTGGTCTGTCTGTACAGGTGCGTCCGGGCCCGTGGCTTCGGCTACAGCAGCCCCGGCTCCGCCCTGGATAGCAGATCTTACGTCTGTCCTGAGGAAGCTGACGAAGAAGAGGAGGAAGGTGTCGTGGTCGTCGTCTTCATCTTCTTCATCGTCGTCCGCCGCCGCCTCTTCCCCTTCGACTTCCCCCTAAGGCTTTACAGCCGAGGAAGAAGAAAAGGTCGCCTCCTCCCTCCTAAGAAGCTTCCTCGGAGCTTCTCGGGACCGTCTCACCTCGTGGGACGGGAGGGTTCCTTCCGCTGGTCCTCCTGCTCCTTCTGGGAGCGGGGCCCGTCTCTTCTTCCGCAAGGAAGAAGACTACGGGGACAGAGGGGGTACCGGCTAACACCGGTACTTCCTCGCATGGTGTCAGTGGTGCTGCCAACTGCATCAGGTAGGTCCGTCTCGGCCTCTCGTTCGCGGGAGGTACCGAGTGTACGGTCGCCTACCAGCGACCGTGCAGCCAGGAACCAGACCTCTGAGTCCGCTCAGCGTCAGGTTCACGGCACGGGGCGGAAGACTGGTGACAGCCGCTCACGCGACTCTCACCAGACCAGCTCTCGCTCTCGCGGCGAACAGCTGGCTACCCGGGGACTTTTTTGGGACGTGGACGGTCCACGACCGGCCACGGGCTGAGGCTGGGAAGAGGTCCTCCCGTTCGCCGGTGCCAGCCACGGCTGGAACCAGTGACGTGACGTGCCGTGAGGACAAGCACCGGTCTCACTGTGACAGTGGAGCCTGCAGGTCGCCCTGACCGTCGCTCTCACAGAGAGCGATCGGTACGGCAACCAGCAACCAGCTCTTCTGACACTCGAGATCGGGGCCGCTGTGCTCAGTCCAGCCGTTCTCCACAGCGAGACGGTTCGACCAGGCCTGCAGCTCGATCGACCACCGCGGGTTGACGATCGCCTGCACCCTCCAAGCCTGCTGGTTTCTGCCAGCGAGCAACGAGGGAGCGTCAGGTCTGCCTCTTCCTCCTCCCGTACCTTCAACACCTCGGGTTTAACGACCGGGAGGAGCGAGGTATTGAGGAGTGATCGTGAGGGGTGGGGTGCGCCCCTCATGATCCCACCACAACGCCCTACGTGCCAGGCACGGTTCTTGGACCGGCCAGGGCGTATGCGCAAGTGGATGGGGAAGACCGAGAGGGCTGTCGCTGTTCCCCCTTCTTAGGAGGAAGGTTCTCGGAATATGCTCTTGTTCGAAGGGCTTAACGGTCCCACTCTGCAAGATGCTGTGACTTCCGAGATCCAGAGGAACTTTGCCGAGGTTACGGCGCTGATTCGTCAGCACAATGACCTCGGGGAAGGATCGCCGCTCCCACAGCAGAGCCGTGTCTCGGCTCGAGCGTTTTGGGGCCCGAGAGGGAACCCAAATCGACGGTGGGTCGGCCGCGATCGGAGCTTGCCGACTGTGTTGAACCAGGTAGTCTCTCGTCTCCGGACAAGAAGGCTCTCTCAGTTCTGGACGGTCGAACAAGCTACTTCACCTCCTCTACTGCGACAGAGGCGTTTATACGTGTCTTCGGACACCGTATTTAAATACCCCTTTCGGTCCTCCTGAGGTTTCGACCTCGACGAGGGACTGAAATGAGTCGGAGCGGTATCGGCTCTCTACTGTCAGGTGTCGATCAGACCCACCCAGACGACGTTCACAGTGGCGGCAGACACTTACCTACAGTATGAGTTCGTAACCCTCTAGGGAAAACGTTTTCTCCTGACGATACGTTTTCCCAGGCTCTGAGAGGCCATCGCCGTAAGGCGAATGGCTGCTCCTTTTCTTCTCCAACTGCTAGATCCGCTGGGAAGGGAAGGCGAGCCAGTATCCAATTCCTCCCCATTCCCTTCTCTCCTTACGGCTACGAGGGAAAGGGGAGGGATCCTACAGAGATTTCTCTGTAAGATCCCACGTTAGGGGCTGCGCTACCGGGGGGAACCTTCGGGTCCTACCTGACGTAAGCCCCGGTCATTGAGGAGGGATCCTGCCACCCCTTTCTCGATTTCTACGGGAATCGAGAGGACCACCAGCCGATATCGTCTGACGAATTCGGTGGGGGGTTTCGCAGAGTGCTTAGAATTCTACGGAATTCTAGCGCACTCAGAGTGTTCGAGTTTTTACGATCTCCAAACACCTCAGGCGAGACCACGGTCCCAAAAAAAAAAAACAAAGTGGAGCGAGAATCCCGATAATTGTTACAACGATAATCGGGAACCTCGCTTATGCTCGAATTCTGTAATTTCTAGCATTTGGAAGAAGACCGCTGCTGAAAGAAGAGTATCTCACAGTAGGCGCTTAACTGGAATAGAGAAGAACGGACGGGAACTTCCAGTTTGGCTTGAACTATCGTCTTCGGTATTCTGTTCACCATTGAAGCTTTCCTTTAGGAAAGACTTCTCCTTCACTCTCTTGAATAAGAGAACGAAGGCGGTCGATCTCCAATCCTTATTCTCATTCCTCGAGGGAAAAGAATTTAGGATGGAGGTCGTGGTACAGAACCTACAAATATACTACGTATATTACCCTCGCGACATGATTCTTTAACAGTTGAATTGTCCGTGGGGTAGGCGCATACCGTAGTTAACTCTACGGTTTGTGACCGAGACGAATTGTATCTTAATTGAACTGCAACTCGGGGTTGCCTGCAACCTCCCAGCAGTTATCAGTTTTCGATTTTAGATACTTGTATTGTCATGACAACACCAAATCAGCTTTTGTATTTACCGAAATCCGTTTCGGTAAAATAATGCTCGAGCGTATTCTTTATGCTCGATGGTTCTAGCCGAACGCATTCCTTCGTGGAATAATGGATTACCTGGCAACTCAGGATGACGAGTCACCGAGAGCTACTGCGTATTGAACTGCCTGATAGCGGCTCAGTATCAGCTAGGTCTCTGAGATGCACGGTCGGTTACGTCTCTCTCTCCCCTGGTTGGATTGACTACCGAACCGTATCTCTGCCCAACAATCATGGACTTAGGTCTCTGATTAACGGGGATTCTCGCAATAATGAAGGACCATCTACTGCTGTGACGCTCGATTTCATCGCCTTCGACATTGCGAGAATTTTCAACAGAGATATCTCTTGGACTCTGTCATCTTTCTGTTTACCGCACGGTAACAGAAGTCTGTACTAGTCAACCGCTGCATCGCACTGCGATAATGCGAATGATTTTTGCAGACATCTGAGTTTGTCTTACAAAATATCTCGTATTCGTAGCGGTGTGCAATTTTCATTGACTCGCCCCGAATTAAACAGATATGTCAGAAGACATCGCCTACTCTCCGACCTGACAGCTCTACTTCCAAATGTTCAGCCCATGAGAAGCAGTTCTTCAGGCAGTAGTTCCCTGTCTCATTACTGGAAGCGCTCCGCTTTTATTGCAACTACGGTCCTCACCGGACAGCAATCAATAGCGGTTAGAGTTCTCAGTCTTTGTAGCACAGGTTCAGAATCTTGAGAATCCCTCTCTCGGTTCAGCTGTGAAGACGTAGGTTGCATTTTCTGTACACCTTCGTCTTCAACGTCACATAGTGTGTTTCTCCTTACCCGAGAATCAACTATACTATGAGATATCTTGCCATCAAGGACCGCGGTCTCTAGAAGGCAATTGACTTTCGCCTGTTGGGCACATGCCTTAAGAGAGTCATCACCTTGCCTTCTGGCATCGGTGACGAACAAATTATTTGTTTAGTCTCTTGGCATAACCCTGTTAAGGCGAAGGTCACGTGACTTGCTCGGGTGCTTGGACAACTTGCCTCCTACCGAACGCAGTCAGTAGGCAGCTGTCAGAGCGCCCAAGTCTGTTACGAACTTCGCTGTGGACTTAGTTCGGTTGTTCCATACAATCTTTTCTTCGTCCTAACGGCTTGTCACAGTACCATCCATCGACACCCAACATTGATGTCGGTGTCCTATCCACTACGAGAACACAACTTCGCTGCAGACGGATTTAGACGCAGTATGGGTACAGGACATCACGAAGTCGAGAAGAGGGATAGGTCATTCGAAATTCCCTTCTTTTCCTCTGAGGTAATTGCATGACTTTGCCTGCGAAGTCAAGCATCCAGGGGATGGGGATTCGTGACGCTCCGAATTTCGTACCGAATTCGTAGCGAAGACTCTGAAACCCTTCGGTTCCTGACGATCGGTTAGAGTCCTTCACAGTCCCCTCCCTAATGGACTTCACCGCCTTCGATGCGAAGGAGATGCTGCTTTGTCCTGTGAAAGCGCGACCGCGCTTTCTGAAGAAACTCGACATCCCAGGCGGAGTGTTGAAGACTCTTCGTCAGCACCAAGATGACCTAGAAGTACACTCCCTCGAGTTACACAAGAACTTCTCCGTGGCGCAGGCTGAAGGCAGGGGTCTGGTACAACCAGACCACTGGCACCTCCTTCTACCTTTTGTTTTGGATATTGCCCACAGGTCCTTGGATCGTTTTCCTTAGGACCCGTGGTGGCTGCTCAACACGTTGTGTAGCTAACCCAGACCCTAGCAGGCTGAACAGCATCGAGTCTGGTGTGACTGTAAGAAATAGATAAGTGAATGAGAGAGGACTGGCTTCTCTTCCTATCTTTTTCTACCCCTACTACCTAGTGGGTAGAGGGATACGGTCATCACCTTGCTGGATAAGGACGAGATGCCGGTGAGCTACTCGACAGAGCCCCCATCCTATCCCTTTCACTAGGGATGGGAGCGAATATCCACCACTTCCTCCTACAAGGGGGGGGAAGTGGATGCCAACAAGAGACAAAACCATAACGTTGTGCCTCTTGCAAATAGGAACTTGTTCTTGTTTGCTGGTACGAAGAGATACGCTTGCCTCCTCTCTTAGTACTTGGTCAGAGTCTTGACCATTGATCCCTGCGGTGCACACACCCCGATCAATCGGACAGAGGCTTGGATCCCTCCCTCGCTCTTACGACCAGGAGGCTCCAAGGTTGGGCGAACACCAGTCTGTTCACAAAAGACTCAGATTCCACCCACCAAGAAGTGAGTCTTCCTATTGTAAAAGGACCGAAGGTTTGTATGCCGTGTCGGAACAAATGACAATTTGTCCAAAATTGCATTTTTCCTAACCTATACAAACCTGAGGTCCTTTTACACATAGCCCCACCTCACCCGCCACCCTCACTCTGCAGTTTTTGCTTGGGCCAAAAGCAAAAGTGATTTGTTTACCTACCAGTCGCTGCCGCAGCGCGCCTGTCGGACAAGCAGTTAACTAACCGAACCCATTGTTCGAAAGCTTACGGACCTATCCAGCTGCCGCTAGTACCTTCCTATTGTAAAAGGACCTCAGGTTTGTATAGTTAGGAAAAATGCAATTTTGGACAATTGTCATATTCTCCTCCACTGATTCCAGTCCAACGACAGGGCGTCCGTGGCATACGCCAGAGGGTCCAGGTTGGGGGCCACATAGCAAGGGAGCTTGTGGTTCGCTTGTGAGGCGAAGAGATCCACTTGGAGACCTGGGACTCTCAGGCTTATCCACTGGAATGATCCTTCGTCTAGAGACCATTCTGATTCCAGAGGAACTGACGGGACAGGGCGTCTGCTATCACATTTCTTACTCCTGCAGGTGTGGCAGACAGATGCCATTTGTGTTTGTTTGCTAAGGCAAAGATGGCTATCATGACATGATCACGTGCTTGGATTTGGACCCTCCTCTGTTGATGCAATGAACTACCACTGCACTGTCCAAAAACTAGCCTTAGATGAGACTTCCTTCGGGGGAAAAGGGGGAAGCAGTCTCTTCAAGGTAAGGAAATACTGCCATTGCTTCCAGAACGTTTATGTGGAGCTGGCGAAATTGAACTGACCAAGTCCCCTGAACCTGTTTGAACTGGGAGTATCCTCCCCACCGGACAGGGAGGCGTCCGTGTGAATGGTTAACACTGAAGAAGGGGATATTGAAGGGTACCTTCTTGGCTAAGTTCTTTACTTTTGACCAAGGACGGAGTTGATTGCGGAGGATCTGTGGGATTACTGACAACTTGTCTCGAGATTTGGTGTTTGCTCTTGATCGCCAAATTCGATTTAAATCTTTCAGCCTTTGCGTTTCAGGAGGATCTGTTACCGAAGCAAACTGAAGGGACCCTAGGATTCTCTCCTGGTTTCTCCCCTTGATGTTGTTTGCATTTGAGAAATTGCCTGACAGATTTTGCTATTTCCTTCCGTTTGGCCACTGGAATTGACAGATTGTGGGAAGACAAATCCCATTGGATCCTAGCCACTGAAAACGAGACTCCGGGGTAAGTCTGGATTTCGTTTTGTTTATCTGGAACCCCAGATGTTCCAGAAAGTGAACTACCTTTTTTGGTGGCTTTGAGACATTCCTCGACTGTTGGTGTGCCCAGATCAACCAATCGTCGAGGTATGCTGCTACCATGATTCCCTGAGCTCTCAATTGTTGTACAACCAACTTCTGCTATTTTGTGAATATCCTGGGGGCTACATTCAGACCGAAGGGCATCACTTTGAATGAGAATGTTTGATTTCCTAGCCTGAATCCTAGGAATGGGCGGAAGTGCCTGGCTATAGGGATATGATAGTATGCGTCTGTAAGATCGATGGAGCATGTGACGGCTCCACGCGGAAGTAAGGTCCTTACTTGCGAGAGGGTAAGCATCTTGAACTTGTCGCAACGAATGAAAGAGTTTAGCTTTGACAAGTCTAAGATTACCCTTCTTTTTGTTGAGCCTTTCTTTGGCACGCTGAATAAGCGACCTTGAAATTTTAGATGCTTGACTCTCGCAATAGCTCCTTTCTGAAGGAGTTCTTCCGCGTAATCTGTCAATTCCTCTGATGGTATCTGGTGGAATGATTTGATTGGAGGAGGCTCTTTGATCCAACTCCAACCCAATCCTTTGGACACTATGCTCTGTGCCCAATTGCTGAACCCCCACCTGTGGCGGAAGAGGAACAGCTCCCTCCTACCTGGGGAGCCTCATTGTTGATGGGCGGGTTGACCACCACGCCCTCCTCTGAACTGCCTGCTCCTCGTTGCCCTTCCTGCGCCACGCTGACGAAAGTAACCTCCTCGCCCTACTCTTGGTGTTTGTAACCTTGAGCCCTCATATGAAGGGTTGAAGGCCGGCGAGATTGCGTAGGAGGTGGACGGCTGAGATTGAGGGGACAACAGGAGGATAGGCTGGTTCTGCTTCGAACTAGCGGGTTGTCCTTGTTGGGCAACCGGGACAGCCTGCACAAATTGCTGCTGTTGCTGGTGTTTCTGATACGGCTGGAACCTCTTACCAGCCTTCTTTGGTTTCTACCAGCAGTGGGGACGGATTCTTGTTTCCTCTTCGAGGAAATACCCCACCTAGCTCTAAGGCTCTGGTTGAGCCTAGCAGCTTCATGGTGCACTTCGTTGACAGCGGACTCTGGGAAGAGATCCGCTCCCCACATGCTAGAAGCCAAGAGTCTATTCGGCTCGTGCCTAATAGTACACTCCTGCAGAACATGCTTTCGGCAATTCCTCCTAGCCTGAAGAAGTCGAAAGCGTCTGATAGTACCGTCTGGAACTGAGATTTTGCCAAAATCTTGAACAGCGGTTCCGTGCATAAGAGAGCAGCCATTTCCGTAATTATAAGGGAATTGAGGGACCTGCCAAACCTGGTTCGCGCATCAAACTCTGCCTGAATTAGGGAATCCGGCAGCCTTGGCAGCTTCTCGCCGAACTGGTCCATGGCGCAGTCCGGTTTGAGCTTACCAAGCGTGAAGGTAGCTGGCAAGTTCTCCCACAATTCTCCGAAAGCCGGGAAGAGCGGAGAAGTAGACTCCGCCTCCCTCAACTGTGGGATGGGCTCATCCTTGAGGACTGCCTGAAGGGACTTCTCTACTATATTTTCGTGAGGCGAACGGAAGAGAAGCCTCCTCTTCCGTCGCGAAAATAGTAAAGGGACTCTTATAGGCCTGGAGTTTAGTGTTCGTGCACTCCCAGTCCTCCAGGCAATGAACCCATTCCCGCTGAGCATGATCTCTACTGTATAGGACAGACTCTCTAGAGATCTTGTCCTCCCTAGTCAGAGCCGTTACAGTCAGCCTAGCATAACCGATGAAAGGCTGCGTCAGACCCGGAGGTAAAACTCGAAGTCCTCAATCCTCCGAGTTCCACACTCCGGGATAGAGATCATCCCATCCTTAAAAGGAGCGTAGGCAGCTACTCTCCATGGGTTCTCCATGGAGAAAGCTGGCAGAGAGTCGTATGGCGGGAGTTGGAGAATGCCAGTGCTTGGCACTGGGGAGACTGGAAGAGGAACCTGAGATAGCCCGGCTACTCGGTCCTCATTCTCCCTAACCCTGTTAGAGAGATCTTGAATCGACTGGCCTGATTGAGACAGAGTGCTCGACAATTGTGCGAACATCTGCTCGAATCTCGTCCCCAGGGCGGAGACTTGCGAGCCAACCAGCTCGCCCACCTGTTGCATCACCACTGCTGAGAAAGCAGAGGGATCAAAGGTGCTAGGCCCTGCTCCTCCTACCGGCGTAGCCGGAGTGGAAGCGGTGGAGGCGGGAGAAGGCACTGGCTCGGCGGGAGCGCGAGCCTTCTCCTTAGAAGCCTTGCTTCTAGAGCTCTTTGAGTGAGAAGAGCTCGGCTTTGCTTTCACCGCGTCGGCGTAGGAAGTCGAAGCCGAAGAAGACGAAGACGACTTCCTAGAAGTTGTCTTAGCCAAAGTCTTCGGTTCTCTCTGTCCCTTCACCTTTGGGGGTACAGAGAGAGCGGGAGAGCGGGTAGGGATCTCAGATCCCACAAAGCCTTGGAAAGAAGCACTTGAAGAGGGTACAGGAGAAGATCCAGGAGCACCCAAGGAAAGACCTTGGGCGCCCGACACACCTACCTCAACCAACAAATCCTCCTCCCCTACCGCCATGGGTTCGATGTTAAGGTCCAGGGCAGCGACGTCCGGGACCGACTCCTGGGCAGCTACGACCCCAAAGGATTGCTGGAGGTCTTGCTGGATGGAGGCTATCAGAGGGGCCGCGGACAAGGGGTAACATATCAGTCGACTTGCCCGCAGGGAAGATCTGGACGGCCAGCTTCTTATCAAGAATATATGGCTGGCCTTTGGCGGCGTTCTTCCCGAAGCCGCCCACCCACGCTTTCAGGGTGGCGAGGGCGACTTCCCTCACACCAGTAGCCTGAAAGAAAGGCGAGATGAGCTTCTAGTGGTGGCACGGGGTTAACAAACTTATGACTAAGAGTTGTTAGTAAAATGATAATGAAGCCTATAATGGACTTACCCCATCTCCCAGCTGACCGACCAGGTCGTAGCAGATGGCGCAGGCTTCTGGGTGCCAGACGATCATCTCGTTGTAAGGACGTGGGGCACAAGGGGCGGGGGGCGTGAGACCTACACTCATCGTGGCCGCAGGGGTCGAACAGCGTCGCGTTGCACGCTGGGACCTGACAGTTGGTAGCCTGTAAGTGGAAAGATACATGAGTACCAGGTACACACTTACAGTCTAACAGATGCTCCGCTGGTGCCGGAGCGATAAAGTTAGATTAAACCAGAGCACCGCCAAAAATACGTGTGGTAACCAGGTTGGTGCGTGCCCTAGGCTATAGCTCCGCTGATGGCGGAGACGCAAAGGGAAACCAACCAGGAGTGGTGGTAAAAGGAAACCACGACGGAAAATGGCGGGTATGGTAGAAATATAATAATAACATTACACAATTCATTGTAAAATTAGGGTATATCCTTAAAATAATAATAATAATAATAATACAAACCTCTCTCCACCCGTCTACTAGAAGAGTGCACGGGTAAGAAGCAAGCTCCCTTCCGGTAGCGGGGGAGAGATGTAAGGATATAGTAGGCAAGCAACCGACCACTAGTAGTGCCCACCCCGCCCGCTGGCGGAGCCAGTAATCTATAACCAAAGGTGCCCCGGCTGCGACGGAAGGCTCCTTTCGTTATAGCGAGGGAGGTGGCTGAGCAACTGGGGAGGGGGGGGGGGAAGGTCTCGGCGTAACACGGCGGGAGAGAGAGAGGGGGGAGGGATGGCCTACTCCTCCCCGCCTCACCGACTACCCGCTCGGAGACCCGGTACCTCATGAGTGGTCGCCCTATACCCCCTGCTGGGAGGAACCCCTGGTCACCTCAGAGAGGGAGAGAGAGAAGGCGACTGAGGTTGTCATGACAACCAAGGGGTCCCCCAGCCCCTCCCTATACCAGAGAGGGAGGGCAGGGGCAGGGTAAGGTGCGATGGAACACGTGACCGCAAGTGGCCTAGGCCGCGAGCAACACAACCGTGAGAGGGCCACGTGAACCAGACTGTACCAATACAAGGAACAAGCACCTAGGCTAGCCTAACACCCTAAATACAATAAATAAATACATCGAAAAGATGGAAAAGACACTTTTAGTAAAAGAAAAAGAAGCCCAGGAGGAGGCAGACTGTTCCAAGAAACAGAAGCCTACTCGGAGCCAGCGATAGCCGATGAAGAGCAAGAGCCGGGATGCTGGGCCGGAAAAATAATAATAGCCCTAAATACCAAACTAAAAGATATGGTAGGAGGGCTAAACTAGCTAAAACTCGATGTAAAAAACAATGAATGTAATATAGTAAGCCCATAAGTATAAGAAGTCCCAGTATGGAGGACCGGGAATTCTTAACGAGGCAGCATGGCGCCACCACGAGACAACCGGGGAACCGTATATGACCTATTTAAGAGGAAAATACTGGTACCCGGAAGATAAAATTGAGGTAAAACATTACTTATGAGTTACTTAACTTAGCCGTAGCAATAGCAGATCGTTCCATGATAGAAGAAAAGGATAATCCCGTAATTAACACAGCACAAGGAAAAATGCGTCTTGACGCTAGCGCTAAAAATTAAGGATGTCCGCTAGGGGCGCTGCTGTCCGTGGCGTCCTCTAGTAGTAGTAGTAGCGGCTGCATCGCCCGTTGGTATCAGCTCTCTCTTGGGGGGATTCTGATTGGAAGTTCTAATTGGTGATTGTCTCGTGGTAGTGTTCCACACTCGCCCCTATTACCATACCGACACTTCTTTTTAAGAGTGAGCGAGTCAGTTTTACTGACATTTTCTTAATTTTGTTTTTCTCTGGTAATTTTAGATTAATTTTACCTAGAAGGAATGATATTAAGGATCCTTTCATAGGCCGACACGAGCTGAGCCCAGAAATAAGTGAAATTAGCGTATCTATTTGTAGTATTTATACATAAATATTAGAGCAGTTTTATTACTGTTGCATTACTATGACAATTAGAATTCATAGAAACAGTTGTAAATGCATTGGTATAGCATGCAAACATTAAACAGTTGTAAATGCATCGGTATAGCATGCAAACATTAAAGCTTACATTTATTTCAGACATAGGTACAATTATTAAAAATAAAAAAGTCAAAATAGTAATATAGACTTAAATCAATGAAAAGTGTGATAAGAAAAATACATTTTTGTCAAACAATTCTTTAATCTGTCATCTTCTCACCGGTGCTTTTGGCAGCCAGATGTTCAGGGTGTCCAAAAAGTCCCAATACCATTATAAGTATTTATTGTTCAGAAACCATATAACATAGAGTAATGCAGTTTTTTTGTAGAATGTTCTACATTCAGGTTTACATTCAAAGCACTTCATTCTACAAAAAATCTGCATTACTCGGTTATATGGTTTTTGAGCAGTAAATACTTGTAATGCTACTCTGTGCAATAAGACAAATTGTTCCCGTCATGGCTACGCTGTGAAGAAACTCTTACATAAGTATTTAAAGTGTATTTTGGAGTGAATTGAGAACAAAATGTGTATAATTACAACCAAATAAGCTCTGTGGAGTCTCAGTTGTGATGGCAGTAAGGATAAAACCACTGATCACAAGGTAAAAATGCATGTCAGTTCAAACCATGACCCAAGGGATATGACGTCATACGTACTTTCACTAATATAGGCAACAAAATGTTGTTTTATTGTGCTGATTACAACTGCAATCTTGAGTAAAAAGCAATAAGCGTTACACATAGTATACGCTAATACAGTTATGCCTCAGGATACAAAATTAATCCGTTCCGAAGCGGTCTTTGTAACCTGATTTTTTCTTATCTTGAACTATGTTTTACATGTGAATTGCCTAATTCGTTCCAAGCCCTACAAAAACACCACAGTAAATTTTATTATAAAGCTAAATTGACCAATAAACAATGAAATAGTACAACAATTTGGACCATTCAATACCTAACATAACCTTTATTGTAGTACGTACCTGTAAATAAAGTGTATTAGTGTACATGGTACAAGAAATACTTTACGTACATGTACGTACATATGTAGTAAAATGTGGAACCTTACCTTTCGAGTGAGGCGATCTCCGAAAGATGCGACATGGCAGAAAACATGAACACTCAACTTTATGAAACATTAAAAAATGGCAGAAAACATTAACACTAAACTTTACGAAACACATTAACAAATGGCAGAAAACATTAACACTTCTTGATTATCTCCATCTTCGTTCTCCATAGAAAGCATCCTCTTCTTTCTGTGAACTTCAGCAACATTCTTGGGACCCATGGCTAATATCGTAAGTAATTAAGTTCACACACAACACGATAAAGTAACTTACAATACAACGAAAGTGAAATCACTAACACGAATTTACGTTAACAAACGAAATATATGTGAATGAACGAATTCCAGTGTTTACGATAACACTGCCGCAAAAAATGGTCAAAGAACGCCTTTATATAGAGGCATGATGCTGACCAATAGGAGAGCAGGATCTTACGGCAGTACTAGCATCAGGAACCAATGGGAGAGCGGGAGGATGGTGGCGAGTCTACTCAGTTGGCAGCACACAAGTTTTAAAATTGTTCTCAGTGGTCTGGGTGAATCTCGGACTTTACCCTTTTGCAACCTGAATTATTTTCGTATACAGAAGCAAAAAAATCTTTGTCTTTGCTTTCATAACTTGGATTTTTCGTACGTAGGGACTTTCATATGTCGAGGTTCCACTGTATTGTTCAAATGAGTGCTGGGAAGGACGGGGTCTCAATACTGGACACGAAAGGGACCAGATGTGAGTGGATGCCATATTGGATTCAGAAATTACCTTGAAAACATATTTTGTTCATGAAACTTACCTGTCAGATATATATATATAGCTGTATTCTCTGAAGTCCGACAGAATTTCTAAAAACTTAAGACACACGTAGTGGGAGTAGGGTGGTTAGTACCCATTCCCGCCGCTGGGAGGCGGGTATCCGGAACCATTCCCATTTTCTATCAGATTTCTTCTGTCGCCGGTGTTGTAAACATCTGTTTACAGCACCTCCGCCTCAGGATTTTGGAAAACTTTCTTTGCTTGAGTATCCTCTTGACTTTTTGGTTATTTGTTATTGGATCGATAGCTTGGCATACGTGACTTTGGTGTTTTTTTTGAATTTGGCTTGGTTTTTCCTTAAATATGTCAGGTTCTAGTTCGGCTAGTGCCAGAGTGTGTATGAAAGACGAATGCAAGGTGAGGTTACCAAAAGCTTTGGTTGATCCTCACACAGTGTGTAAAGGTTGTAGGGGGCAAGTGTGTAGGTATGATTTTCGCTGCACGGAGTGTGAAAGTTTGAATGATGCACAATGGAAGATGTATGAATCCTATGTAAATAAATTAGAGCGTGATAGGATCAGGAGGTCTTCCTCCAGGAGTAAATCGGGTAGCAGACAGGGTAATAATGTAACCCCTTCTAACCCTTCTTTAGATTTTGTGACTCCTAACCCCCGTTAGTGTTGCCTTCGGGCCCTCAAGTGGTGTCTGCGGAGGTAATGCCCTTTCGATTTATTTTAGATTCTTTGAAACTCTGGAATCTAAGGTTCTGGGCCCTTGAAAACAGGGAAAGTGCTAAGTGTAGTGATAGTGCCCCTAGTGAAGTGGAGGGGCGTCAGATCGGCCCTATAGCGCCTCTAGGCTGGGACCTCTGCCGGACTCCCAGGACTCAGGGAGAGGGCATGTCGAAGGCCGAAGGAGTGTTACGGGGATCCCCCACCGATCTGACGTCCCTTCAGCAGTACCTGTTGACGCTTCCCAGGATACTAAGGAGCGTGCTCGAGCACGTATCCTAAAGGATTGTTTCTCGTCTTCCGATGCGTCCTCCCCGCGCAAGGGGTGGGAATCTCGTTCAGATTCGCGACCTTTGAAGAGGACGTTTCAAGATCAGGACGCTTCACGTCATGCTTTATCTGATTGGCATTCTTCTCCGGAAAGCGTGTCCTTTCCACCCCAGAAGAAGGCTAGGTCGTCTTCTGATGATGACGCCTTAGAGCGCCCCAGTCGCTCTAGAGCCAAGGCTGTTCCTGGGAGAAGGAAGAAGGCGTCCCCTCGCCCCTCACCTTCTCACAGGCATGGCTCTTCTCCTCGTAAAGAATCTTCGCAGACGGAGATAATCCTTGCTATGCAGCGACAACTGGATGCCTTACTTAAGCAGAAGGAAATGGTTTCTGGTCGTAAGAAGGACGATAGACTTCCGATCAAGAGATCAAGACAGTCTTCTCCGTCTGCTCGTCTTTCGTCCCCGTTTCCTGGTATTTCGTCTTGTAGACTTCGTTCTCCCCAGTGTTCGTCTAGAGGTGGAAGTAAACGTCAGGAGAGAGAGAGGTTTCTTCATTCTGCCCTCTCTTCTCGACGTGAGGACGCTCGGCGTTCCGATATCGACGTTTCTGATGAAGATGTTTTGGTTTCTGACGGACAGAATTTGGTACGCCCTGCTCCGCTTCGTCATGATTGTGTTGACGCTCATCGGGACGCTCGTCAAGTGTCAATTCCTGTCTCTTCGCGGGACGATCGTAGAGATGCTTCGAGGGACGCTAGGAGAGACGCTCCGCTCATCGCTTCTTTGGACGCTTCGTTGGACGCTCAGTTGGACGCTGATTTGGACGCTTCGTTGGACGCTCGGAGGGACGCTAGGTTAGACACTCCGATGGACGCTAATAGACATCGTCGTAAGAGCTTCTTGGACGCGATTACGGAAGTTCGCTCTCGATCGGACGTTGTTCCCGAGTCTTTAGATGACGCTACACGTCTTCCTTCTACTTCGCGTTCTACTCAAGTTGTGATTGCTGATCCTGTGTCGGCTAACGATTCTGTTAAGGGTACGTTACCCTCTTCTTCTCGTCATCGGTCTGATAGTAGACTTGGAGTGAAAGGTCTTCTGCCTCTTTCTTCGGAGTTTAACTCGGGTAAGGAAGAAGGGGAATTGAGCTGTTCTTCGGAGGAGGTTGATGAAGAACAACCCTCGACGTCGTCTTCTTCAGACTATCAAGTTTTGCTCGGCTGCTCCGTGATTCTTTTGGAGATACCTTCCTTCCTTCTGCTCCTCCTTCTCCTCCATCGCAGTTTTCGTCGTCGAAAGCTAAGAAGACACCAGGGTTTGTAAAGATGAAGACGTCTTTGTCTACCAAGAGGGCTTTCCGGAAAGTTAACACTTGGATGGAGACTAGGAAAGCTAAAGGAAACACCACTTTCGCCCTGCCTCCGTCTAGGCTTAGCGGTAAGGCAGGGATGTGGTATGAAACCGGTGAGGAGTTAGGTTGGTTTGAAGGTTCCTACGTCAGCACAGGGAGATTTCGCCAGCGTTGTAGATGCCTCAAGAAGAGCTCTGTTAGCCTCAGCGAAGGTGTCGTGGACTACGTCAGAAATGGATCATCTGTTGAAGGGTCTGTTTAGGTCCTTAGAACTCTTTAACTATTTAGACTGGTGTCTCGGAGTGTTAGACAACCAGTCTCGTAAGCCAGAATTCGATCAGCTTGGGGGAGCTGTCCAGTGTATTGTCATGCATGGACAAGGCCGTCAGGGATGGCTCAGAGGAATTAGCATCTCATTTTTCAGCAGGCGTGTTGAAGAAGAGATCGCTGTATTGCAATTTTGCGGCTAAGTCTGTCTCTCCCGCACAGAAGACAGAACTTTTGTATGCGCCGTTCTCGAGTCATCTCTTCCCCCAGGCTTTGGTGAAGGATCTGGCAGTAAGTCTACAGGAGAAAGCCACTCAAGACCTTTTGACACAGTCGTCGAGACGTCCTGCTGTCCCTTCCACGTCTTCAGGAGTTCAGTCTTTTAAGAAGAAGAAGCCCTTTCGTGGAGGATCTTCAGCTAGATCTTTACCCCGAGGAAGGGGTCTTCCTAGAGGTAGAGCCCCGGCTAAGTCCAGGGGCAAGAAGTGAGAATGCGTGCCTTCAGTCACCGGTAGGAGCCAGGCTTCAGTTGTTTGGAGGAGCCTGGAGAGAAAGAGAGGCAGACACCTGGTCTCTCAATATCATAGAGAAGGGGTACAAGATTCCGTTCGTAAAGCCTCCCCCTCTGACTTCCACTCCCAGGGACTTGTCCCCGTCGTATCCTCAAGAAAAACAAAGGATTCTTTTCGATCTGCTCGAGCAGATGCTCGAGAAACGAGCAGTGGAACAGGTCTTAGACCTGGCTACGCCAGGATTTTACAACAGATTGTTTCTTGTTCTGAAACACTCGGGAGGGTGGCGGCCAGTCTTGGACGTAAGTCATCTGAACCTCTTTATAGAAAAGCAAAAGTTCAAGATGGAGACACCTCAGTCAGTTCTGGGGGCTTTAAGACCGGGGGATTGGATGGTATCACTCGATCTTCAGGACGCATACTTTCACGTCCCGATACACCCCCAGTCTATGAAGTACCTTCGGTTCATCCTGAAAGGAAAGGTGTTTCAGTTCAGGGCTCTTTGTTTCGGTCTGAGTACGGCCCCATTTGTGTTCACCATCTTAATGAAGAATGTGGCGAGGTGGCTCCATCTTTCCAACATCAGGATCTCGCTCTACCTGGACGACTGGCTCATACGAGCTTCTTCGCAGACCCGGTGCCTGGAGGACCTGAAAACGACTGTCTTTAGCTGCGTCCCTGGGACTTCTGGTGAACTTCGAAAAGTCACATCTGACCCCAACACAGTCCATCGTGTATCTGGGGATTCAGATGGATTTCAGTGGCTTTCTGGGCTTTTCCGTCCCAGGAACATCAGCAACAAGGCATAGAGAAAGTGTCAGCCTTTCTAGGGAAGGATTCATGCTCGGTGAGGGAATGGATGAGTCTGCTGGGGACCATTTCCTCGCTGGAGAAGTTTGTTTCCCTGGGGAGGCTACATCTCCGACCTCTTCAGTTCTTCCTGTCGGACAATTGGACAGAGAAGGACAACTTCGATATGATCTTAACCATCTCAGAAGAGGTGAAGAGCCATCTAAGATGGTGGCTCGATCCGTTAAAGCTCTCAGAGGGCATATCCCTCAAGCTTCGGAACCCCGACCTAGTGTTGTTCTCCGACGCGTCATCCATGGGGTGGGGAGCAACACTGGGGGGGAGGAAGTGTCAGGCACCTGGAGAGGGGAACAGGTAGCCTGGCATATCAACTTCAAGGAGCTGGCAGCGGTTCAATTAGCGCTCCAGTTTTTTCAAGACAAAGTCTCCCGTTGAGTAGTTCAAGTCAACTTGGACAATACCACAGCCCTGGCATACTTGAAGAAACAAGGAGGAACTCACTCTCGCTCCCTGTTCGCTCTAGCGAAGGAAATTCTGATTTGGGCGAAGGCGAGAGAGATCACCATCTTGACAAGGTTCATTGCCGGAGTCGAGAACGTCCGAGCGGATCTCCTCAGTCGACAAGGTCAGTTGCTGCCGACAGAGTGGACCCTCAATCAGGACGTATGCCAGGAGCTGTGGAGTCTTTGGGGACGCCCCTTGGTGGATGTTTTTGCAACCACAAGGACGGCGAGACTTCCTCTCTACTGCTCCCCAGTTCTCGATCCGGAGGCAGTAGCAGTGGACGCCCTGTTATGGGATTGGACGGGCCTAGACCTCTACGCATTTCCCCCCTTCAAGATTCTGGGGGAAGTGATGAGAAAGTTCACAGTTTCGGAGGGGACGAGGTTGACGTTAATCGCCCCCTTTTGGCCTGCAGCGATCTGGTTCACAGAGGTGATGTCCTACCTGGTGGATTTTCCGAGATCTCTTCCGTTAAGGAGAGATCTACTCAAACAGCCCCACTTCGAGAGGTTCCACAAAAACCTCTCCGCTCTGAGTCTGACTGCGTTCAGACTATCCAGAAGTTGGCCAGAGCGAGAGGTTTTTCGAAACCTGTGGCTAAAGCTATCGCCACCGCGAGAAGACCTTCGTCAATCGCTGTTTACCAGTTGAAGTGGGCAGCTTTTAGGAGCTGGTGTAGGAAGAAAGGAGTTTCCTCTACCACGACCTCTGTGAGCCAGATCGCCGACTTCCTTCTTTATCTCAGACGAGATTTGAAGCTCGCAGTGTCAACCATTAAAGGCTACAGAAGTGTCTTATCTGTAGTTTTTCGTCATAGAGGTCTTGACCTTGCTAATAACAAGGACCTACATGATCTAATAAAATCTTTTGAGACCACCAAGGTACCGATAGCTAAGTTGCCTTCGTGGAATCTGGACGTGGTTCTCAAGTTTTTAACGTCAAGCCGCTTCGAACCTATTTACTCTGCCTCTTTGCGAGATTTGACGAAGAAGACTGTATTCCTAACTGCTCTGGCGACGGCGAAGAGGGTTAGCGAGATACAAGCGATTAGTAAACACGTCGGCTTCAAAGGGCATAATGCAGTCTGCTCTTTGAGTATGTCATTCCTGGCTAAGAATGAGAACCCTTCCAACCCTTGGCCTAAGACGTTCAAAATCAAGGGTATGGCAGAAATCATTGGTCAAGAGCCAGAAAGAGTCCTGTGTCTTGTTAGGGCTCTTAAAGAATAACTTCGTAGAACAAAGGAGTGTAGAGGTTCTGCGGAGAACTTACGGTGTTCGGTCAAGAGACCTAATATGCCCATGTCCAAGAATGCACTGGCATTCTTTTTGAGGAACACCATTAAGGAGGCGCACGCTTATTGTCAAGATAGTGACTTTAAGCTTTTAAAAGTTAACGCTCATGAAGTAAGGGCTATTTCGACTTCTATAGCCTTTCAGAAAAATATGGCTCTCAAAGATATTTTAAGTGCCACTTTTTGGAGAAGAACTCGGTGTTCACCTCGCACTATTTACGGGAGGTCAGAACGACATATGAGAACTGTTACTCTCTTGGACCATACGTCGCCGCAGACACTATCTTGGGGGCAGGAGGTAGCACTCATCCTTTCCCATAGAAAAGGGTAGGTGAGTTTTTAATGTTTGTAATGTTTATGGTTGTAGGGTCGGCCGCCGAATGCGGTCTTCCCTTCTTTTAGCCTTTGGTATATGGGAGTTTTTGGTTAGGCTAACTTAGGGGGTGGTTTTGCCTCGTTGTCCTCTTGAGTATGGTCATGGTCTAGTCACATTGTGGTCTCGTCCCCGTTGGCAGATCATCTAGAGCGCACCAACTGCACAGGTCTCTACCTTGTTGGTAACTCTAGTGAAGCAGATGCAGGCTTGGGTGACAGTAATCACGAAGTCAGCTATGCTAACAGGTAAGGAACCAAGATGTCAATCATCTACATATACTATATGTTTCCTAAAATCCTTTTCTGTCTCTCCCACCGCCAAAGGTGGGATTCAGCTATATATATATCTGACAGGTAAGTTTCATGAACAAAATGATATTGTTAAGATACAATAAAGTTTGTTCATACTTACCTGGCAGATATATATATAGCTGTATTCTCTGAAGTCCGACAGAATTTCTAAAAACTTACGACACACGTAGTGGGAGTAGGGTGGTTAGTACCCATTCCCGCAGCTGGGAGGCGGGTATCCGGAACCATTCCCATTTTCTATCAGATTTCTATCTCCACTGTCTCCTGAGGGGAGGTGGGTGGGTACTTAAAATATATATATCTGCCAGGTAAGTATGAACAAACTTTATTGTATCTTAACAATATCATTTTATGAAGACCTCACATGCTTATTTTAGTTTGTATGGCATTTTCATGTATCACATTATGTTGATGAAACTTCAATCTTTAAAATGGTATGCTTAAAGATGTAATTGTATTGTTGTTTCACTAATTAAATATTGAGTGAAAAAGGGTCTTCTTGGCGAGTAAGACGGACTCATTGCTATTGTTTACCCTACTAGCTACCTAGAGCATTGGCTACACAATGGACGGTAAATAAGCCTACCAATCTCTGGCAGTATAGTTGGTCACCGATTGGAATTAGTATGCTTTTCATATTAAGCATAGGCATTTAAGCAGGCCAAATATCATATAATAAAACTTCATTAGGTATCAATTTGTGGGTTTAAAGTAAAATACTTACCTAATAAGTACTAGGGTAAAATGCTGAATGACCTGCCTCTACCATACCGCAGCCACCTTCCTGAAAATTGGAAATTACCATGGATTTAATTTGTGACTTGGGAGAAAAAATTTACTTTGAGAGGAAAGTAGAGGTCTCGGGGTGTTGCCTCGATGGACGCTGGATCTTGACTAATGTCTATCCTGGGTTACAGGATGTTAAATTATAGTGCCTCGGGTTATGAAATTAATCCGTTCCAAAGCGGCCTTCGTAACCTGATTTTTTCGTATCCAGAACTACATTTTACATGTAAATTGTCTAATTTGTTCCAATTAGGCAATTTACATGTAAAACACCACAGTAAATTTTATAATAAAGCTAAATTGACCAATAAACAATGAAATACAACAATTTGGACCATTCAATACCTAGCCTAACCATTAATGTACCTGTAAGTAAAGTGTATTAGTGTACAGTGTACAAGAAATACTATACGTACATGTACGTATAATATTTCTTGTGCGCTCTACACTAATACACTTTATTTACAGGTACATTAATGTAGTAAAATGTGGAACCTTACCTTTCGAGTGAGGCGAAAAACTTAAATTACAGTAGTACCTCGAGATATGAAATTAATCCGTTCCGAGGGGCCCTTCGTATCAGGAGGTTTTCGTATCTTGGATCACATTTTACATGTAAAATGGCTAATCCGTTCCAAGCCCTCCAAAAACACCCCAGTAAATTTCATAGTAAAGCTAAATTGACCTATAAACAATGAAATACTACAACAATTTGGACCATTCAATACCTAAATTAATAAAAAAATGCAAAATATATCCTGTAAATAAAGTGTATATTAATGTACATGGTAACGAAATATACTGTACGTACGTAAAATGTGGAAGCTTACCTTTCGAGTGAGGCTACGTACATACGTAACTATCCAAGGAAGATTGCTTCTGCCTACTTTTCACAATGTTCCTGTGTGAGCCTTTTCGGGGGTGTCTTCTACAAATGATTGCACTTTATGAAAAGCGGCTTTAATTTCTGCCGTTTTTTTTTTTTTTTTTTTTTTTTTTCTTTTGTATAGTATATGTATGTATGTACACTTTAAAAAATATACGTACGTACTACATATTACGTAACTATCCAAGGAAGATTGCTTCTGCCTACTTTTCACAATGTTCCTGTGTGAGACCTTTCAGGGGGTGTCTTCTACAAATGATTGCACTTTATGAAAAGTGGCTTTTTTTGGGCTCAAGCCGTGTCACCGGTGAAATGTCTCGTTAGCCATTTCTAATATATAAAACTAATGCTAAATATACTAGAGAATAAACCAAAGGGACTGACTGAGGTTACTACCCTCAGGCGAGCACTTTTGTAAAATAAAAATGTCGTGTATAAACCAGGGGCGAGTAATACAGCCACGTTTCCTTCAACCCCACAGAACGATCCTCTTCAACAATCCCCAACATACGAGGTGCCGTTATACAGGCCGCCTCCCCGCAACCAACACCCTCCTCCCGAGCGCCATCTACAACATCTTAAGTTAGCACAGCGACCTAGTAGCACGAGATTTTTATATCTGTGTATTATTTCAACTTTTTGTCGCTTTATTGTGATTCAACGATGGCAGCTTCCGTCCCATCTAAGTTGAGTACTCAGAACATGCTTTGATTTACTTTTTAGGTGGTAGATCGCCTTTTGTTTTTTAAGAAGTTTTACGCGTCGTTTTTACCGACACGCTTCACGTTGCGTTATTGTGGTCTTCGTCCGCATGGCGACCGTTGTTTACGCTTGGGCGATATTTCTACCTAATTTTGTAATTTATGATCTTTATGCGCTTGGTTTTCTGAGGAGTGTCTTCCTTGGTAGTAAATTTTGTAATATCGAAACCTTATGGCTAGGATCGAGTGTTATTCGTTCCGTTATTTTCGATACTTTTATATATATATATATATATATATATAGTATATATATATATATATAGATATATAATTATATATATATATATGTATTTATACGTAAGGAAGATACTCTTTGATTTCCAAGTTTAGGGAGTTCTAGTACTCCTTTATTTAGCATTTAGTCAAACCCTTTTTTCATTTAGTTAGAGCTTTTTCGCAAGGTAAATTCACCTTTTACCTTTCGTGTTTAGGCCTAGCACCTAGGTTAGGTTGCGCTCTGAACCCCGCGTGGTGGCATATCTGTGCTGTTTTTAAGCGTAGGCTATATGTTGGATTTTTAGCTCTTGTCTCTGAGATTTCGATCCCAGGCGATTCAAAATTTAATCATATTAGAGCTATAGGGGTTCTAATTAGAGTAACCTAGCGTAGGTTATTTAGGCTAGCCTATCCTAGTAGGCTACTTCTTGTTCGCCTTCTTTCTTTCAGTCTGTCCTCTTTTGACTTTCCATCAACGGTCGGTTAGCTGTTGGGAAACAGCGTCTGATCTTTAATTATAACCTAATAGGATTGCTTTTAGGCTAGATCCTGCGGCCGTTTGATGGAGTAGGTTTCCATATTAGTTCATAGAAACTGATTACTACTAGTCATCTTTAGATGGAGAGACAGTTAGAAGGGAGGCGGATGAGAAGTGGGGACGTTTGCAGTGTTAACTTTGGGTCTCGAGTTGAGTTGGTTGTCTTCATAGAATATCGTTTCTTTATCTCCGACCGCCGGACTCCGGGGGGGCAGAGTGAGAAACAATTATTTTTCTATTTACATCTTTCATCCCCTCTCCGTTCTATTTAGACGTGAAGGATCACAAGATTGATGTTTTTGACAACCAGTTCCTCACGGTTCGACTCATTTTGTTTTCATTTCAAACGTGACTGGCTCCTTCCTTCGTATCCCGGTAGTTCCGGGATACCAGCAGGGAAGGGTAGGTCTTCTCCCCACAATGAGTTATGTTTTTATAGTATACATAGACCAAATTTGACGTTAAGTTCCTGCTGATGTTCAAATCGTGGTAGGTCCGGAGAACTGGACCCGGATACGTTTGAATTTCATAGGGAATTGGTTGAATTACGTATACGATCGTCTGCTAATTCATTCGGGATCGTGGTAGGTCTAGTACTAGGCCCGGATACCATCCTGCTGGATTGGCATCTATGACATTCATTTATCTTTAGCTCTAACTGTAGTATTTTTAATCCGGCGTCGGTGGTAGTCTATTAATATAGGCCCGGATACCGTTAGGATGATGAAATTTATATTGTTTAGCATGTTTTATAATTATTTCATTTTGTTTTACACCGTTTTTTCTAGACGTTGGCAGGTCCTGAAAAACGGACCCGGATATCGTGCGGAAATAACGGTGGTTCATTTATTGTGTTTATCTTTTACCCATGTCCTCTTTATTAAGAAATTCTGTAGTCCGGCGATGCCGGATTACTATTTTAGTAGAGGCACACTGCGGTTTAAGAGATATTATATGTGTTTTCCGAGTTTCCTTCCCTCCTGACTATTTTTGTTGGCCTCTCATTCCGGCGATGCCGGAATTTGAGTGGAGGGAGAGTGAGGATTCTCAAGAAAATTGTAAATTTATATCATCCAAAATTTTCCGGGGGGTACCCCTGGAAAATTACTGTTATAGTTTAACACGATGATTGGTGAAGACTCATATGTAAATATCTCTTACAGATGTTACAGTGTGCTGAAGTGGGCTGTTCCGCTAGCTCCCAACAGCCGCCTGCGGACATGTAGAGTGTCGCACTCACGCGGCATGTGCAGTACAAGTTTTGCAAGAGACGGTCTGGCATTATGAGAGATGCCAGGTCTGCTATGACCTCTACGCACAGATCACTGATGACTCGGCCCCTAAAGAGGTGAAAGATACGGCACTCGCCACCTTGAAGATTTGGGTAGGTGGCTTTGGAAGAAATGTAGGGAAAGCTAGGCCCTATATTCTTTCCCGGGCCCAGGATGCGGCTTCCGTCATCTACCCTAATTCGAAGACTTCGGCTGTAGCGGAAGAAGTCGCGGCGCCATATCTTCAAGATATAAACGAAGAATACCATAGTTTAGAACCTTTAGAGGGACCCGAGGCAGAAGTAGTAGCGGAAGTCGGCGGCTTGCACTTATCGTCTGAGCCGATGCAGACGGAGGCCAGCAGGTAGGTGAGGCAGTAGCTAGTCCACCTTCTCCTTCAATCTCCTCCTCTGACTTCCCTCCTTTTCCTTCTCTTACTCCTTCTCCAGTCGCTTCTCGTGTCCCCTCTCGGACCCCGCCAGGGTTCGAGGGTTTTGGGAACGTTGATGTAATTAAGGCAGCGTCTGTTCGGCCTAAGGTGAAGACCGTGAAGACTAAACAACTGCCTGCGAAAGTGAAGTCCGGCACCTCGGCCCCTTCTGCCGCGGACTCCAACTCGAAGAGTAGATCTAGCCGAAGCGGCAGCAAGGACAAGTCCTCACGTAGGACTAAGGAGAAGCTTGCTACTCCTTCTCCTGCTCCTTCACCGGCTTCTACCCCGATAGCTGCTGCTATCCTTAGTCCGGCGCCAATTCCGTCACCGACTTTCCCGTCTACATCAGGGGAAGTACCGGTTAACTTAGAGGTTCTGACTTCCCTTCTAATACAGAAAGTTAGTCAAGAAGTTTCTCTCAAGTAGCTAGGGATATGGCAGCTCTTTCAGGCAAACTGGAATCGCACATGTCTCGTACGGACCAGTCAGTATCAGAGCTGTCAGGGATAGTGAGCCAACATCAGTTAATGATGGCTCAGACAGGTGGAACCCACAGCTTTTGTCGATCTTGCCTAATGCGGCCAATCTACCTCCCTTTGAAGCAGGCAATCCGTGGCGTTTAGCTTTTGGAGCTGTTTTGCGTGATGGTAAGCTCACTATCGAAGGGTGCGGGACACGCCCGTTAGAGATTTTGAGTTTTCACCCGACAGATTTGCAATCTCCTTTCTTAGGCTATTGCAAGGTTGACTAAGGAAGCTCTTGTAAGGGAAGATAAGGTTCCGGCTGAGACTCTTATCTTTCCAAGAGAAGCGGCTCAGTCAGCTTGGCTTAGGATTATGAAGGAGATGGAGTGTGTCAACACTAAGATCACTCCATTTAAAGGGAAATACACCACTTTCATTATCCCAAAAGATTACCCGCTGCCTTGCACCACGAAGATCGCCGAGCTGACCCTGAAAGCTCGCGGAAGAAGACAAGCCTCTTCCACAATTGAAAGAGACAGACTTGACGTCTTCTGTTGATGCCCGAAGATCCTACATACTGGCATCAAACTCCGGAAACGTTCCAGAAAGGGAAGTTGGAAACAGATTGTGCTTCGACACAATTTAATGAGAGACTCCTTAAACTACCTGAGCATCTCATTAAGGCCGAGTTTGAAGCAAGGTGTAGGCTGAGTCGGTCCCTTCACTCAGTCACTTCTGCGGAGATGATTAGCTTCCACCTATCCGACTCTGCTCCGGAATTTCAGGTCCTTACCAAGTCATTGTTAGGCACATTTCAACACGACTTGTTTGATTTCGCTGTGGCGCGAAGAGCCTGCCGGAAGTTTGTCCTAAGACCAGCAACGATCAGACATGAGCCTAATAAGCTCATTAGATCTTCAATATGGGGACCTTTCCTCTTTCCGGAGGATTTTAGTAGCTCAGGTTACTCAAGAGGCAGTGAGAGCCCAATCAATCACTGGCAACCAGATGGGCTCTTAAGTTCAAGCGTCCAGCAGATCCTTCCCCGGCAGGCGGTCAGAAGGCCAAGAAGCCAAAGAAAATCAACAGAGAAGGTTTCAAAGATCTCCTGCGGTGAACCAACCTTCCACTTCCATGCCTCCACCACAACAATCATACATGTGGGTACAGACACCAGCACCACAGTCTAATCACCCTTACTTCCATCACCGGCCTACAACCAGACTTATGAGGCTCATACTTCCTTTCAGAGGTATGCTCCTAGAGGAACTAGAGGACGTGGTACCTCAGACGGGTTCGGCGGAGGAGGGGGGGAAGGCTAGCAAGAGCCAGAACCCTACAGAGGAGGTAGAGGTTCAAGACCAGCTGCCAACCAATGAGACAGCCAAGGTAGGTGGGAGATTAGCTCTATTCAAGCGCAGGTGGACATTCAACACCTGGGCACACAGTGTCATATCAAAAGGTCTGGGATGGAGGTGGAAGAAGGGACCACCTCCCCCATACAAGTTTTTTCAAGACCGGACACCAGATCTAGTAGCTTTCACTCAGGAACTACTCCAGAAAAGGGCAATAAAAAGAGTCAGGAACATCAAATTTCAAGGCAGACTATTTTCAGTCCCCAAGAAGGGCACAGACAAGAGGAGGGTGATTCTAGATCTTTCACGGCTCAATTCCAGTATAGTATGCGACAAGTTTCGCATGCTAACCGTGACCCAAGTGAGAACCTTACTTCCCCGTGGAGCCGTCACCACCTCTATAGATCTTACCGATGCTTATTATCATGTGCCTATAGCAAGGAACTTGTCCCCTTACCTAGGGTTCAGATTAGGAAGAGAAGCTTACTCCTTCCGAGTCATGCCGTTCGGCCTCAATATTGCTCCCAGGATTTTCACCAAGTTGGCGGACGTGGTAGTCCAAGAACTTCGGAGTCTGGGAATTCTATTGGCTGCATACCTGGACGATTGGATAATTTGGGCTTCCAACAAAGAGCAATGTCTGGAATCAACCCACAAAGTCATGAGATTTTCTAGAACATTTAGGTTTTCAGATAAATCTTCAAAAGTCAAGACTAGTCCCCAGCTCCAAGTTCCAATGGTTGGGACTACAGTGGGACCTCCAGACACACAGGTTTTCAGTTCCTTGGGAGAAGTGCAAAGAGATTGCGAAAACCACAAGGCAGTTTATAAGAAACAAACTAGCATCGAGACGGGCCCAGGAAAGGATTCTAGGCTCCCTTACAGTTTGTTTGTAGCAGTGACCCAACCGCAGGGTACTGAAAGCCAGACTAAAAGACTTCAACAGAATTTGGAGAAGTCGAGCCAATATAGGCTCTTAAGAGACAAGGTTATCAAGAATTCCCCAGCTCTTACGCAAGAGTCTAAAACCTTGGTCTACAGCCAAGAGTTTAAGCAAAGACAGTACCACTTCAGTATCCTCAACCGGATCTGGTGGTTCATACAGACGCATCCCAAAGCGGATGGGGAGGCCATTCCCCTACTCAAAAGTTTCAGGGAAAATGGTCCAAGTCCTTCCAAAGATTCCATATAAATGTGTTAGAAGCCATGGCAGTTTTCCTTACTCTCAAAAGAATGAATCCAAAGAAAGGAATACATATCAGGTTAGTCCTCGACAGTGCAGTAATTGTTCACTGCATCAACAGAAGGGGCTCCAAGTCCAAGTTCGTAAATCATGTGATGATTGCGATCTTCTCTCGAGCACAGAAACGTCGCTGGCACCTATCAGCCACACATCTAGCAGGAGCCAGGAACGTAGTGGCAGATGCTCTGTCAAGGACATCCCCATTGGTTAGAGGGTCGGAATGGACACTGGACGCACAGTCGTTTCAATGGGTGTCCAAGCAGGTCCCGGGTCTCCAAGTGGACCTTTTTGCCACGGAGTCAAATCATCATCTTCGATGCTATGTGGCTCCCAACCTGGACCCTCTGGCATTTGCCACAGACGCATTGTCGCTGGATTGGAATCTTTGGAAGAAAATTTATTTATTTCCACCGGTCAATCTCCTGATGGAAGTCCTTCACAAGCTCAGGACATATCGAGGGAAAGTAGCCTTGATAGCCCCCTGGTGGCCGAAGAGCAACTGGTTCCCTCTAATACTGGAATTGAAGCTCCGTCCCAGACAGATCCCCAATCCAATACTGTCACAAATAGTACAAACCAAGAAAGTATACGCTTCCTCAAACAGTCTGCAAGCCCTAACTTTATGGAGTTTATGAAGATGGCAGCTCTTCATGATTCTGGAATTGATCCGGAACAAAAATATTACATTCCTGGAATCTGATAAAAGAGATTCTACTCTTAGACAGTATGACTCTGCTCTTAAGAGGTTGGTTAAATTTGTGAAAGAAAAGGAAGTGCAGGTTATGACAAACCATCTAGCAATTTTCATTTTTTTTAAAGAATTGTTTGATCAAGGCTTAGCTCCTGGTACTATTACGACTATGAAATCTGCCCTTAAAAAGATTTTCCTGGTAGGGTTTGGGATAGATTTAACTAGTTCCTATTTCTCCTCTATCCCTAGAGCTTGCGCAAGGCTGAGACCTATACATAGGCCTCTGTCTGTTTCCTGGTCTCTAAATGAAGTTTTGAGACTGGCCTCCAGTATTGATAATGAATCCTGTCAGTATTTAACCCTACTTAGGAAAACTCTATTTTTTATTAAGTTTAGCCTCAGGAGCAAGAAGTTTCTGAACTGTCGGCCTTGTTCTAGAGATCCAGGCCATATAGATTTCCAACCTAATGGTAATGTTTTACTTTCACCAGACAAAACCTTCTTAGCCAAAAATGAAAGTCCACAAGATAGATGGACTCCTTGGTCAATAGTTCCTCTCCCTCAAGACGCTTCTCTCTGTCCAGTTCAATCTCTCAAATCTTATTTAGATAGAACGTCATTTAAGGTCCTCAGGCCCCTCATTCATTATGAGAAGAGGAACAACAATTACTATGAGAGGTATCAAACAACAAATTCTTTACTTTATTAAACAGGCAGATCCTGACTCATTTCCCCTGGTTCATGATGTCCGGGCAATTGCTACCTCTATTAACTATTTTCAGCATATGAATTTTGAAGGTTTGAAAATGTACACTGGGTGGAAATCTTCGACAGTTTTCAAACGCCACTACCTTAAATCTCTTAATGCACTTAAGTTCCCTGCCGTGGCTGCAGGAAGTATTGTAGTTCCTGAAAACTCTTAACTTCCTCTTTCTTTGACACCTTTTTTATTTCCCACTTGCTGCCTCACCTAGTTGTTCCAACCCTGCTTTCCTCTCCCTCGGGCCTTCAACAGGCACGGGTGGGGAGTTTTGTATTAGCTTGTTTTAAGAGATCCTTTGGTACCAAGTACTGCTGTATTGTTATAATTTTGTATTACCTTTAGACTTTACAGGTGAACTCCTGTAGCTGTACATAAAATTCATTTTTGAATTCTCTCATTTTGTTAAGTTGAGAAAGGTCTTTTGTTAACAATACAAGGGGTTTATATATATTAAAATTCTTTTTTATATTTAAATGGTTTAGTTCTCCTTCCTTGTTACAGTATTTTCTTTATTTTTCAGCTTGCCCCATTTCTCTGGTACGATTTCACCGGTGACACGGCTTGAGCCCAAAAAAGGGATTTTGACGGAGGAAAAATCTATTTTTGGGTGAGGAGCCGTGTCGCCCGGTGAACCCACCCCTTAGTAATGTATTGATCTCCCACCCACCCGGTGGTGGTACAAGCTGAGGGTTGCTAACTCTAGATGTTGTAGATGGCGCTCGGGAGGAGGGTGTTGGTTGCGGGGAGGCGGCCTGTATAACGGCACCTCGTATGTTGGGGATTGTTGACGAGGATCGTTCTGTGGGGTTGAAGGAAACGTGGCTGTATTACTCGCCCCTGGTTTATACACGACATTTTTATTTTACAAAAGTGCTCGCCTGAGGGTAGTAACCTCAGTCAGTCCCTTTGGTTTATTCTCTAGTATATTTAGCATTAGTTTTATATATTAGAAATGGCTAACGAGACATTTCACCGGGCGACACGGCTCCTCACCCAAAAATAGATTTTTCCTCCGTCAAAATCCCTTAATTTCTACTTTTTTTTTTTTTTTTTTTCTATTTGATTTTTAACTTTTTTTTTTCTTTTTTTTTTTTTTTACTTTTTTTTAACTACGTAAGTTTTTTTTTTTTTTTATACAGAATTTCAACTTTCTGTTTTTTATCACTTGGTTCTTTTTTTGCACCTCATGACTGTTGGCCCTGGTGTCCATCAAAACCCTGTTCAACCAGATGCTCTCTCTGCAACTGATTTGGGTACTCAATGTTCGGCTGCTGACCTTCAACATAAACTGAAGTGCCTTGATTATACGTACTACTGGTATGCATGTTGTAAATGATTGTCTACACCCTCTGTTCAGCAGGAGTGGAGATTCTACCAACTTGCAAAGTTTCCAGTTATCCATGAGAGAGACCTGATCACTTATCCCATGTGAGAGATCTTGGTCACTTTTTTTTTTAAATACGTACACATTGACGATCCTGAAAACGAATACCGCGTGCGTACTATAACAATGCTGGTACCGAGTGGCCAAGCCATGCCACCACGTGTACATAGTAGATGCATGATGGGAGGGACGCTGGCCAATAGGAGAGAAGGATTTCATGGCCGCGACTAGCATCAGGAACCAATGGGAGAGCAGGAGGATGGTGGCGAGTCTACTAGTACTAAGATGGCGGCATGCGGCGCGATTTTCAAAATTGTTATCCGGACGAATCTCGGACTTTCAGAAACCTTTCGTATCTTGAAAACTTTTCGTATGTAGAGCCGTTAAATTTTTCGTATTGGCTTTCGTATCTCGAGTTTTTCATAAGTTGAGCCTTTCGTATCTTGAGGTACCACTGTAATTTTTTTTTTCTGATTTTTTCAATTTTTTTTTTTTTACTTTTTTACTTTATATACGTTTTATTTTTTTTTTTTCTGATTTTTTTTTCCACCACTTCAATTTTCTGTTTTTTCGTATCACTTGGACCTTCCTGTTTGCTTGATACTAAAGGCCTCTTTAAAAAATAACTATCCAAGGACAATTGCTTCTGCTTGCTTTTCAAAATGTTCCTGAAACGACTCAGGCGAACATCATCGAATTGTACAAGCATACGACCTGTGAAAGCCTTTTTGGGGTGTCTCATTTCTACAAATGATTGTACTTTATGAAAAGCAGCTAGATCCTCCTCCTCCTCCTCGCCGCTGCTAGAGAACTCTTCTTGAACGACGTTATGTTGCATGTCCTCCAACTCCTTCGGGTCATCCGTCCTAAGCTCCTCTTGGTGTTCCTGGAAAAGGTCAATTATGTCACCCTCGTCAACAACCAGCCCCATGGACTTGCCGAGTGCAACAATCTCATCAAGATCTGGTTGCGAAACAGTTTCAGGATCGTCAACTGTTTCTGAATCTGCATCAGCTTCGCCCATGTTGGATCCCTCGAAGTCTCGGGCGGATACGGCTTCAGGCCAGAGTTTCCTCCACAAAAATTCAAGGTTCGCCTTGAAACCTCCTGCCAAGCTTGATCGATGAGTCAGATGCATATCACGATATCGAAATGCTCCTTCCAAAATTCACACAAGGTGAGGTTTGTGGTATCGGTGATGTCGAAACATCTCTTGAAAAGATGTTTTGTATACAGCTTCTTGAAGTTTGATATCACTTGCTGGTCCATGGGCTGGAGGAGAGGGGTGGTGTTAGGCGGAAGATAAAGAACCTTGATGAAAGAATACTCCGCTAGGATATCTTCCTCAAGGCCAGGAGGGTGAGCAGGGGCATTGTCCAACACCAGCAGACATTTCAGAGGGAGGCGCTTCTCTTCCAAGAATTTCTTCACTGTCGGGCCGAAACAGATTTAGCCACACGGTTAACAAAAGTCTCGTTACCCAGGCTTTCACATTAGCCCTCCACATCACCTGAAGCTTCTTTAGCACTTAGTGGGCCTTGAATGTTCGAGGAGTCTTGGAATGATACACAAGTAGGGGCTTCACCTTACAATCCCCACTGGCGTTAGAACGAAATGCAAGCGTAAGCCTGTCTTTCATAGGCTTATGCCCAGGTAGCTTCTTCTCTTCCTGCGTGATGTACGTCCGACAAGGCATTATTTTCCAAAAAAGGCCAGTCCCATCACAGTTGAAGACTTGCTGAGAACTGTAGCCTTCCTTGATTGTCATTTCCTTTAACTTCTTAACAAAGGCTTGGGACGCTTTCATGTCCGAGCTGGCAGCCTCCTTATGCCGTACCACCAAATGGATGCCAGTCCGTTTACGAAATTTATCAAACCAACCCCGAGAAGCCTTGAAGTCAGGGGTTGCCTTTGATGTCCCTTCTGCAACGTCTTCGGCCTGAACACTCAGATCACCGAAAATGGTGCTGGCCTTCGGGCAGATTGCCGTCTCGTTTATCGTATCGCCAGCAATTTCCTTGTCCTTAATCCATACAAGAAGCAGCCCCTCCATCTCATCATGCACGTGGCTCCTCTTGTTGGGAAAAATAATCATGCCCTTGGAAGGTGTAGCTGCTTTGATGGCTTCTTTCTGCTTAAGGATGTGCATATCGTCGACAGATTTCAGCCGTATTCCTTAGCGATCACACTCAACCACGTGCCCTTGATTATCTCCATCCTCGTCTCCATAGAAAGCATCCTCTTCTTTCCGTGAACTTCAGCAACTTTCTTGGGACCCATGGCTAATAACTTAAGTAATTAAGTTTACACACAACACGATAAAGTAACTTACAGTACAACGAAAGTGAAATCACTACCACAAATTTATGTTAACGAACAAAATCTACGTGAACGAATGAATTCCACGTTTTTACGATAACGCTGCCAAAACGAAATGGTTGAGGAACTCCCTTACGTAGATGCACGATGGGATAGATGCTGACCAATAGGAGAGCAGGATCTTACGGCGGTAACTAGCATCAGGAACCAGTGGGAGAGCAGGAGGGTGGTGGCGAGTCTACTGAGTTGGTGGCACGCAAGTTTTAAAATTGTTCTCAGAGGCTTGGGCAAATCTCAGACTTTACAGTACACCCTTTTGCGACCTGAATTATTTTCGTACACAGAAGCAAAGAATTCTTCGTCTTTGCCTTCGTAACCTGGATTTTTCATACGTAGGGACTTTCGTATGTAGGGGTATGACTACTGTTTTGGGAATGTGGTCGTGCTACGGTAGACTCCTGCCATTTGGTATTTTACCCTAGTAGGCTAGTATAAATTCTTTGGTATAGCCCTACCTAGGTTATTGCATTGTAGATTTTGGTGGGGGCCAGTTTTTGTCACATGGTCTTTCCTAGCCTATACTAGCTAAAGTAGAAGGCATTTCAGAGGGAGTGTGACTTATCCAGACCTACCTTTACTGAGCCGAATTTGGTAACATTTTAGAAGTTTTATTCTAGAGATACTTAGCCTATTTATGCTATACCTATCCTACAATTATGGGGGACCACATTGGGAAACTGGGGTTTTTAGCAGGGTTGGCAAAAACCAATGTTTAAAAAAAAAACCAAAAACCTTGGTTTTTTTTCATTTAAACCATGGTTTTTTTTGGTTTAAACCATGAAATATGGTTTTTTACGGTTTTTTTCATTTTTTTGTGCTACTAGGTATGGTTTTTTATGGGTTTACTTCATTTTTGTGCTACCCAGTATAAAACTAAAGCAATTTTAATGATAATCACACAATTCTGTGGCCCTATATGTATTTGACAGACAAGTATGATGCATCCATACACTTTAAGAAGGATTAACAAAATTTAATAGTTCCATTATCTGTATGGCCAAAATTACCAATCTCCATATATATATCTCTTAGAACAATATGGTTGAAAGTCCAAATTTTTGGTTTAATGCAATACTTCAAACATCTGCATTTGGAGAGAGGAGAGAGAGAGATTTGAGAGACGAGAGAGAGAGAGAGAGAGAGAGAGAGAGAGAGAGAGAGAGAGAGAGAGAGATGCCATAGTTTTGTGGATATGTCATGTCTAATACCTGCATTTGGTTTGTTTTGTGGATATGTCATGTCTAATACCTGCATTTGGTTTGTTTACAAGTTTGGATGTGATTGAGTCAAGTATCAAGTTACCAATTTACCATTTTAAGGTTTATATTTTTATTAATGAACTTTTCTGACTTTCTATATTCAAAATGGTTTTTGTTTATTACATCTAAAAAAATAAATACCAGATTTAAATAGCAGATTAATATGATTACATGATCATGGTCATTTAATCATAAATATGGCTAGTTGGCAACTGTAAGAACACTGCCAAGCTAATGCTACTGGCATGCCTGGCATAGTGCCATGTTACTCTAGTCATGGTAGGCTACAATCGCTCTCTGGTTGTTTTTCAATAATGTGATAGACTGCAAGTGGTCATAGTGCTGAAAATAACTGATCAACATGACATGTAGAAATGCAGACATCATTTGGAAATTTAATGAAAAAAATAGTGGTGGAAGGCAGAAAGGGTTGTAGAGCTATTTGCAAAAAATGCCACAAAGCAATGGAAGGGCAAATAGCAAGAATGAAGGCTCATTACAGTAATTGTGTTGCCTTGGAAACTGGCAATGATATTGGTAAGTAAATGTGTTATGGAAAGATGTTATGCTTCAGGGCCCAAGTAACTAATAAAAACACCAAAAGTTGCCAAAAATATATATTACCTAAAATAAAAGTTATAAAGGAAACATGAAGACCAAAAAAAAAAAAATAACCATGAAAACCCAAAAAAAACCATGGTTTTTTTTATCGACTGGTTTAAACCATGGTTTAAACCGCCAACCCTGGTAGCAGGGGAAAAGATTGAAATAAAGGTGTAGTTTAATCTTTCCTAGCCTAGAGTACTGGGTACTTACTTTTAATTTTAATGTATGACACTTACCTGGCAGGTATATATATAGCTATATTCTCTGTTCCACCTGGCAGAAATTTCAAATCTCGTGGCAAATGCTAGTAACCTATTAGTAGTTCAGGATACCACCACCCCGTTACCGTGGCACTAGCGCCAGGAACCGTTCCCACTTGAACCAGATTTTTTCTGCCAGCCGAACCGGCAACATTGTTGGTGGTTCCCTGCTATGATTTTCTACTCGTTGCTGACTTTTCATGGAATTTTTGGTATCGTACTTGGAAACGTTAGCTTGGCATTCGCTTTGGATTGTTCTTGGAAGATGTCTGACACTGGTAGTATGTTTAGAGTTTGTGTGAAAGAGGGGTGTAAGGTAAGGTTGCCGAAGGCTTCGGTCGACCCTCATACCATTTGCAAGAAGTGTAGAGAGAATGTGTGTACTTGGGAGAGTAGTGTGTTGAGTGTGAGATTTGTCAGAGAAGGAGTGGAAGATATTTATGAAATATGTTGAAAGGCTTGAGAAAGATGTGTAAGGAGATCTGTTTCTCGTAGTGAGGAGGTCGAATACTTTAGTAAAAGGAGTGAATGTGTTTCCTCTCCAGCTCCTTCTAACGTAGAGTTGGTAGTTCCTTCTCCCCAGGTATCTCCTGCGCCCGCTGCTGTATCGGAGGGCACGAACGATACACAGATTGTAAAGGTTTTCACTGCCCTTGCGTCCATGGGAGACCAAATACAGCGCCTTACGGATAAAGTGAGTGCTTTTGATGTCAGTGAAAGTGTAGTGGAGGGGGCGTCTGATCGTCTCTCGTGCTCCTAGACCTAGACCTCTGTCAAGCTCCCAGACCCAAGGGAGAAGGCATGTCGACAGTCGAAGGGAGGCGAGAGAGGTTTTCCCACGGTCAGGCGTCCCTTCGGACAGTCCTGTTGTAAGATCCCAGGCTGTTGCAGTTCGCCGCAGAAAAAGGCGTAACTGGGAAGTGTGCGTCCTCTGATGGTTCGACATCAGAGCGCGAACATCGGTACTCGGTAGTGTCTCGCCCCCTCAAAAGGACGTTAAGGACATCGACTACTCATGATCGACGTGCTCAAGATCGTGAAGCTTGGAGCAGCCCGGAGGTTTTGTCCCCTTCCTTCCTCGGACGAGGACGTGGTTCCGACCAAGAGGAAGAAAATTGTGCGATCGAAAGAAGTCTCGGTACGGCCCGTACGTTCCTGGATTTCGTCAAGAGACTCCCCCCAGTCCTCTTGCTTTTCCTCTCCTCTTCTCTCTCCTTCGGGTAGAGTCCAAGATCGTTCTCCTTTGCGTCCTAGTCCTTCTCGTCTTCCTCCTCCTACTACGGCTGTTTGTCAGGAAGATAGTACGAAGGATTTCTTAAGAGAAATGCAAGTCGAAGCTCGCAGTTCTCGTCGATTCATGGGACGCTCCTTTGCAAGGACCTGCAAGGCGTAAGGACGAGTTCCTTCCCGTTAAGTCTTCCAAGAAGACGGACGACAAGTGTTTGCGTGTCGAGGATTTAGGACGCACGGGCGCTACGAAGACGGGCGATCGCGTAGTGTTCCAGGACGCAGGACGCAGGAAGAAGAAGATTGTTTCGGAAGAAACGGGACGCAAACGTCAGGACGCGGAACCGCTGGTGGACGCAGGATGCAGGCGGCAGGAAGCAGACGTGTTTACGATGGACGCAGGACGCAAGCGGCAGCACATCGATTCTTCTACGGTTGTAGAACACAGACGGCAGGACGCAGAGACTTCGTTGGTGACAGGACGCAGGCGGCAGGACGTTAATCCATCAGCAAAGCGTCACAACGATAGTGATCTGCAAGACATTTCTTCAGCAGAAGAAGAAGTGGATTTTGTTGAAGAGAAGAATGTCGAACCATCTTCGGATTATAAGATCCTTACTTCACGTCTGCTGTCTATTTTTGTACATGAACTTCCCTGACAGATATATACTTAGCTATCGTCTCCGACGTTCCCGACAGAATTTCAAATCTCGCGGCACACGCGACAGGTAGGTCAGGTGGTCTACCTTACCCGCCGCTGGGTGGCGGATGTACGAACCACTCCCGTAAGCTTGTCAGATTTTTCTCTGTCGCGGGAACGATAACAACTGTTGTCGGTTCCTCTTGATAGTTTTTCGATTCTCGCTTGCCTGGAGTTAATTTGGACTTCTTTTGGTGACGTATTCGCTTTGTTTGGCTTGGCATACGCTGATTGTGGACCGGTTTTGATTTTGAGTTTGATTTTCCTTAACGATGTCTGATCTAGATTCGGTAGTTAAAACTTCGGTTTTGTTTAGGGTTTGCGTGAATGAAGGATGTAAGGTGAGGTTGCCGAAAGCTTCGGTAGACCCCCACACGGTTTGCATGAAATGCAGGGGGAATGAATGTTCTTTTGCTAAACCTTGTAGTGAATGTAAGGAATGAATGAAGAAGAATATAAGGCTCTCTCTTCTTATGTTAGGAAGTTGGAACGTGATAGAGTGCGTAAGGCTTCCTCTAGAAGTTCTAGCAGATCTAGAATGAGTGAGTTGGATGTGGATCCTAATAGTACTAACGTAGAATTAGAACCTTCTTTCCAAGTTGCAGCCCCGGCTCCCCGCACCGAAGCCGAAGATTCGCCTTCGGAGGCGGCAGCTCTGAAAGCCACGAATCGTTCTATGGATCAGAAGATTCGTCAGTTGGAAGGTAAGGAGAGTGTTAGTGATAAGTGCAGTGTCCCCAGTGTTGTGGAGGGTGCGTCTGACCGGCTCCTTAGTGCCTCTAGGCCTAGACCTCTTCCAGACTCCCAGTTCCAGTGGAGTAGGAAAGTCGAAAAGCCGCAGGATGGCTAGGGAGAGCCCCCACCGGTCAGGCGTCCCCTCGGCAGATCCTGAAGTACGCTCCCCAGGCTGCCTCGGATCGCTACAAGAAGGAGCTCCTACGCCAATGCTTCTCCTCTTCGTCGTCTCCCTCTCCGAAGAGAGGTTGGAACTCCCCGGATGCGTCGCGCCCGTTGAAGAGGGCTTGGAAGGCTCCCTGCAGTCCTTTGGCTTCTAGTCCGGAGGTTTTCCCGGAAGAATCGTCGGTGGAGGCGAAGAAACCCAAGAAATCCTGTGATCGTTCTTCTTCTCGCGCTCCGCGCTCGGCGCTGCTTCCGAGGAAGAACAAGAAGATTCTCCTACGAGAGTACTCGCGGGACTTCAAGCTCAGATCACGGCGCTAGCAGATTCTCTAGCAGTTAGATCACGTAGGAAGAAGACGTTTCTCTTCCGATCAAGAGATCTAGGCGCCGCTCTTCAGAGGATCGTTCTCCTTCATATGGGGAGGTTTCGTATGAAGGTGGGGGCTCGCGTGAGCGCCCTCGCTCGCCTGGCTCTCTTTCGATTTCAAGGCGCCAAACATCGGTAGGACGCTCTATGGAGAAAGAAGTTTTTTCTCCAGATTGGATTCCCGCTTCCGGTAAGCGCACTGCACCTGCTCATCACGCGATTTCTTCAACTCCCTCGCGTGAGACTTCTCCTCAGCAGCCTCAAGATTCTAGAAGGCGCCCTTTCACAAGTAGGCGTTCTTCTTCCAGATGTCACTCTCCTCGAGTGTCGGATCGTGACTTCTCTCCTGACAGGCATCTAGAGTCTGGTAGGAGTCGTGCATGATAGACGGCCTACTGTTAGCCGCTCCCCCGCAAGGTAGGCGCCAAGAGCCTACTGCACATAGATCTCCTAGTAGGCGCTCGTCTCTTTTAAGGCGTCATACTCTGATTATTCTCCTAGGGGCAGACAACAAGAGTCTTTCAAGCGCCCTTCTCCGTGTAGGCGCTCTCCCGCTTCTAGGCGCACTTCTCCTGACCGTTTGTCTCTTGGTAGGCACCAGGAATCCCGGAAGCGCCCTTCTCCAAGTAGGCGCTCGTTAGTTTTGAAGCGCCCTTCTCCTGAATGTTACCCTCTTGTTAGACGTCAAGAGTCTCGCAAGCAGCCTTCTCCTAGTAGGCGCATTTCGCCTTCCAGTCGAACTTCCGTTGATCGTACGCAACTGGACAGGTATGGAGAGCCGCGCAAGCGCTCTGCTCTCGATAGGCGCTCTTCTCCTGGCAGCCGCTCGCCTCAGGATAGGCGCATAGAGTATAGTAGGCGCTCGCCTCCTCGTAAGCGCCCTGTGGATATTTCCGAGGATTCTCGGAGTAGGAGCCCCTACCTCTCCCTTCGGCTGAGATTCCGTATACCTCGAAGAGGGAGTCTCATCGTAGACATCCCAGATCTTCTCATTGTTCTCCAGTGGATGTGAAACTCTTCTAAGAGAGGGCGTTCTCCAACCTCTCGCTCAACTCCTGCTAGGATCCCTTCGTCACCTAAGGATCTTCCGCGCTCGCCTCGACAAGACGTCCTAGAAGGTTCGGATGAGGAACCGAACACTTCTGCTGCTGTCTCTTCTTACAAGAAGCTTACAGAGCTACTTTTACAAGTTTTTGGGGATTCCCTTACTCCTACGGCTCCTCCTTCTCCTCACTCACTTTTTTCAACGGCGAAGACAGCGAAGAGTTCTTCTTGTGTGAGGATGAAGCCAACTCTTTCTATGAAGAAGGCACTGAGGAGTTTTGGTTCCTGGATGGCTTCCAAAGAAGAAGCGGGGAAAACGATGTTCGCTTTTCCTCCTTCGAAGTTATCAGGACGCGCTGGTTTCTGGTACGAAACAGGAGAGCCCTTAGGATTGGGTCTACCGTCTTCGGCTGATTCGGATTTTTCGGCGCTGGTAGATTCGACAAGGAGAAACTGCCCTTAACTCTGCTAAGACGACTTGGGCAATGAATGAATTGGATCATTTGCTCAAAGGTATGTTTAGAGTGCTAGAAGTATTTAACTTCCTTGATTGGTCGTTGGGAGTCCTAGCCCAAGAAAATTGAAGTGCCAGAGTCAATTTCGCCAGAAGATCTTATGTGTGTCTTGTCTTGTATGGACAAGTCGGTAAGAGACGGAGCGAGTGAAATCGCCTCCCTTTATGGGGCCGGGATCGTGAAGAAGAGGTCGGTTTATTGTTCCTTCTTAACGAAGTCGGTCTCCCATGCTCAGAGGTCTTCTTTGCTGTTTGCTCCTCTGTCCTACTCAGTTGTTCCCGAAACATCGAGTGCAGGACATTTCGAGGTCACTTTCGGCCAAAGCCACCCAGGACCGTTTTGGCACAGTCGGCAAGAAAACCTCGCCCTTCCTTCCCTACCAAGGCTAAGAAGGAAAAGGCAAGTGTTTCGAGAACCCTTTCGAGGGGCATCTTCATCAAGAACCTCTACGTTTAGAGGTCGTAGACCTTCAAGAAGGGGTAAGACTTTCGCCAAGTCTGTTAAAGCCCCCAAATAACTTGCAAGTCCTTCAAACAACGGTGGGCGCCAGACTCTTAGAGTTTGCAGAAGTCTGGACCCAAAAAGGGGCGGATCCTTGGACCCTTTCTATTTTGAGGAGAGGTTACCTCATCCCTTTCGTCGAAAGACCTCCCTTGACGACCATCCCAAGGGAACTGACGGCCAGGTACAGAGACCCCATCATGAATCAAGCTCTCCATCTAGCAGTAGATCAGATGCTGGAGAAGGGGCTATCGAACTAGTGACAGACCATCATTCATCGGGCTTCTACAACCGCCTTTTCCTAGTTCCGAAGTCCTCAGGGGGATGGAGACCAGTGTTGGATGTAAGCGCCCTGAACTTCTTCGTAGAAAAGAAGAATTCACGATGGAAACGCCTTCATCAGTGCTGGCAGCACTTCGTCCAGGGGACTGGATGGTTTCCTTGGATTTACAGGACGCTTACTTCCACGTACCGATCCATCCTTCCTCGAGGAAGTTTCTCAGATTCATGATGGGGGGGTTTTTAAAATTTTTCAGTTCAGGGCTCTGTGTTTCGGCCTCTCGACGGCCCCCTCAAGTGTTCACGGGGATTTTGAGGAATGTGGCTCAATGGCTTCATTTGAAAGGGGTGAGGATATCCATGTACCTCGACGATTGGCTAATTAGGGCCAATTCAGAAGATCGTTGTTTGAAGGACTTACAAGTAACTTTAGAATTGACGAAGGCTTTGGGACTTCTAGTCAATTTCAAGAAGTCATCACTAATTCCCGAGCAAGAGTGTGTGTATCTCGGGATACAGATGAACTCTCTGAGTTTTTGGGCTTTTCCCTCGCAGGAAAGGATAGCCCGAGGATTCGAGAGAGTAACAACCTTCTTAGGGAAAGAAGTATGCACAGTGAGGGAGTGGATGAGTCTGCTGGGGACGCTCTCCTCTCTGGAGCAATTCGTTTCCCTAGGAAGGTTGCACCTGAGACCGCTCCAATTCTTTCTTCATCGGAATTGGAGTCGTCGTTCTCAGGATTTGACGTTCTCCCTGTCGTTATCCCAGGACATCAAGAAAAAACATCTCTTATGGTGGACAGATCCCAACCTCTTTGCGAAGGGACTGTCTCTTCAATCACAGACCCCCAACCTGGTGTTGTTCTCCGACGCGTCGGACATGGGGTGGGGTGCAACTCTGGGAACCAGCGAAGTGTCAGGTACCTGGGTGGGGGACCAGGTAGCCTGGCATATCAACAGAAAGGAGTTGATGGCTGTGTGGTTGGCTCTGAAGGCTTTCGAGCCCAAAGTCAGAAGATCGGTAGTGCAGGTCAACGCGGACAACACTACAGCTCTGGCATATATCAGGAAACAGGGGGGGACGCATTCCTTCTCCCTGTACGAGACAGCAAGAGACCTTCTTCTGGGTGGGCAAAGGAAGAAATTTGTCTGTGGGCAGACAGAGAATCAAGCTTCTCACCAGGTTCGTTTGCAGGTGGTTGAGGGAAAGGAAAGGAATGGTAAGAGCAGATCTCCTCAGCAGGAAAGATTCAGGTCCTTCCCACAGAGTGGACCCTTCATCTGGATGTATGCCAGAGCCTGTGGAAGTTATGGGGCAGGCCACACATAGACCTCTTTGCCACGTCAAAGAACAAGAGGCTGGATCCTTACTGCTCTCCGATATCGGATCCAGAGGCAGTAGCAATGATCTCTTCTTCTAGACTGGAACGGACTCGACGTCTACGCGTTTCCCCCCTTCAAAAGATCCTGGGGCTAACCATCAAGAAGTTCGTAGAGTCCGATTCAACGAGAATGACCTTAATCGCTCCCTTTTGGCCGGCCCAAGAATGGTTCACAGAGGTACTGGAATGGTTGGTGGACCTTCACCAAGATCGCCATCCCGCTAAGGAGCGATCTACTCAGACAACCCCACTTCGACAGGTACCACAAAAATCTCCTCGCTCTCAGTCTGACTGGTTCAGACTGTCCAAAGTTGGTCAGAGCGAAAGGCTTTTCAGCAACAGCTGCTAAAGCAATCGCAAGAGCGAGGAGACCTTCCACCTTGCGTGGTATACCAGTCAAAGTGGGATGTCTTCCAGACGTTGGTGCAAGAGGAAGAACATTTCCTCTTCCAGTACCTCTGTGACCCAAATTGCGGATTTCCTTATTTCCTCAAGGAAGAATGTCATCTGGTTGTGTCAACTATTAAGGGATACCGCAGTATGTTGGCGGCGGTATTTTGGCATAGAGGCTTAAATATCGATGATAAGGACCTGCATGATCTTATTAGATCATTTGAAACCATTAAGCGTCCTCATGTAGTGCCGAACTGGAATCTAGACGTAGTTCTACAATTCCTTGGATCGTCTAGATTCGAACCTCCTGGCTTAGCCTCTTTCAAGGATCTGACGAAGAAGGCTATCTTCCTTTTGGCCCTAGCTACAGCTAAGAGAGTGAGTGAGCTCCAAGCTATTGAGGGCAATGTAGGGTTTAAGGAAGATTCTATAGTGTGTTCGTTTCTTCCAAGTTTCCTTGCAAAGAATGAAAACCCATCACGCCCTTGGCCCAGGAGCTTTGAAGTTCGTAGTTTATCTTTTCTAGTAGGGGAAGAGCCTGAAAGAAACTCTTTGCCCTTTGAGAATTATGAAGTATTTCCTTAAGAGGAAGGAACAACTTAAGGCTAATCAAGATGTGCTTTGGTGCTCCGTAAAGGACCCCACTCGGCCCATGTCGAAGAATGCTCTTTCCTTTTTTCTGAGAAGCCTTATTACAAGAGGCACATGTTGCCTGTAAGGAAGACATTTTAGACTACTGAAAGTGAAAGCTCACGAGGTAGAGCCATCGCAACTTCGCTTGCATTCAGAAAAAAATATGTCTGTGCGGAACTTGATGGAGGCGACTTTTTGGAGATGCCAATCGGTTTTCGCAAACCACTACCTACGTGATGTAAAAATCACATATGATAAATGCTTCGCCTTGGGTCCTTTCGTATCGGCGGATTCGGTGCTGGGCAGGGAGCTGAAACTTATCCTGTGTAAATTTTTTATATGTTACCCTATATTTTATATTGTTGTTTTTTGGTTGTCTGAAAGAGGTTGCAGGAGGCACCTCTTTTTGTCGTAATATTAACCCTTTGTATTTTGGTTAGGTGGTCTGGTGGGTTTTGGCTCCTTGCAGAGGTAGTGGTAAGGATCTGTTAGGTAAGCGGACAAGGTCCCTCTAACAGCATCCGACTTGGATTCTACCACAATAGGGGATCACATATCCCAGTGGTAGATCCGAGAGTCTTTCAGCATCAGGTCACGTCCTAGCTGTAGCTCTCCAGGCAATGCAGACTCAGAGATAGTATCTATGAAGTCTTCATCCTGAAAAGGTGAGAACCAAGGTTTTTATATCCTACAACATTAGTTGTTTCCCGTCTTACCTGTATTATTGAGCTGTCTCTTACCCTCCACCAAGGGTGCCAATCAGCTAAGTATATATCTGTCAGGGAAGTTCATGTACAAAAATGATATTGTTAAACTACAATAAAGTTTTGTACATACTTACCTGGCAGATATATACGATTAATGGCCCACCCAGCCTCCCCTCAGGAGACAGGTGGAAGAGAAAAATCTGACAAGCTTACGGGAGTGGTTCGTACATCCGCCACCCAGCGGCGGGTAAGGTAGACCACCTGACCTACCTGTCGCGTGTGCCGCGAGATTTGAAATTCTGTCGGGAACGTCGGAGACGATAGCTAAGTATATATCTGCCAGGTAAGTATGTACAAAACTTTATTGTAGTTTAACAATATCATTTTCGAAGGGGAATTTCAGTACCTGCCTCCTCCCAGGGGGATTTCTCCAGTATAGTGGACAGTTCGCGCAGACAGGCGTTGCATTCGGCCAAGGTCTGGTGGACTTCGTCCGAGTTTGAACATCTTTTTAAGGGAATTTTTAGGACTTTCGAAGTCTTCAATTTTCTAGATTGGTCATTGGGAGCGTTGGCGAATTCCTTAGAAGATGAAAAGGAACAGGATATGGAAGTGGCTAAGAGCATTATGTCCTGCATGGACAAGGCTCTCAGAGATGGAGCAAATGAGCTGGCTTCATTGTTTGCAGCAGGAGTTTTGAAAAAGAGGTCGCTTTTGTGCTCATTCGCTTCTAAAGGCGTTTCCAACGCACAGAAATCAGAATTGATGTTCTCACCCCTTTCTAACCAGCTGTTTCCGTCAGAGGTTATTAAGGATATAGCTCTGGCGCTTTCGCAGAAGGCCACTCAAGATTTGCTCTCTTCATCGGTAAGGAAGTTTTTACCATCCAAGTTGGTGAAGAAAACTCCAAAAGAATTTAGCCCTCAAACAAGGCCTTCTCAACAGCCCTTTCGAGGCAGAACGTTTGCACGACCCGCCTTTAGAGGCAAGAGAGTACCAACGAAAAGAGGAGCCAAAAACTACCTCTAAACAATGAGAACTCAGTCCTCCAGACAGCAGTAGGAGCCAGACTTCAAGAATTTTGGGAAGTTTGGCAGAACTTGAAGGCAGATCCCTGGGCCGTCAACGTAGCTCGGGAAGGGTACAAAATTCCCTTCTTAAAGAAACCTCCTCTCGCAACATCTCGAGCCCTGGGGGCAAATTACAACGATTTAGTGAAGAAAAAGGCTCTGTGGGAGCAAGTCTCTTCCAAGCTAGAGAAAGGAGCCATAGAACCTGTTCTGATCACTCTCCGGGATTTTACAACCGGCTATTCCTGGTTGCGAAGTCCTCGGGAGGATGGAGACCAGTGCTGGACGTAAGTCAACTGAATGTTTTTGTGGAAAAGACCAAATTCACCATGGAGACGAACGATTCAGTACTGGCAGCGGTACGTCCAGGGGACTGGATGGTTACCCTGGACCTACAAGACGCATACTTTCATATTCCCATTCATCCAGGAAGCAGGAAGTATCTAAGGTTCGTGATTCAGAACAGGGTCTTTCAATTCAAGGCCCTGTGCTTCGGCCTATGCACAGCCCCCCAAGTGTTCACGAGGATGATGTCCAATGTAGCAAGATGGTTACATCTAAGAGGGATCAGAGTGTCATTTTATTTGGACGACGGTTGATAAGATCCCAATCGAGAAGTCAATGTCTGGAGGACCTGAAACAAACGTTGGACTTAGCAAAAGACCTAGGTCTTGTGGTAAACCTGGGAAAGTCGCAGTTGAATCCCAAGCAACAGATAGTTATTTGGGGATTCAGATATCGTCAGCGACTTTTCGGGTTTTCCGTCCCCCGAAAGGCAAGCCCTATGCATTCGGAAGATGCAGGACTTCCTAGGAAAAACCGATGCTCAGCAAGAGAGTGGATGAGTCTACTGGGCACACTCTCTTCGCTAGAGAGGTTCATTTCTCTAGGAAGACTGCACATGAGACCTCTACAGTTTTTCCTGAAAGATTCATGGCCAAGAAAATCGCAACCGGATTCCTTCCAGTTTCTAATTCCTGTCAAGTGAAGGAGGAATTAAGTTGGTGGCTAACCCCAGGCAGGTTAGCAGAAGGGATGTCGCTTCAACAGAAGAGCCCCAGACCTCATCTTGTTTTCCGACGCATCGGACGCAGGTGGTTGGGGGGTGACATTAGGCCCTCAGGAGGTGTCGGGTCTTTGGAGCGAGAAAGAAGTTTGCACATAAACAGGAAGGAACTGATGGCGATTTTCTTGGCCTTGAAGCACTTCAGAGAGTTGATTCGAGACAAGACAGTGCAAATCAACTCGGACAACACCACGGCTCTGGCATACATCCGCAAACAAGGAGGGACTCATTCTTATCCCCTCTACATGCTGGCAAAGGAAGTTCTACTTTGGGCGGAAGAGGAAAATGTCGTTCTGCTCACCAGGTTCATCCAGGGGGAGAAGAATGTGGGAGCGGACATGTTGAGCAGAAGAGGACAACTTCTACCGACAGAGTGGACGTTGCACCTGGAGGTATGTCAGAGCCTGTGGAAGTTGTGGGGCCGTCCGGTAGTAGATCTTTTTGTGACAGCCAGAACAAAAAGACTACCAACGTATTGCTCTCCGGTTCCAGATCAGGAAGCAGTGGCGGTCGACGCCTTCCTGATGGACTGGACAAACCTAGATGTTTACGCTTTTCCATCATTCAAAGTACTGGGGAAAGTTATGAAGAAATTCAGGGAGAGCCAAGGAACGAGGATGACCTTAATAGCTCCGTTTTGGCCGGCCCAAAGTTGGTTCACAGAGGTACTGGAATGGACAATAGATACACCAAGAACTCTTCCTCTAAGAGTAGATTTACTCAGAAAACCCCACTTCGACAGATTTCACAAGAATACCCTCGCTCTGGGTCTGACTGCGTTCAGACTATCGAAAGTCTTGTCAGAGCGAGGGGATATTCTAGAGAGGTGGCCAGTGCAGTGCTAGGGCCAGAAGAACTCCACAAATCGCAGTTATATCAGTCGAAGTGGGAAAATTTCCGGAAGTGGTGTAGGAAGAGGAAAGTGTCTTCATCCAGTACCTCTGTGACCCAAATCGCAGACTTCCTTCTATACTTAAGGAAGGATTTAGGATTGTCAGTGTCTACAATCAAAGGCTATAAGAGTATGTTGACCTCAGTGTTTAGACACAGAGATATTGATATCTCTAATAATTTGGACCTTAGAGATCTGATTAGGTCATTTGGTACTAAGAAACAGCCACAATGCAGGCCTCCTGCTTGGAACCTCGATGTTGTCTTGAGGCATCTAACCTCGAGTAAATTCGAGCCCTTAGAGAAAGCCTCTCTGAGAGATGTGTCTAAGAAGACTATTTTTAGTCGCTCTGGCAACGGCTAAAAGAGCTAGTGAGCTTCAGGCCTTTTCAAAGAAAGTGGGATGGAGACATGGTAATGCAGTGTGTTCATTCCAGGAAGGTTTTTTGGCCAAGAATGAGAACCCTGCAAATCCTTGGCCAAGATCCTTTGATGTCTTGGGTTTATCTGAGTTAGTGGGACATGAGCAAGAAAGAGTCCTCTGCCCAGTGAGAGCATTAAGATTCTACATTGAAAGAACAAGAGAGATCAGAGGGAATTCTTGATGCTCTTTGGTGCTCAGTCGAAGACCCAGTAGATCCATGACAAAGAACGCTCTAGCTATCTTTATGAGAGAGTTAATTAGAGAAGCTCACATGTTATGTCAAGAACAGACCTTCGGGATCTTGAAAGTGAAGGCTCATGAAGTCAGGGCAGTTGCGACTTCATTGGCGTTTAAAAAGAATTTAGCCCTCAAGGAAATTATTGAATCGACCTTTTAGAGAACGAATTCAATATTTGCGTCTCATTATCTGAGGGATATTCAGACAACCTTTGATAATTGTCAGACGCTAGGTCCATACGTGTCCTCGGGTACAGTATTGGGCAAAGGAGTACCACCCCATAACCTTCTTTTAAGCTAGTATTTTATCAGGTGATGGTGTTGTGTTTATTGGTAGTCTGAGAAAAGTGTGTTTACTTTTTTCAGTCTGGTTTGGTTTATATTGGTATGGTGTGTGTGTGTAGTTCAGGTACTGATCTATTACTAAGCTTGAATGCCGTGGCATAAGAGGGCTGTAGGGTTCTGTCAACACATTGGTCACGCCCAGTTGTCAGTTCCAGTCTTAGCTTCTTCAACATACAGGACACTTCCTTGTTGAGAGCTCCTAAGGTTTAAGCAGACTGAGAGGCAGGACCTATGAAGTCAGCTACCTTAGCAGGTAAGGAACCTAGAGTTTTAATAATATTTTAATAATATTTTATACTCTATTAATGTTGCTGTCTTTGACCCACCTCCAAATGTGTCAATCAGCTATATATATACCTGCCAGGTAAGTATCATACATTAAAATGAAGTTTTTATGTTAAAACAAAGTTTAATGTATACTTACCTGGCAGGTATATATATAGCTATATTCTCTGTTCCACCTGGCAGAAATTTCAAATCTCGCGGCAAACGCTAGTAACCTATTAGTAGTTCAGGATACCACCACCCCGTTACCGTGGCGCTAGCGCCAGGAACCTTTCCCACTTGAACCAGATTTTTCTCTGACCCTGTCTCCTGAGGGGAGGAGGGTGGGCATTAAATTATATATACCTGCCAGGTAAGTATACATTAAACTTTGTTTTAACATAAAAACTTCATATTAATTTTATTATGATAATTATTTGGAGTAGATCAAGGTGAAATAGTGTTTTGTCTTATAATTATAACTTAGGCCTATTTGTTATAAAACTTTGCATAACACATCCCACCTTCAATCATGGTTTTTTAAGTTTTTCAGTGGGCTAAATTTAGAGGAATGATGGAACCTAGGTAGATCTGTAATTAGTATTGTACAGTCCAACCATCCAAACTTCCGGTAATGTAATGATAAAGTAAATGACTGAGCGGCAACATAGCAGCCACTGATCCCGGAATGCGGCCACCTTCCTGAAAAAGTACTTGAGCATCAGTCAAGAGTTGTAGTCCATCCTGGCAGCACACCTGAGACCTCTACGCTCCTTTCCAAATAAGTGTTTTCTCCTAAATTACGAAATATGGCATGATTTAAGGGATTTTAACGAAAGAAAAATCTATTTCTGGGCAAGGGCCCGTGTCGCCCAGTGAAATGTCCCTTTAGCACACATTTCTAAGGTAAATTTATGCTAACAAACCACTACCACGGGTCTCTTACCATTTAGATTCATCCCTCTTCGAAATATCTCTACCAGAGAGGGGCCGATGCAAGGCCCACTCCCAGCTACGACTACTACTAGCGCCTCCGACGCTACCACCAGGGCCTCTACCGGTCATCCTTGGAGTTAGCCTACCAAGCTTGGGCCCAAGGGTGGGGTTATAATAGAAGGGTGGGATTTCACTGTGCGACACGGGCCCTTGCCCAGAAATAGATTTTTCCTTCGTCAAAATCCCTTTTCTGGGCTCAGCCCGTGTCGCTACGTGAAATAGTACCAGAGAATTGGCCACAAGCTTAGAACAAATGATTACAAATAGATATTGTAAGGAAAAAATGAAAAACAATTAAGGTTAATTATTATAATCTAAAATAAACTTATGAACTAGAAATAATTATAATAAAGGCTTAAGAGTAAACATAGTAACTTAATATTAACCTTAAAGTTAAAGACAATATCATACAATATAAATTCTGTGTGAGTAATCCTAAAATAAATATAAGGAAACATCACAACTATGTACAACATGTGGCATCCAAGGCATGAGCAAGGCCACATGGTGGCAGAGCCACAGGAAGAACGTCAGTGAGGCAGGTAGAAAGGAGATCTAGATCTAAGCTACTTATTACTACTTAAGCAGTGTCAGGAGAAACTGTGTTTCCCGCTGCCACTGCTGGAAATTTAAGAGCTTCTAAGGACTTGAGGTAGTGACGTTTGAACACTGTCGGAGATTTCCAGCCTGTATACTTTTTCAGATCATCAAAATTCATATGCTGAAAGTAGTTAACTGAGGTAGCTACTGCCCTAATGTCATGTACCCGGGGGAAAGATTCTGGGTTGGCTTGTTTAATGCAATATAATATTTGCTGTCTAATTCCTTTTAAGAAATAGTGCCACCTTTTTCCCTCGTGAATAAAGGGCCTGAAGATCTTATGGCCGTTCGAGCAAGGTATGCTCTTAGGGCAGTAACTGGACATAAGGAAGGGTCCTGAGGAAGTGGGAGAATTTTCCACGGGGCCCACCTCGCCAGTTGGTCCTCATTTTTCGGTAAAAATTGACGATCTGGAGAAAGTAAGACTTCTCCTGAAGGGAGAAACTCTATATGACCTGAGTCTCTAGATAGAGCCAACAGTTCAGATACCCTGGCTCCTGAAGCTAGACTTAAAAGGAATAATGTTTTCCTCAGGAGGGGTAAAAAGTCACATGAATCGTTGTCAGTGTCTGAGGCCAGTTTGAGAACATCATTTAAGAACCATTACACAGACTTAGGCCTCTCTGATGGCCTGAGCCTAGCACAGGCTCTAGGGATAGATGAAAAATAAGAGTCTGTTAGATCTATTTTGAAACCAAACTGGAAGATTTTTAGTGCCAATTTAGTAGTAGTAATAGTACTAGCTGCTAAACCTTTTTCAAATAATGATCTGAAAAAGGAGATGGCCAGGTTGGTTGTCATGGTTTGAGATTCGGACTTCCTCAGAAAAATAGCTAGTTTTTTAACTGCTGAGTCATATTGACGAAGGGTTGACTCTCGTTTATCCGATTCTAAGAATAGGATGTTTTGAGGGTCAATGTTGGCATCCCTTTTTGCCGCAAACTTCATGAAGTCCATAAAGTTAGGGTTCTTTGAATTCCTGAGGAAGCGTACACAGTCTTCGTTTGTACTGGTTGGGATAATTTGGGATTGGGAATCTGTTGAGGTCGGAGTCCCCACTCCAATAGAAGTGGGAACCAATTGCTCTTTGGCCAATTGGGGGCTACTAGAGCAGTGTCCCTTGAACGTCCTGAGTTTGTTCAGAACTTTCAAAAGAAGATTCACTGGAGGAAAGATGTAAATCTTCTTCCATTGATTCCAGTCTATAGCCATGGCGTCCGTGGCATAAGCCAGAGGGTCCAGGTTGGGAGCCACATAGCAAGGGAGTTTGTGATTCGACTCCGTGGCGAAAAGATCCACCTGAAGCCCCAGGACTTGCTGACAGATCCAATTGAATGACTGCTTGTTCAGGGACCACTCTGACTCTAGTGGGACTGAGTGAGATAGCGCATCTGCTATCACGTTCCTTACTCCCGCTAGGTGTGTGGCGGACAGGTGCCATTTGTTCCTGGCTGCCAGTGAGAATATGGCTATCATGACATGGTTCACATGGCTTGACTTGGAGCCTCCCCTGTTGATGCAGTGTACTACCACTGCACTGTCTAACACCAGCTTGATGTGAGATTTCTTGGCTAGTTGAAGTTTTTTCAAGGTGAGGAACACTGCCATAGCTTCCAATACAATGATATGGAGCTGGCGGAATGGAAGGGACCAAGTTCCTTGTACTTTCTTGTACTGAGAGTACCCTCCCCAGCCGCTTAGTGATGCATCTGTGTGGATAACTAATGCTGGCGGAGGGAACTGAAGAGGAATTGACTTCGACAAATTCTTGACCTCCGCCCAGGGGCGGAGGCGCTTGCGTAAGATCGCCGGGATAGCGGACAGCTTGTCCCGGGACCTGTTGTTTGTTCTTGAGCGCCAGACGCGGTTTATGTCTTTGAGCTTTGCTTTTAGCAGAACGTCCGTTACTGAGGCAAATTGTAGAGAGCCCAGGATCCTTTCCTGGCTCCCTCGAGACGTTTGCTTGCACTTGAGAAATTGTCTGGTTGCTTTGGCTATTTCTCTCCTCTTCAACGACAGAATTGATAGTGTGTGAGTTCAAGTCCCACTGAATGCCCAACCACTGAAAGCAAGACTCCGGTGTCAACCGGGACTTGGTCTTGTTTATCTGGAATCCTAAGTGTTCCAGAAACTGGATTACTTTGACCGTTGCTTTGTGGCATTCTTCGATGCTTGTGGCCCAAACGAGCCAATCGTCCAGATACGCAACTAACATTATTCCCTGAGACCTGAGTTCTTGAACCACTGTCTCCACCAATTTTGTGAAAATTCTGGGGGCTACATTGAGCCCGAAAGGCATTACCTTGAAGGAGAATGCCTGGTTCCCTAGCCTGAAACCTAGGACGGGCGGAAGTGTCTTGCTACTGGAACATGATAATATGCGTCTGTAAGATCGATAGAGGTGGTGACAGCCCCACGGGGTAGTAAGGTCCGCACCTGCGAGATAGACAGCATCCTGAACTTGTCTCAACGAATGAATAAGTTTAGACGGGACAAGTCTAGAATTATTCTTCGTTTGTTTGAGCCTTTCTTTGGCACACTGAACAAGCGACCTTGAAACTTTAAGTGCTTGACTCTTGTCACTACTCCTTTCTGAAGGAGTTCTTGGGCGTACTCTATCAATTCCGCTGTTGGTTGTTGATAGAAGATTTTGGATGGAGGAGGACCTTTGGTGCAGCTCCATCCTAGACCTTTGGACACAATGCTCTGTGCCCAGCTGCTGAACCTCCATCTGTGACGAAAGAGGAACAGTCTCCCTCCTACCTGAGGGTTCTCACTGGCTCGGGGAAGGGCGTGTCCCGCGCCCTCCTCGTAAGTGCTTACTTTGGCTGGATGCTCTTCCGCTGCCTCTCTGACGAAAGGCACCCCTAGCCCTGCTACCCCTGCCGAACCTGTTGAAAGGTTGAAATGACTGGCCTTCAAATACTGGGTTGAAGGCCGGGGAGACAGTGTTGGAGGTGGAGGCTTGGTTTTGAGGCGCCGTCAGCAGCAGAAACTGTTGCTGAGGCTGTGCCTTTGACGTCAATGGTTGCGGCACCTTAGAAACCGGAACCGCTTGCACCATTGTCTGTTGCTGTGGAGCCTTGAAAGGCTGGAATTTCCTAGGCTTCTTTGACTTCTTGGCTGAAGAAGTCTATTCGGATTTTCTTTTACTGGATAATCCCCAGTGAACTTTGAGACTCTGGTTGAGTCTTGTAGCCTCACATTGGACCGAGTTCACTACCGACTCTGGGAACAGCTCAGCACCCCAGATCGGAGCGGCCAATAATTTATTGGGCTCGTGACGGATGGTGGCCTCTTGCAAGACATGTTTCCGACAATTACGCCTTGCCACGATAAAGTCATACAAATCACATTGCACTGTATGCAAATGTGATTTGGCTATGAGCTTAAACAGAGGTTTGTCACCATACGTCACAGCTGAAACCTGTGTCTTGACAAGTGTATTGAGGGATCTGGATAGTCTCGTTTGGGCATCGAATTCGGCCTGAATGAGACTTGTCTGGAAGTCTAGGTAGCCGCTCACTAAATTGTGTGATGGCGCAGTCTGGTTTCAGTTTCCCGACCGAAAAGGAGGCCGGGAGATCTGACCATAGATCTTCCATACCAGGGAGAAGGAGCGATGTAGGCTCTGTTTCCCGGAGCTGCGGCATTGGCTCTTCTCTCATCGCGGCCTGCATTGTCAGCTCCGTCACCTTCGTAGTGAACGGGATGGGTGTTTCTCCGTCGACTACGAACATTATGAAAGCGCTTTTAAACGCTTAGACCCTGGTGTTTATACAGTCCCAATCCTCTAGGCTCCTCAGCCAGTCACGTTGGGCTTGATCCCGGGAGAAGATCACCGTCTCCTTAGGGATCTTATCTTCTCTCCTCATGGCCGCCTCCGTAAGGCGGGCATAACCGATGAAGGGGGGTTGCAAATTTGCTGGGTGAAACTCGAAGTCCTCAAACCTTCGAGTTCCACAGTCCGCCAACATCAGCATCCCGTCCTTAAAGGGGGCGTACGACGAGATCCTCCAAGGATTACTCGCCGTGTAAGGAGGGAGAGTATTGTAGTCCGGCATGGCTTGGGCTGCCATGCCGGGCTGTGCAAGACCTGTCGCGGGGTTCTCATGAAGACCTGCGATGAGGTTCTCCTGAGTGACCAGCCTATCCGAGATAGCCCGGATTGACTGGCCTGACTCCTCCAAGGAAGAAGAGATCTGGGATAGCATTTCTTGGAACTTGTCTTGAACCAAGTTCCCGACCAGACTACCCATTTGCTGCATAATGTTTGCAGTAAATGAGTCTGTGTCAAAGGGAGTGAGTTCCAGCTTCTCCCTGGGAGTCTTAGGACGGGCTCCTGTTGAGGTCGAAGGCTCAGGGTCGGGTAGGAGCTGAGCCTTGTCCTTAGAAGACTTTCCTCTAGAGCCTTTTGAATGTGAAGAAGTTCTAGGCTTTTCTCCTCCGGGATGGTGAGCCGGAGTTTTCTGAGAGCCACCCGAACTAGACTTCTTAGACAGAGTCTTGTGAAGCGTTTTGATATCACGCTTCCCTTTAACTTTAGGGATTGCCTGGGTGGACTTCGGTCTGACCGATTGCCCATCCTCGGAGAATCCCTGGAAGGAAGAAGGAGGAGGAACAGGAGAAGAAGATCTAGAATGGCTCAAGGGTAAACCTTGAGCCCCTACCAAACCTGCCTCACTCACCCTCCTACCTGCGGCGTCTACCGTCATGGGCTCAAGGTCCAAGTTGAGAGCCGCTACTTCTTCCATGACTTCTTGGCTACCCGGCTCCTCCACAGCTAATGCCACCTGCTCCTGAATGGTGGCGGTGTAAGGGGCCGCCGCCTCCGGGTCGACGTTCCAACCAAACCCGCCGACCCAGGCCTTCAGGGTGGTTTGGGCGGCGTCCTTGACAGCTTGAGCAGTCTGAAAGAGAGGGTCAGGATTAATATTTAAGGCTACTTAAGATTAACTTACGCTACCAACAGTAGATGATATATCACCCAAAAGGTTTTTATATATAGGCCAATAAATCACATGTGAGAAGGCTTGGAATCCCGAGATGTACTTACTCCGGAGGAGACCTGGTCCACCAACTCATAACAGATGGTGCAGCTCTCGTGGTGCCAGACAGCCAGCTCACCAAAGCGGATGGCGCAAGTAGAGTGGGTCCGGCAGACCTTGTGCCCACAGGGGTCCTGGAGGACGGCGTTGCAGCCCGACTCCTGGCAGTGGGTGGCATGTAAGTGAAATTATACATGAGTATCAACACTAACTAGTTGGACTAAGTCCATGAAGTGATATATCATAACACCGGAGTGCACCGGAGTTACTAGACAATTTAAGGCTTGGTCTCTACCTACTCTCCTGCCGTGTAATGTGGTGGGTGTCCGATAGAGTTGGTGAGGACGAAAAAATCACCGAAACAGAAGTACCTAATCTATACACCGGAACGAGGAGTACAAGAACGGCAGGGAGGATGACTCCGCCGTAAAATAGTATTAGAATAAGTAGGTGGTGAACCCGGGTGGTGAACGGGGTCTCCGCCGACTTAGCTAACATAAAGGATGTACATAAATAATAAACGTAAACATGCAACAGGTAAAAATACGTGGCGGAGCTCCTCTACAGTCACCAAACTTAGGGCCTGGCGGTGCCGGAGCCCCTATCTGCCGGAGCGGGAAGGATGGTGACTCGGGGTGAGAGAGAGCTCGGCTCGAGAACCGAGGAGATCCGAACGCAGCCGAGCCAGCCTCGCGTGTCCCCCTACTAACTCCTGTATCCCCCGCGTGGAGGGGGGGAAGAAGGGAGGGAGCTCAGATCGGTTGCCAGGGACAACGTGGGGGGAGGAAGCGTGAGGGACTGACGCTGGGTGGCTCAAGGTGATCGCCTGGCCTCGTCACGGACGTGGGGTGAGCCACGCGGTGAGAGACCAAGCGATCTGAGGTCGCCTAGGCCATCTTGAACCATCTCGAAAGGCATGAATACAAAAACATCCTATCGAAAACACGGGGGAAGGAAGAAAATCGAGGAGAAGAGAAAGAACAGTCCTGGAGAAGGTAGGTCGGGCCAACCAAGAAGAGAGGGCGACTAGCAACTCAAAGCAGCTGGCCTATGCTGATACGTAGGAACGTAGGCCGGTGGCCAGGGTGGCTCAGGACCAAAAGAAAGGACGTATGTCCTAAGGGAGCCTATCATAGACCTAAATACAAAGGAACATGCATGCATGAACTCTGAGCTAATAGGAGCAATGTAGGCTACGAGCTCGTGAGAACTCAAGGAAACCCCCGTGTAAAGATAAATGCATAAAAATAACACGTCAATACTGTAAAACCATAACAATAAACATGTACTGCTAAAATATCCGAGCACAATCGGTATAGGGGACCGAAAGAAGCACGAAATAATGAAACACGTGGGAGTGAGCCGCGCAGGGCGACTCGGTAACAAAGCCGTTCGGCTAAAAAGACATGAAACACTTCTAGCAGTACTTAACTTAGATGCAGCGATAGCTTGACGTTCCATGGTGTAATAAAATCCAAAAAGCGAGCACAAAACACAGAGCGAGAAAAACACAGAGCGAGAAAAACATGTGCGATCTGAGTGGTGCTAACAAAAAGGATGACCGGTAGAGGCGCTGGTGGTAGCGTCTGAGGCGCTAGTAGTAGTCGTAGCTGGGAGTGGGCCTTGCATCGGCCCCTCTCTGGTAGAGGGATTTCGAAGAGGGATGAGTCTAAATGGTAAGAGACCCGTGGTAGTGGTTTCACTCGCCCCAGAAACCATACCGACACCTTTTATATAAGGTGAGCGAGCCAGAATATTCTGGCATTTCCATTTTAGCTTTTTTCTCTGGTATGTTAGCATTAATTTACCTTAGAAATGTGTGGACATTTCACGTAGCGACACGGGCTGAGCCCAGAAAAGTGCTTTTTTGGGAAGTGGTCATATTCCGAGAGAGGTAGCCAATATGTTGCCACTTGGTCATTTACCCTAATAGGAGAATGCACTTTGAAGTGGTTTGTCAGAACAATGTTTGTAAATTGCCCAAGTATCTCGACATTAGTCAGGTTTTCTTTGTACAAGTTAGACGTGAAGTCAATTCTTTCAATGTAACTTGAAGACACAAAAACTCATATCTGATGTTCATATGTCATTACCCAAGAAAACTAGGAAGTATTTGGGACTTGAATATTTTCACCAACTCACGAGTCTGTATTTTAGAATTAAATTAATTTCCACATACTACACAAAAATACAAGGAATCATTCTCTTAGGCTTTTATCCCCATTCCAGCAGCAACAAGTGCTTATGTGGACAGATACAAGACCATGTAAACCCACCCTGACAGTAGCTCAGAATTGCACCTTAGATGCAGAACTTACTGCATTCCCAGCTCTAAAGTCAGAATGAGGATTGCATAAAACTAACTTTTTATTTCTTATTACTTTAACAATAAATGCTACCTATAAGAATAGTAAAGCTTTGTTTTTGGACACTGGTTCATAGGCAGATTTAGAATGAAATCACTGCAGTGTCTGGTAGCTATTATAGCCTTGACATTTCGAGAAAGAAGTACATTAACAGGTTTTTTTTTAATCTCCAGTTTGTCACTTGAGTGTGTTCTTAATATATGTATAAATAAACTATATGCTATAGATAGAGATTTACATCAGTGGTACAAGTTTGATATTATGGGGCTTTAAAACCATATGAGAATCCCCATTTCTGTGTATCATTAAATGGCAAAATTTATTTTAAAGCAAAATAGAGAACAACCAAAGAAATGGATGATAGAGAACAACCAAAGAAATGGATGATGAATGTGTATTACATAGTATACTGTCTGCATTAAATATCTTTTCAGTTATTATTGTTTATTCTTGAATTATAATTCCTGTATAATTGAAATGCAATGTCAGTTCCAGAGGTCCTTTATTCCTCACACCGTAGGACTGTGGAGCAGCTTCCCAGAGGAAGTCGTGCTATCGGAACTTCAGAAGCTCAAGTAAAGGTGCAATACATTACTTTCCTAATATGCTATTCTCCTTCATTTTAATACATTTTTATATATTGATCATTTTTTCCCCTTTTTTAATAAGTGGTCAGTCTTCTATTTGTCCCTTTACCTCGTCTTACATCTTCCTAATGAACACCGTGTTCTTTGGAAGCTTGAATTTCAAGTCAGTGGCCCCTGTGGGCTTGTTCCATATGAATAGGCTTTACCTTCTGAATGATGATAATATAGTATAATAATAATAATTAAAATTTTCCTCCTTTGTCTTTGTAGGCATGTCATGTTACCCAGTGATTTAGCAAAGTTGGTACCAAAGACACATTTAATGACAGAAACAGAATGGCGCAATTTAGGTGTCCAGCAGTCCCCAGGATGGGTACACTACATGGTTCACAGTCCAGGTAAATATATGATAACTGTTTTGATGTTTGTATACCCAAAAGTCTGCTTTTATGAAAACTTTATTATAGTATACTCACATGAGGTTTTTGTAAAATAAAAAACAGATTTTTCTCTATTATGCAAGACCTGAGTGCACACAATGCATTTTTTCCTTATGAGAAGAGTTAATGACTATTTGCAGTAGCTCTCTTGCTTGCCAAGAAAAACAGTCACTGAAATACATACTGTAATAGCCGCAGCTTAGCAAAAATATTATTACCATTTGGTTTTTATATCTGTCCTTTCCTTCCTTCTGTTTTGTTCATTTGCATCTGGTATAGTTCTTTGCTTGTGCTACTGATTCCCAGTCTTTTTAGCATTGTGTCCCCAGCTAACTTTGCTCATATCAGTTGGAAAGGCTCCCATTATCCAAGTTTGAGGTTTTTTTCAGCAGCTTGTATAAAGCTAAAGAATCAGTAAACTTGCAAAATTTTATCCATGATTCCAACCTCTGGTAAGGTAAAAATAAAATACTGAAAGTGATTGATGATTTCAGATTAGTTAATTAAATTGTTGTTGGTAATTTCTTGTGCAATAGTGTATCAATAAATATATAGTACTTGTACTACATTTTATGAACCAAAATAAGTAAATTTGTCAATTTTGTTAGAAAATTTTGTCGCACGAGGTACAATGCCAATTTTTTATCAAGAAAAGTATTGTGTGACAAATAACTGAAAATATTTATTTTATCCAAATGCAGTACAGTATACTATTCATATTAGAATGTGTTACCAGTCTGACTTGAGTCTAGAGGTCGGTCATTGATTGCTTTGCTATGAACACGTTTGCATTTCATTCTCAGTTGGATGGAAACTTAATGGTTAATGTTTGATTCCATCAGAGACTGCAATCCATGCTTTATTGTGGACCAGAAGCATGCCTATTTCCAAATTACCATCCATCAGGACTCAATAGAGTACCTATGCTTCACTTACAAAGAGAAAATCTACCATTTTAGAGCTCTGCTGTGTACCATATAGTGCTTTACCATTGCTCACACAGTTACTCTCCCATCCTTGGAGGTACAGTTCCTCCAGGATTGGGACTTGTTTTCTCTTCCTTTGTCAGAATCTGGGGATTGTTGTAAACTGGGAAAAGTCAGACCTTCCATCCAAGCAGCAGACAAAGTACCTAGGCATGCTGATCAATGCATTAATGCCAAAAGCCTTTAACCCTCTTACGCTGAAGCGGTAAAAAAAAAAATTGTCTCCCGTGTGCCGGAGGTGTTTCAGAGTGAGCGCGGAAGCGGAAAAAATATTTTTTTCAAAAAATCACACGCGCTTAGTTTTCAAGATTAAGAGTTCATTTTTGGCTCCTTTTTTTGTCATTGGCTGAAGTTTAGTATGCAACCATCAGAAATGAAAAAAATTATCATTATCATATATAAATAATGCGATATATGATAGCGCAAAAACGAAATTTCATATATAATTGTATTCAAATCGTGCTATGCGCAAAACGGTTAAAGGTAACAAGTTACTTTTTTTTTGTAATGTACACTAAATTGCGATCAATTTGGTATATAACACATTGTAAAACGATAAAAGCAACACAGAGAAAATATTATCACAAAATAATGCATGAATTTGTAACGTGCGGACGTAAACAAATATTTTTTTCAAAAATTCACCATAAATCTAAATATTGTCCTAGAGACTTCCAATATTGCAATACACCCCCTGAACACCTGAATAAGCCCTGGTCAGTTACCAGCCCGAACCATCATTTATTAAAAATTTACCAAATCTTTGGTTAAAATAAACGATCAGTGTTGCCAATCTCCTGGCAAACACCCTCGTTACCTAGTTACCAGCCCACCGCTGGTAGCCCTGCCTCACGGGCCGGTCACACCTGCCCTCTCACGTCAATCACTTATCGTTCGCGGTGGAGTACAGATGTATCCACAGCGAACTCCTTTTTGGTCTTGCCCGGCCTTCATTTGCACCTTTGATTTGATTGATTTTGGTGACGAATTACGCATCCCTTTGGATTACGGTTGGATTGCTCTTAATACCTTGTCATCAGACATTGATTCTGCAAAAGAAGAAACAACACAAGCTACGACAACGACTACTGCATTCTCGGCCACGACATCACAGAAAACGACGAGCGGAAGTTCAACAACATATCGTCTTAGCCAGCAATGCAAGAAAAGGATGAGTACCCTATGACACTATAGTCATTCCTTATGCGTAAATTGTAGGCCTGTTCAACATAATGTAAAGACCAGATGTTTGGAATGTCAGGAGTGGTCTTTGGACCAGATGTTAGGGTATCTCAAACATAGGAAAGGTCTCGTATTAAGAAGTAAGTGTAGGCAGGAAGAGACTAACGTAGATCAAGATAAAGACTTAGAGACAGTGCTCTTTAAGAGACTTGAGAGTAGGCTGACATCGAGTATGACATCTCTGTTACCGATTTATGTCAAGATTAAGTGAGGATAGATCGAGCAATAGGGATACTGAAATTACTAATCGTTCTTTTCCAGCTCCCCTGCCTGTTCCAGAACCAGCCCTAACCGGTGCTGGGGGTTATGGGGATCCGCAAGCCCACAGGGCAGGATCCGCCGTCCCCCTGGCGCGGAGCAGGCAGTGTTGGCAGCAGATTCCCCTTCCCTCGATGTGTAAGTTCTCAGGATGATAAAAACTTAGGTCAGATATAGACGAGTAGGGATAATAGGCTACATAGTGTTTAGTTTAGGAAGAGAAGTGCAGGCTTCTTTGGGTCGGTTTTCTATTAAAAGTAGTAGTTTATAGAGGCACAGTGTCCTTAGAGCATCTTTAGGCTTTTTCCTGCTTCGAGTTCCTTGCATCAGAAGCTTTTAGGCCATGGTTGGTCTTTCAGATATGCTCCTTCGTCTTTAAGGTTACTTTCCTCTACTTATACGATACGATAATTGTTAATATCAACTAATTCTCCGTTCAATGCATATTGACTTACGATATTCAGTATGGAGAGAAATCGAATAAAATTAACTACGGTTAGCCTAGTGTTCACGATGATATATCGTATGCATATTCAGTAGCCTAGCCTAGCCTAAAGTATTCGCTGTACAACATATCGGTAGTTATTTTTATATTGGCTAACGCTGTAGGCTCAAGGCATTCTGACTTCGGATAATTCAGTACAGGTGTAATTGAAAACGAACGAGAATCCGATCTGAGGATAATTAATATGAATGTAATCGAACAGAATGAAGATCGGATTCTGTCCGACTAAAGCATTATAATTGTATTATATGTATCATCATATTAGCGTAGTATAAACACTAACTCGGCAGTCATTCACGCTGGAATCAGCGGATGACGAATACGGGTTTGCGTCGCCATATCCATCTCATTCTCTCCTGATTGCCTAAAATGACTAACGTAACAACACTCTCACTTATCTCACTTATGCCAAGTTTGTACAAACGTCTTGAAGGAGACTTGTGTTCAACTATGTTGACATTTAACATAGGCAATGAGGTATCTATCTTGGGGCATATAATCAGATGTCAGATATAAGGAATTCGTATGTATGACGTCTTCATACGTTTAACAGACTATTGCTGTCAGTAATTACATTGCGCTTATGTCAATTACAGTTACAAATTATTACCAGTCGTATTATCAAATTACAATGACAACTGAAATTAATATTAGGCCTAATAAAGTTAATTTAATTACCTTTAAATATTATTTTATTACTTTTCAATTAAATTACAATTACACTAGCTTGTCGTCAAACAGCACTATTGTAAGGTGTGGCTTAGACAGACAAGGATGCCGGCTAGTCTGTTTTTTTTCCTTGGCTCCAGATTCAACCATATCACTTGGTCTCGGCTAATGTTTTTGTCCCTAGTTAGCATATTAATGAATATCTGGATACTTAACTTATGGAACGAAGTCATACTGTTCGTTTTACGATGTAATTTAAGACCAAAATTTGACTGATACGTCTCATTGGAAGCTAGTTTTTCCCTCGGGTTAGATGGCGTTAAATTTAGGATTCCGTTCGTTTTTCACTCGTTTTCATAGGTATTACGAACCTTACACTTTATATACTTTATTAATCCTTTGTCTGTGTGAAAACAACAGTAATGAGCTCTTTCATGCTATTAGTTTCTTTTACCACGGCTGCGTTTGAATTCATACAAAAGCTCGGGACTTCTGTCCAGGTTGCTGATGCACGTAATTTTGCCTTATTAGCTTCAGCTGCATTTATAACATGAATACAGTAATTACCGTCGCACGCGGATGAATACAATAACGGATGTTGCTATCGGATTCAATTACTGTCACACGCTGATCAATACAATAAAGTGATGTTGTTATAGGAGTCGATTGCATTAGCAACAAGTTCTCGTTCGGTTGTTCATAGCTGTACGGAGTTATACGAGTATATTATCGTTAAGATAATACCCTTTTAACTTAGAAGAGGGTGCAATTTACGGAGGTGGAGATGTTAGACGATTGTAATTTCTCTCTCGTCTCACTCTCTCTACTCTCTCTCTCCTCTCTCCTCTCTCTCTCTCTCCTGATTTTATATTCTCTCTTTATCCTAGACGATTGTATCTCTCTCTCTCTCTCTCTCTCTCTCTCTCTCTCTCTCTCTCTCTTACTTTTCTGATTTCATATTCTCTCATCCTATTTTCCACGCTCTCCTAACACTGGACTCATTGTGCAACAGAGGTTTTTCTTCCTGTCACACCTTTTCAAACTTTGTCAATTTCCCTTCAGCGCTGACTGACCTCATAGGTCCCAATACTCGGCCTTTGGCCTAAATTCTATTTGTAAACCCAACAATCTTGCTGTCTGAGTTAGTATTAGAGTAGGGAGCGAATATTCGGAATATGTATAAGGTATTCATGATATGATATATCACGAGAGGATTTTAAGTATTAGGACAGATAGGAAAGAAGATGTCTGGGTCTATCTGAGGGTATTCTTCCAAGTGCCAACCAGGCAGAGTACAGACAGGCAGGTACAACACTACAAGAGAGGACATCACTACGATTGACGTGCGACGCACCGATGGACATGGTTGTCTCCTCCGTACATGAAGGCTAAGGCCACTGGGAGTCTTCAGTTTTTCCTCCATACATGAAGGCCGAGAGCCACATGGGAGGTCTTCAGATTCCCTCCATACTGAAGGCCGAGGAGCCACATGGGGAGGTCTTCAGATTCCCTCCTATGAGAGGCCCCGAGAGCCACATGGGAGGTCTTCAGTTTTTCCTCTACTCAGGTGAGGCACATAGCCAGCTGAGAGGAAACACGTTTGTATCCCTCCCGCACTCAATGAGTTTTGACCTTAGGGTAGAGGTGCAGGGAGTTTTTCCCTCCACATATGGGAGGCCTAGAAGGCCACACATGGGAGATTAGTTTGGACGAGTGACAAATGAACTTGAGACTGACCCGCGTACTCAATTATATTGACTGACAACTGGTACAGTGGAGGGCCGGGTAGATTTGATTCCCCACCTCCAAATTAATGTTATTAATCGGGCTTATTCAGGTGTTCAGGGGGTGTATTGCAATATGAAGTTTTTATTGTAAAACTAATATTGTAATACCTACCTGAACACCTGAATGATTCCCACCCTCCTCCCCTCTCATACAGAGTTATTGAGTTATGATTGACGTGAGAGGGCAGGTGTGACCGGCCCGTGAGGCAGGGCTACCAGCGGTGGGCTGGTAACTAGGTAACGAGGGTGTTTGCCAGGAGATTGGCAAATTTTTAATACATGATGGTTCGGGCTGGTAAGTGACCAGGGCTTATTCAGGTGTTCAGGTAGGTATTACAATATTAGTTTTACAATAAAAACTTCATTTCTTTCAAAATGAAGACAAATGATTGAATATTACTATACTGTAAGAGTATTAGCTTACAATTGCAGTTTTCGACCATATCTGACGAGTTAAAGTTGACCGAATGTAGAATTTTTTTATATATATATTTTTTATATGCAATTATTTCAAAAATAAGAAAAGCTACAACCTTCAAATATTTTTTGTTTTATTCTACATGAAATTGCGCACATTTTCATATATAAAACTCTATGAAATGCCTAATATGAAACGGAGCAAATATTCCGAGAATAGGACGTACGCATTTCGGAGATTTGTGGCGGAGAATCCGCGCGCGGAGGGAAGGAAAGATTTTTTTTTAAATTCACCATAAATCTAAATAATTTGCTAGAGACTTCAAATTTGTTTCAAGATGAAGATAAATGACTGAATATTACTAGACTGTAAGAGTTTTAGCTTACAATTGCATTTTTCGACCATTTCGGTAGAGTCAAAGTTGACCGTACATGGTTTTTTTTCTATTTATCGTGATATATATGCAAATATTTCAAAAATGAGAAAAGCTACAACCTTCAATTATTTTTTGTTGTATTCTACATGAAATTGCGCACATTTTCATATATAAAACTTTATGTAACGGCTAATTTAAAATGGTGCAAACATTACCACAATCGCACATATGATTTTTTCGGAATAGTTACCGCGTGGACGTAAAGAAAATGTTATTTTTTTCATAAATTCACCATAAATCGAAATATTGTGCTAGAGACTTCCAATTTGTTGTAAAATGAAGGTAAATGCTTGAATATTACTAGAATATAAGCGTTTTAGCTTACAATTGCGTTTTTTGACCATTTCGGTAGAGTCAAAGTTGACCGAAGGTTGAAATTTTGGCAATTATCGTTATTTATATGAAAATATCTCAAAACTGATAAAAGCTACAACCATGGGTTGTTTTTAGTTGTATTGTGCATGAAATTGCACACATTTCCATATATAAAACTATATAACGGCTAATTTTAAAATGGTGCAAACATTACCACAATCGCATGTATGATTTTTTTTGGAAGAGTTACCGCGCGGACGTAAGGAAAAAGTTTTTTCATAAATTCACCATAAATCGAAATATTGTGCTAGAGACTTCCAATTAGTTGCAAAATTAAGGTAAATGATTGAATATTACTAAAATATAAGAGTTTTAGCTTACAATTGTGTTTTTCGACCATTTCAGTAGAGTCAAAGTTGACCGAAGGTTGAAATTTTGGCAATTATCGTTATTTATATGAAAATATCTCAAAACTGATAAAAGCTACAATCATGAGTATTTTATTGTTGTATTCTACATAAAAATGTGCACATTTTCATATATAATACTTCATGTAATGGCTAATTTACAATGGTACAAAAATTATGTCAAAGTGACGAAATAATTTCCGAGATGTGTCACAGATACTTTTTAGTGCGGCAAGAAAGAAATTCGCGCTTGCGCGCCTGCGTAATGATTGTAAACAAAACAACACCTTGATCCGTGAACTCCCAGCATCCCCCAAGGCGCGTGATTCAAAAGTTTTAGGCTGGTAGGCCTATAAGTATTTTTCAGCGAATTTAAAAAAACTTTTGTAAGTCGACGTAAAATACGTCCAGTCGGCCCACGGGAGACAAAAAATGTTGACGTAAAATACGTCCAGTCGGCGTAAGAGGGTTAATTTAGATTCTCAAATCAGCAGTTAAGGGAGATACCAGTACAGTTTCTGTCTGAATAGGAACAACCACCTTGGCTTTGTAGGTCATTCTTGGTAACTCCACCTGCTGTTGTCACTGAAGTAAGAAGCAACACTGGTTACCTGCTGTGTATTTTCCAACCCTCTTTGTGCCCCTCAACTGGGAGATAAAGATCAACATGGCGTGATAGGTGGATGATGGGAAATCATTGTGGGAGTTCCTCCTTGCTCCCCTCCTCTAGAGATGCTTGCTTTCTAGGACTCATTGAAGGAGGGTGGGATGTACCTGAACAGCTCATTTGCTTTGATAGTGTGTGCAGGAGATGACCTTCACCTGCACATCATGTCAACATTCTGGCAATGTAAGCAATGCCTTTGGCACCAATTCAGTTAGTTTGTCACTCAGTGTTGATGGGTGACTAAACTCCCATTGTTTTGTATTTCCACCAATAAAGAAGAAAAGTCTGTCTTCCTGTCTGTGAGTAGGTGAGTCAGGTGCTTAAGTGGGTGGTTCTTCTTGCTTAAGGTTTAGTGAGCTGTATGGCTGAACAGAATGTATTGTTGTTCTACTTCCCCATTCAAACTCGTTAGATGTTGTGGAGGATGCCTTTTAGCACCCAAGAGATGACCTCAATACAGTAGTGCCTCCGGTTACGAAATTAATCCGTTACTTCATAACCTGATTTTTTCACATCTAGAACTACTTTTTACATGTAAATTGCCTAATTCATTCCAAGCCCTACAAAAACCCCACAGTAAATTTTATAATAAAGTTAATTTGACCAATAAACAATGAAATACAACAATTTGGACCATTCAGTACCTAACCTAACCATGACTGTACCTGTAAATACAGTGTATTAGTGTACAGGGTACAAGAAATACTGTACGTACATGTTCGTACATATGTAGTAAAATGTAGAACCTTACCTTTCGAGTGAGGCGATGTTCGAAAGTGGCGACAGAGGAGGAGAACAAATGGCAGAAAACATGAACACTTAACTTTATGAAAAACATTAAAAAATGGTGGAAAACATTAACACTAAACTTTACGAAACACATTAACAAATGGCAGAAAATATTAACACTTCACTTTACGAAAAACTTAAATTTTATGTATGCCACTTACCAAGTAGTTACATAGCTATAGTTTCTAAAATTGTCAGCAGCTAGAATTTTTGAAATTCATGGTAGCGCTAGTTCGCCCACTATCAGGGGAGTGAGGAACCAACACTGTATGAAAATCAGTTCTTTCTGCTGGCTGGTATTGTTAACACAGTTTCAGTAGTCAGCGGAATTTTTAGAATTCTTTACCGTCGCTCATCATTGGTAGCTTTTGTTTTCGGTGATTAGCTATTTAGGATTTCAAAGTTTTAAATTTTTTTGCACCGAAACTCAAAAGTTTTGAATTGGTCTACATAATGTCAGACACTAGTACATCTGGGATTAGGTATTGCAGTAAAGGCTGCAATACATACTAGGATTGCTAAAGCTGGTAATGATCCACATTCAGTTTGCACAGGTTGTAAGGGACAGACTTCTACACCAGATCAAACATGTGGAGAATGTATTAATTGGGATCAAAGAACTTGGAAGATCTTGACTAGTTACACGAACAAGATAGAGAGAGAGATAAAAAGAGAAAAGGGGCTTCTAGAGCTAAAGCAAAAAGCTTAGTTAGTCAGGAATTGTCCAATGATAATTTGTCTCTTTCTGAACCTTCTCCACCACCTGTCATTCCCAGTCCTAATCTTGGCTCTCTCATACCCGTACCCGATGCTGTGGCCAATTTAGAGGCAAGAGTAGATCAGAAATTTTCGATCATGCTCCAAGCAATGGAGAAATTAGGAGCGTTCGTGAATACCCTAATGGACAAGGTAAGTGGTGAAGTAAGTGCAAGTGTTGTGGAGGAGGTGGCTGTTCGGCCAACTGATTCTCCTAGGCAAAGGTCCCTGTCAAACTCCCCAGAACCTGGGAGGAGGCATACTTGTAGCCCAAGGGAGGTCAGTGGGGTCTGCCCACGAGCAGTTGCCCCCTCAGGAAATTCTGTTGACAAAGCCCAGATCGCAACAGAGCGCCATTGGAAAGGCGTCTCTAAAGGAGTACCGCTTTCATCTAGTGCTTCTAGCTCCGGGGAGTCCTCTCCCGAGCACCAGTGGCGTTTCCATGACAAGTCCCGTCCATTGAAAATGAGGGCTCGTAAGTTGTCTCCCTCTCCAGTCCCCTGTAAAAAGGCTAGCTCTTTCCGAAAAGAACAGCCTTCGTGTAGTTTTTGGGACTCTACAGAGAGATTCTCTCAGGATACGGCAGGAGAGGGATGTCGTAGTGAGAGGATCGCATCCTCTAAGTCTAAGTCGTTGTCAAGAAAGTCTTCCTCCGGCAGACTTTCATAGGTGAGGTGTATTGGGAAGAGTAAACTTCCGGAGATGTCTTCAGCACCTGTCCACACCTCTAATGCTGAAGGACAGGTAACACTCCCACCAGTCTCTCCTGTAATTCACGAGACTCCTGGGAGACAGGTTCAGCGTTCGGAGTATGAGAACCCACCGACTCCCGAACGCCCATTGGCGCCACAGTTTGCCTGCACGCCAGAGCAGCCTTTGGTGCCCGGAACTTCCGCAGCGACACTAGAGCAACCTATGGCTCCTGAGTGTCCATTGACGCCCAGGAATACAGTTGCGACTGAGTGTCCATTAGCGCCCAAATGTCCACTAGCTCCTGAGCGTCTACTATCACCTGAGAATCCACTACCGCCTGAGCGTCCAAGAGCGCTCACTAGCGCCTGAGCATCCGCTACCGCCCGAGCATCCATAAGTATACATGCAACCAAGTGCACAGAGGGACCAGTGTGAAGCACTCAGACAGTCTATGTCATCAATTTCAGCTTCAGGCTTACCGACAGGACCTCAGGTGATGGCTGCCCCCCATCCTTCTCTGTCAGCCATCCAGAATAAGTTAGACATTTTGGGCTTTATTCAATCTGCGTCGCCCCCGATCGAACCTATAGAGACTTTATCACCTATTTCTTCAGCCAAAGAAGAAGAGAAAGAAGGAGAGGAGGATAAAGTCTTCTCTCACTACCTACAAAGCCTTGCTTTTTTACTTTGTAGAATATTTTTCGGATTCGTTCTCGCCAGTGACTCCCACGTCGCCAGTGTCTTCTTACACGAGAGACAACCAGGAAGACTCCAGGAAATTACCCAAGGTTGTGCTGTCCTTTTTGGCTCGAAAAGCGTTGAAGGAAATTAACCTTTGGTTTGAGGATAAGAGGGATCAAGGCAAAGTTAACTTCAGCTTCCCTCCTCCTCGTCTTTCAACGAGGAGATATTTATGTTACGAAACCTGAGAAGCTCTCTCTTTGGGTGTGTTTGCCTCCGCCCAGGGAGACTTCTCCGTGCTTATTGACTCGGCGAGAAGATCGGCTTTCAACTCGGCCAAGATCATGTTTATAGCGTCAGAATTAGATCACTTAATTAAAAATATCTTTTATACATTCAACTTCCCTGTCAGATATATACTTAGCTATAGACTCCGTCGTCCCCGACAGAAATTCGAATTTCGCGGCACACGCTACAGGTAGGTAGGTCAGGTGATCTACCGTCCTGCCGCTGGGTGGCAGGAATAGGAACCATTACCTTCTAGAACCAGATTTTCTCTGTCGCCCGTATTGTAAACATACGTTTGCGGTACCTCCTGACTTGATTTTCGTGTTTCATCGCCATTGATCTTCTGGGCTGGCTTTTACAGGGAAGTACTGGATCTTTGGTTCGGCATACGCTTTTATTAACTTTTAGTAACTTTTTAATGAATTTAACTTCAAAAATTTTGAAGAATAGAGGACGTGTAACTACCGAAGTTTTCGGTAGACACTCACATAGTTTGCAATAAAGGGAAATATTAATAATTATTCATAATACGTTTAATAAATGTTGTAATTTGATTGAGGAATATAAACTAACTTCCTCCTTTAGGAAGTAATACAAAAGCTTATTACTAGAAACGCTTCCTTTAGAAGTTTAATAGCTCTCATACTAACGAGCAGTTAGAGTATTAATAGTACTAGTAGTTTTGTATCCTCGTCACCTTCTTACTTCACAGAACTACAAATTCATAGTGCAATTTGAAGATAAAGGAATATAGCTCGAAATGCGAGCTATTAAAAGGTAAGAAGTGATTATAGTGTTCCCCTTTGCAATAGAGGGTGCGTCTGATTGGCTCTGTCTCGCTCCAAGGCCTAGACCTCTTTCAAGCTCCCTGGCCCAGAGGAGAAGGAATGTCGAAAGCCGTACAGAGGTTATGGAGAATCCCCACCGATCAGGCGTCCCCTCGGCAGAATCTGTAGAACGTCCCAGACTGCCAAGGATAGCCATTGGAAAGGCATCCTAAATCAGTGTGTTCCCCTTATTTATTATCCGTCTTGGCGAATAAGGAGAAGGAAGATTCATCGACGTAGATTTCATGAAGATGTAAGATAATCTCGTCATGGGTATTAAAACCTCAGAAGGAAGTTTTACTTCAAATCAAGATGTCGCGTCCATTGGACTTATACAGGATAATATTGGTTCGATACGGACAGAGACTAACATAATTTAGGATCCAAACAGACGCGAGGAGCCTGCCAAAAGAAGAGGCAGGCGCCAGTTGGGCAAGAATCACCAGTTTACGGGGATCCTTTAGAGACTGAAACATCTCATGCTTTCCAATATAGAGCTGTGAAGTCACTCAGTCCCTCACAGATTAGAAGTCCTTCTCATTCAGAAAAAAAGGGGAGGGCTACGGAATAATTATCCGATAAAAGGGATCAATCTCTTTCTGATCTACTCAAATTAAAGGAAATTTCAGAAGACGACGTTGTCAACAAGGGAAGGACTGTCGAATTATAAGATTCTTACAGCACTTCTTCTTTATATATAAGAGATTCTCTGACCCAGGCTGCAAGAACGAGCCACAAAAAGGCTCCAGCCACCAGCCAGGAGCCAACCAGGCGCCAGCCAGGCTCCAGGCGCCTCCCAGGCGCCAGCCAGGAGCCAGGCGCCAGGCTCCAGGATCTCCAGCTTCTTAGTGTTTGGAGATAGAATTCACCAAGAGTCTCCTCTTTGAGATTTGTCACAAGATTAGTTGTTTCCTGACAGGGACGCAAGATGTCGCACATGCGGCCGTCGCCCGTGTCAGGATGGACTGAGATTGTGGGAAGTTTCTAGCAAGAACAAACTTCTCATGACAGGGAATATAGTGGTCGCATGAGCGACTTCATCTCTGTCATGGGGGTTTGTTTCGGAGAGACATTCTTTGCCAGATCAACCTTCACCTGACAGATATTCAAGATGTCGCACAGGCGAACGTAGCCCTTATCAGGATGGAACTGGTACTGCTTAAAAGCCCTTCACTTAGTGAAGAGAGGCTCTCTCCTCAGGTGACTCACTCTTCTCCCAACATTATGAACAAGAGATGGAAGATATATTAGACTCGGAAGTCAAGGAGGGTGCAGGTTTTTCAGATTACAAGACCTTAGCAGCCCGTTTATGGCGAGAGTTTGGCGAGTCTCGGGAGTCCTGCCAACTCTCCCTCTCCTAGTTCTTTTCTATTAACCCTCTTACGCCGAAGCCCTAAAAATCAAAACCTCTCCTGTATGCCGGCGCCGGTTTGGAGTGAGCGTGGAAGCGGAAAAAATAATTTTTTTTTTCAAAAACTCACAGCGAGCTTAGTTTTGAAGATTATGAGTTTATTTTTGGCTCATTTTTTTTTCATTGCCTGAAGTTTAGTATGCAATCATCAGAAATGAAAAATAATATCATTATCATATGTAAATAATGCGATATATGGTAGCGAAAAAAAAAACATTCATAGATAATTGTATTCAAATCACGCTGTGCAAAAAACGGTCAAAGCTAACGAGTTACTTTTTTTTTCGTTGTATTGTACACTAAATTGCAATCCTTTTGATATATAATACATAGTAAAACAATAAAAGCAACACCGGAAAAATATTATCACAAAATGATGTACGAATTCGTAACGCGCGGACATAAAAAAATGTTATTTTCAAAAATTCACCGTAATTCTAAATATTGTTCTAGAGACTTCCAATTTGTTTCAAAATTAAGACAAATGATTGAATATTACGATACTGTAAGAGTTTTAGATTAAAATTGCAGATTTCGACCATTTCAAACGAGTTAAATTTGACCGAATGTCGAAATTTTTATATATATATTTTTTTATATGCACATATTTCGGAGATGGAAAAAGCTACAACCTTCAATAATTTTTTATTGTATTTTTCATGATTTAGCGCACATTTTGATATATGAAACTCTATAAAAAGGCTAATTTGAAAAGGAGCAAATATTAGGATAATGCGAAGTACGTATTTCGGAGACTTGCGGCCGCGAATCGGCGCGCGGAGTGAAGGTAAATATATTTTTCAAAAATTCACCATAAATCACAATATTGTTTTAGAGACTTCAAATTTGTTTCAAAATTAAGAAAAATGACGGAACATTACTAGGCCGTAAGAGTTTTAGCTTACAATTGCGTTTTTCAACTATTTCGGTAGTCAAATTTGACCGAACGTGGTTTTTTTTCTATTTATCGTGATTTATATGCAAATATTTCGAAAAAAGAGAAAAGCTACAACCTTCAATCATTTTTAGTTGTATTCAACATGAAATTGCGCACATTTTCATATATAAAACTTTATGTAACAACTAATTTTAAATGGTGTAAACATTTCGACAATCGCACAAAAAAATTCTGATTTTTTCGGAAGAGTTACCGCGCGAACGTAAGGAAAATGTTTTTTTTTTTTTTTTTTCATAAATTCACCATAAATCGAAATATTGTGCTAGAGACTTCCAAGTCATTGCAAAATGAAGGTAAATGATTGAATATTACTAGAATATAAGAGTTTTAGCTTACAATTGCGTTTTTCGACCATTTCGGTAGAGTGAAAGTTGACCGAAAGTTGAAATTTTTGCACTTAACGTTATTTATATGAAAACATTTCGAAACTGATAAAAGCTACAACCATGGGTTGTTTTTTGTTGTATTGTGCATGAAATTACGCACATTTCCATATATTAAACTTTATGTAACGGCAAATTTAAAAGGGTGCAAACATTAGGACAATCGCACAAAAAAATTTATCGGAAGAGTTATCGCACGAACGTAAGGAAAAATTTTTTTCATAAATTCACCATAAATCGAAATATTGTGCTAGAGACGTCCAATTTGTTGCAAAATGAAGGCAAATGGTTGAATATTACTATAATATAAGAATTTTAGCTTACAATTGCGTTTCTCGACCATTTCTGTAGAGTCAAAGTTGACCGAAGGTTGAAATTTTTGCACTTATCGTTATTTATATGAAAATATTTCAAAACTGATAAAAGCTACAATCATGAGTATTTTTTTGTTATATTTTACATGAAATTGCGCACATTTTCATATATAATACTTCATGTAAAGGATAATTTAAAATGGTGCAAAAATTATGTCAAAGTGACGAAATAATTTCCGAGATGTGTCACTGATACTTTTTAGTGCGATAATAAAGAAATTCGCGCTTGCGCGCCTGCGTAGCGATTGTAAACAAAACAACACCTTGATCCGTGAACTCCCAGCATCCCCCAAGGCGCGTGATACAAAAGTTTTCGGCTGGTAGGCCTAGAAGTATTTTTCCGCGAATTTTTAAAAAAACTTTTTTGAGCCGACGTATGATATGTCCAATCGGCATACGGGAGACATTTTGACTCGACGTTTAATACGTCCAATCGGCGTAAGAGGGTTAAGAGGATTATAAATCATCCTCTTCTAGAGATATATGCAGCAAACCGGTTTCGGAATGAGAGCTTTGTAATTGTTTGGAATGGGACAAGACTTGTAGGAGCTCTCATTATTTGGTTAGGCTCCTTCAAGTAATAGAGGCGCATATTACGGCCTTATGTCCAAGTAATAGGAAACTGGAATGATTCTCTTAGATCCTTGCTACTCATTAGGATCTCCTTCGTCTAACACTAATTTGTCTTATTGATGAAAAGAACGAAGATAGAAAATTCCCATTCTCTCTCTGCCTCGGCGAGGAAAGAATGTAGTAGAGAATTCACCTTAAGACTACGGTATGGTCAAGTCTTATGCACATACCGAGGTTAACTACAGAATTCCTAGTATCCTTACAAAGGTTTCCTAGATTAATGCTGTTTACTACAATGTGACAGTATTATAAAGGATTCTAATATGGCAGAGCATGATATAATATAATTCTCTCATCCTTTCGAGAAACGTTATTAGAATCGGATATTGCTCAGGAGAAGATGGATGAGTCGGATGGGAAACATTCTCTTTGTGGCAGAAGTTGTTTCCCTGAATGGACTATACTACGTCTATAAAAGTTTTTTCCTACTAAGAACGGAATTAACATGTGAAAGGATGCCGGGTACCATAAAGGCACAGATGTTCTGGCACATAACCTAAAAAGAATTAGAACCGCCAGCCTGGCGCAAATTGTGCCAGAAGCGCCAGCCTGGCGCACCTCCAAGATAATTTCTCGTTTTAGCGAGTTATTAACCTAAGAGTCCAGTAGCCTCTCGGACAGCAGGCTTGGTAAAGGCAAGATTCGTTCCTGATTTCGTTACCCGTCAAATCAGAAAGGGGTCGCTTACAAGGAACGATGAAATGATTTATTTTAATCACTTAGGCCAATTCCACGACTCTCATGTCGCAAAGAGCATCGAGAATCTCTGTTTTTGCCCCGGTTCGCGTTAACAAAAGAGAACCTATTTGGAAAACAGACACGGAACGTAACGATCCTTAAGAGGTTCTATGCAAGATTTTGCACGTCCGTGAGAACCTTCTCGATTGACAATAATAACTGTTAACGATGTCTAACATTTATTGGAAAGAGTTGTGAGAACCTGTGGAAAGTCTTCTTCATAGATCTCTTCGCAAGGTAGAAGACGAACAGGCTTCCTATAGACTGCTTCCTTTTCCTCGAACCAATAGAGGTAGCAATATACGCCATCTTTAATTTAAAAATGGGAATAAACTTTAGTTTTTTTCCCTTAGTTATAAATTCTTAACAGATATTAAGATAAATGGGCGTCAAAGGAAGAGAGGATGAATGCCTCATTATGGCCTTAGAGAGGTTGGATTCACAGAGGTCACGTTCTTCTCTCAGCATGTTTCGGAAGGCTTTTCCAAGAGAGTCTGGATATTCTATCAGAATCTATTATAAATAGACCTGAAAAACCTCTCCACTCTGAGTCTGTCTGTGTGCAGACTGACCAGAAGTAAACATGAATGAGAGGATTTTTCAAGGTAAAGGACGAGAGTCATGCAAAAGGCATAGAATTGTTGCAGATCGTGCTAGATGGAATGGGGAAACTGTCCTCTTCCGATACCTCTGTGAACCACATAGCGGTCTTTCTTCCCTTTCAGGGGGAAGAATCACCTTTGTATTTTTCTGCTATCAATGAACGCAGTAAAAGGCTATACTCTGTCTCTACAAGGAGAATTAAGATCTTCAGGATCTTATACGATACCTCTATACAACAAGAGTAGGATATCATGTACAGTAGTACCTCGAGATACGAAAGGCTCTACTTACGAAAAACTCGAGATACGAAAGCCAATGCGAAAAATTTTACTGCTCTACATACGAAAAGTTTTCAAGATACGAAAGGTTGTTGCTGTAAAGTCTCGAGATTCGACCGGACCACCGAGAACAATTTTAAAACTCCCGCGCCTCCAACTGAGTAAACTCGCCACCATCCTCCCGCTCTCCCATTGGTTCCTGATGCTAGTCACCCCATAAGGTCCTGCTCTCCTATTGGTCAGCATCTACCCCTTGTGCTTTAAGTATTCTATTGGTAAAAGGATGCTGTAAATTGAAAAACTTATTCATGCAATACATTTGATAAAAAAAAAACATTAGGCAAAGATAGAATAAAGAATAGAAATTAATGGTTATTATACTGTTTGGTAGTTTCAGTAGTTGAAGAGAGATAATGAAAACTTATGGCTTACTGTGTAAAGTGATTGCTTGTCGATCGTTCGATACTCGTAAGTGCTGGATGTAAACAGACGTTTGGAAGCTTTTTTTTGTTTGTTTATTATAGTTAATGGTTACTTAATAATTATTTGAAATGAGTACATGCAATACATTTAATAAACAAATTGTGAATTAGATATCCTAAAATATAAAATAAATCAGACTGCCAACAAATACGTAATTTTTAGAATTCTTCTTCTGTTTTATTATTATGTTACGTATACGTATGTTTCATTATAGCTGTCAGTAACTTGGTATCTCCATTAGGTAAAGATAGAATAAAGAATAGAAATGAATGGTTATTATACTGTTTGGTAGTTTCATTAATTGAAGAGAGATACTAATGACAATTTATGGCTTACTGTGTGCTAGGAAAAATGATTGCTTGGCGCTCGTTCGATACTCGTAAGACGGGTAAGAGCTGAATGTAAACAATCGATTGGAAGGTTTGTTTTTTGTTTGTTAGTGTATTATAGTTAATGATTAATTAATAATTATTTGAAATGAGTACATACTGATTATTTATACATTTTATTGGCATATTCTAAGCTTTTAGCTTCTTAGGTTTACATGTCAGAATCATAGACTAGGCTACAGTAGCAACTGCTAACATAGGCTAGGCTTATTGCTAAGGGACATATGCTAAAGTCCAAATATATGCAGTAAAAATGGGGTTGAACATTACATGCAGTTGAATATTACTCAAGTATGTACAGTATTTTGCCTTTTTGGAGTCATATTTCTTCCGTCGGATCGGCGTTGTAACCCTAGAACATGTGTTTTAGGCCTGGAAATATAATTTACTGGGGTGTTTTTTGAGGGCTTGGAACGGATTAGCCATTTTACATGTTAAATGTGTTCCAAGATACGAAAAACTCATAATACGAAGGCCGCCTCGGAACGGATTAATTTCGTATCTCGAGGTACCACTGTACTTTGAATGGGATCCTATTTTGGCCCTCAGATTCCGTGTTCCGTAAAGATGGAACTGCTCCTCATCAAACTTCTTTGAGAAATTTTTATGAGGGAATTCTTTGTTTCTCTTGGTCCTAAACGACCAAGAAGACAAGTGAATTTTTGCGCATTGGAATATCGAATCTGATTCTATGGAGACTCGGCAATGGGTTCTTGCCAGCATAGTATGTCTGGCAAAAGAACTAAAACCCTCTATTCCTGACTCAACGCTTTCAGATAGAGGTTTTGTTGTCCAGGCAGGGTAATTTCGTTTTCATCTACAGAAGAAGAAATGGTTTATACGTTTGCCTAAAGAGTCTTTGGAATGCGATGAGGGCTCGAAATGCTTCCCAGAAAGTGTTCAGAGATACTGTAAAGAGCTAGAAATCAGGAGTCCTCCCAATTTCAGCTCGGAGTCTCGTTCAACTTCCAGGCTCCTTCCCTTCCTTCGGGCAAGGATAGGGAAGATTCTGCAACAAGAAACCTCATCAACATGTAAGAAGAGTTCTCGTTAGCAACGGAAGTATTCTAGAAGGATCCTCCTCAGAGGAAGACTCTTATCTCTCGTACTGTTAGATTTCCTATCGTCTACTGGATGTAGCTGACTACAATCACCACCCCTTGCCGGAGAGGCCAAAAGCTCAAAGTGGAAGAATTTCTTTTACCCTTCTCCAGTCTCCTGATAAACTATTGTGGATGTTCAGGACTTTCGGACAATGTAGCGCCAACCAGGCGTCAAATGCCAAAGCAGGCGTAAAAAACGCCAGAGGCAGACAGTCCCAAGAAACACTGTCATTGTCTGATGAGGAGAAAGAGCGGGCCTCCAACCTGGCGCAGATGCGCTAGAGGCGAATAATTCGGACAGATAAGAGTGTCCGATGTGGACATCGCCTGGCATCCTCGAGACTAACAAGCTCGAAGCTCCAGCAAAGTGGGGAGGAGTCAGCCAGGCGCCAGGCAGGCGCGAGGTGCCAGCCAGGCGCGAGGCGCCAGCCACGAGCGAGGCACCAGCCAGGAGCGAGGCGCCAGCCAGGAGCGAGGCGCCAGCCAGGCTCTAGGCTTCATCCAGAAGAGATCCATTTCAAAGGAAGCCCTGGTCTTCTTTGAAACAAGTGTGATTGCTAAAGCACTTCATGAGTAACTTGATTCCTTCAAACAGCTGAGAATTAAAAGCGCTTGAAGTGCGAGCTTTTATGAATTCTTATTCGTTCCGTAACAATATGTCGTGAAGGACATAATAGCTGTAACTTACGGGAGATGCAACTCTGTGTTGACTTCCATTTGCACGAAGGAGGTCAAGTTAACCTACAAGAGATCCTTCTCTCTTGGTTATACGTGTCTACGGATACGTTGCTGGGATAGGGAGCCGACACTGATCCTTAACTGAGTTAATTTTTATTTAACATAGTATTTTTTTTCTTTGGGTTGTTTGAAAGGAGTTTGGGGATAGCTCTTTTCAAACTAAGCACAAACCCTCGTGTTAGGATCAAGTGATCGGGATCGGTGTTGTGCTTCTTAATTATGCCACTAGGCATAGGTGTATTGTCATGTACAGTGGACCCCCTGTATTTGCGTTCTCCGGATTCGCGAACTCACACATTCGTGGATTTCTCTCAGGAACGTTTCCCTGCATTATTCACGGAAAATTCGCGCATTCGCGGTATTTTTCTATGAGAAATATCCACAAATTCCTGGTTTTTGTGATCAATTTCATCATAAAATGCACTTTTTGTGATAAAACTATTAAAAAAACCAAGTATGAAAATTTTTAGTGGTTTTTCTTAAGTTTTAACTAACGAAATTGGCTGTTTTTAGCGCTTTTATAGGGGTTCCAAACATTCGCGGATTCTAACTATTCACGGGGGGGTCTGGTACGCATCCCCCGCGAATACTGGGGGGAACACTGTAAGTGGATAAGACCCCATTGACAAATGACCATCAGATTCTGTCGAGTAAGTGGATAAGACCCCATTGACAGATCTACAAGAACTCTTAGCCATAGGTCACATCCTCGCTGAGGCTCTTGAGACGAAGCAGACTACTAGCAACTAGCAATAGCTAGGAAGTCGACCCTTCGTCTAAACACATAGGAACCAAGGTTTTATTTATTTATTACCTACAACGTATGTTGTTTACCTGTCTAATCAGTAAATAGCTGTCTCTTACCCACCACCGATGGGTGCTAATCAGCTAAGTATATATCTGACAGGGAAGTTGAATGTATAAAAATGTTATTGTCATGATACAATAAAGTTTTATGCATACTACTTACCTGGCAGATATATACGATAAATGGCCCATCCAGCCTCCCCGCAGGAGACAGGTGGAAGAGAAAATCTGGTTCTAGAAGGTAATGGTTCCTATTCCTGCCACCCAGCGGCAGGACGGTAGATCACCTGACCTACCTACCTGTAGCATGTGCCGCGAAATTCGAATTTCTGTCGGGGACGACGGAGTTTATAGCTGAGTACAGGCGGTCCCCGGGTTACGACGGTTCCGGCTTACGACGTTCCGAGGTTACGACGCTTTTTCTTAAATATTCAATGGAAAAATCCGTCCTGGGTTACGACGCTTGTTCCGAGGTTACGACGCTGACGCTTCCGACGCTCCGAGTTAACGACGCTTTTAAAAAACTCATACTATGATAAAAATCCTTTATAGTTTAGCACAGTATATTAATAAAAATAAGTTTCTGGTTAGATTACAACAAAAATTTTGAGGTTATGATGATTTTCGACACTTTTTATGTCGTATTTTTCTATGATTTTTAGTGACGCCTCATATGCGGAACTAGTTTCCGAGCGAATGAATACATACTAGCTTGCAGTGGCAAAGTTTACATAAAACTGTCCAAAAGCACAAATAATGAAAAAAATCATTGCTTGTTTCCAGTAATAATAACAAAACGAAGTTTCTGGTTAGATTACAACGAGAGAGAGAGAGAGAGCGAGAGAGAGAGAGAGAGACGAGATGAGATCGATGAGAGAGAATCGAGAGAGTGGAGAAGAGAGAGAGAGAGAGAGAGAGAGAGAGAGAGAGAGAGAGAGAGAGAGAGAGAGAGCCGACCCGAGAGAGAGAGAGAGAGAGAGAGAGAGAGAGAGAGAGAGGAGAGAGAGATGAGAGAGAGGTGTCTTCCGACGCTCCGAGTTAAGGACAGAGAAGTGTTTGTTTCGTTAAACGGCCTCTGACTCATGCCAGTAAATGTTTTGTTGATACTAATAATATAAGCCTATTTAAAGATACGTTTACTTTAATTAGTCTATATGATACGTAAATAGTAATCAACTGTTCTTGTAGCCCTCAAGATTTGGCAAAATCGAAGTATCCAAAGAGAGACATTATCCAGTACACTGGAACCTTGACATACGAATTTAATTTGTTCCGTTACCATCGTCGTATATCAAAACAGTTGTATCTCAAAGCATTTTTTCCCATTTAAAATAATGTAATATGTATTAATCCGTTCTAGCGGTATGAAACCACACCTAAACACAGCTAAATTACATATAATATACACAATTTATACACAAATAAACGAGTAATAACACACATAATGATAAAATAACAGCAATGTGATAAATGATAATAAATGTTAATAAAATCAATTAAAAAAAAGAAAGGAATTTTACTTAACACAACGAAAGATGACGTGAGGCCAGCAGGGGGATGAGGTATGGAAGGGTGGCAGGGAACGATTTGTTCTCTTTTTATTTACGTATGTACACTAATAACTACGTAATAAACACAAATGAAATAACATTGCTAAACTAATTTTTATTTTTTTTATTTTAATCAGTTTGTAGTTTAGAAATAATGGTGATGCCTTTGGAAGGTTTTATGCTTTGCTATAATTTCATGTTTTGCTTCCATCGAAATCATTTTCTGGGTTTTTTCTTATCACCTGCTTTGTCTTTAGCTTTGAGACCCATGGTTAATAATAAAATAGACAAAATAACACGAAAAATAGGCGCAAATACAACTAACTAAACAACGACGTGTTAACATGCAGCACCAACAAACAAACAGACTGAACGCCATTCATCGGTCGCCTATACAACTAACACTCATCGCAAAATCGTATCTCAAATATTTCGTTGTATATCAAAGCTTATATTTTCGCAAATTTTCTGTTGTATCTCAAAACATTCGTATATAAGGGCAATCATATGTCAAAGTTCCAGTGTAATTTGATCAGAGAGAGAGAGAGAGAGAGAGAGAGAGAGAGAGAGAGAGAGAGAGAGAGAGAGAGAGAGAGAGAGAGAGAGAGAGCAATGGTCACCGTCTCGGGGATTGACGTAACATTTATTTTCTGAACAGATAGGACAGAGAAGTGTTCGTTTCATTAAACGGCCTCTGACTCAAGCAGGAAATGTTTTGTTGATACTAATATATAAGCCTATTTAAAGATACGTTTACTTTAATTAGTCTATATGATACGTCAATAGTAATCAGCTGTTCTTGTAGCCCTCAAGATTTGGCAAAATCACTCCAGGTTGTACATAAAACTTCAAGAATGTAGTGTCACCAGAGGATTACAATAGTTTTTACCTTCAAGAACCAACATTCTTTTATGAAAATAACTCCAGGTTGTACATAAAACTACAGGAAACAACATGTAGTGTAACCAAATGATTACAAGTAAGGTTTTTATAACTTTTTATTAGTTTAAGACATATTTCCAAGCGTCGTTCCGGCTTACGACGATTTTCGGCTTACGACGCATCTCAAGAACGGAACCCCCGTCGTAACCCGGGGACTGCCTGTATATATCTGCCAGGTAAGTATGTATAAAACTTTATTGTATCATGACAATAACATTTTAGGGTATTTGAAGTGTTTGGACTGGACAGTAGGAACCTTGGGACATGAACTCAAGAGTTATTCCATGTTGAATGAGTAAGCCTTTGCAGACATTTCGGGAGTGATCTCCTGTTTAGATAAGGGGATTAGAGATGGATCCGCGGAACTAGCCTCTCTCTTCATGTTAGGCATCCTAAAGAAGAGAGAACTGTGGTGTTCTTTTACATCTAAGGGAGTATCTCGTGCTCAAAAGTCTGCCTTACATTCACCCTTGGATAAGAAGCACCTGTTTCCAGAGGAGACAGTAGTGCTAGTTGCCTCCGAATTGCAGAAGAAAGCAACACAGGATCTTCTCTCGCAATCCACTAAACGTACTAGAGAAAATATTCCTAATGTATGCCCCTCGCCAGCCAGCTGAGGACAACCCTTTCGGGGCAGGGGATTCGGTAGATTTTTACCAAGATCAAGGGGTAGAGCACGTTTCACCTTTAAATCTATTAAAAAAATCCTCAACCAACCCCTCGACCAAGAAGTAGTGTATCAGTCCTTTGTACTACAGTAGGAGCGAGACTCCATCAATTTTGGGAAGAATGGGAAGGAAAAGGGGCGGAACCTTGGATCGTAAAGATTTTAAGAGACGAATACGATATTCCGTTCAAGAGAAAGCTACTGTTATCCGGCTCTCCGATAGCTTTGACAGCTTACTCAGAACATTCAAAGAAATTCATCACCCTTTCGGAAGAGGTTTCGTCCCTCTTGCAAAAGAAAGCAATAGAGTTAGTAGAAGAGCCACTAACCCCAGGTTTTTACAATCATCTGTTCGTTGTCCCCAAGTCATTGGGGGCGATGGAGACCTGTATTGGACGTAAGCACTCTGAACCAATATGTGCAGAAGACAAAGTTCAAGATGGAGACGAATCAGTCTGTTCTTTCATCAATCCGTCAAGGGAATTGGATGATCTCCATCGATTTTGAGGACATATTTTCACATTCCAATACACCAAAACTCAGAGAGGTTTCTGCGTTTTGTCTTCAGGAACAAAATACAGTGGTACCTCGAGATACGAAAGGCTTAACTTACGAAAAACTCGAGATACGAAAGCTGACACGAAAATTTTTACTGCTCTACATACGAAAAGTTTTCAAGATACGAAAGGTTTCTGAAATTCCGAGATTTGCCCGATAACAATTTTGAAACTCGCGCCGTGCGCCGCAATCTTAGTTCTAGTAGACTCGCCACCATCCTCCTGCTCTCCCATTGGTTCCTGATGCTAGCCAAGCCATGAGATCCTTCTCTCCTATTGGACAGCATCCCTCCTATCATGCATCTTACGTGGCGGCGTGCCTTCACTCGGCCACTTACCCAAAGCTTTATCGTACGCATGCGGCATTTGTTCGGTCCAACGATTTCGTTTAGTATCATAAATTCGTTAGTGATTTCGTTGTGCTACTTTATCGTGTTGTGAGAACCTAATTAGTATACGTACTACATACGTAACTTAATTACGTGCAGTACATATTAGCCATGGGTCCCAAGAAAGTTGCTGAAGTTCACAGAAAGAAGAGAATGCTTTTTATGGAGACAAAAATGGAGATAATCGTAGATTCGTCTCGATCAGAGAAAGCTGCAATGGAAGCGTCGATCCGTAATTTGCAAAGGCAATAACGAGAAATGGAAGGTAAGAGTGAAGTGTGCAGTGAAGTGTACAGTGTCCCCAGTGTAGTGGAGGGGGCGTCTGACCGACTCCGCATTGCTCCTAGGCCTAGACCTCTTTCAGACTCCCATGACCAAGGGAGGAGGAATGTCGAAAGCCGCAAGGGGGATGTAGAGTATTCCCAATGGTCAAGCGTCCCTTCGGCAGGTCCTGTAGACTCGTCCCAGGCTGCCTTGGACAGCTATAGACAAAGCGTCCTTAGGAAGTGTTTTTCCGACTTGGATTCTTCTTCTCCAAGACGCGGATGGAGCTCCGCTTCTAAGTCGCGCCCTCTGAAGAGAACCTGGAAGGCTCCTGCAGGAGACGCATTAGACTCCAGCCCAGAGCCTTTTCCGGAGTATTCTCCCGCTCAGAAGAAGAGAGCGATGAAGTCTCCTGTTTCTTCTCCGGAAGGAATTCGCTCTTCTACCAAGAAGTTTTTGGTAGGACTGCAGGAGCAGTTATCCTCGTTAGTAGGCTCGCTGTCTAAGGAGCCTTCTCGCAGGAAGGACGTCTCTCTTCCAGTAAAGAGCTCTCTTAAGAGACGGTCATCAAGTCGGCGTTCGGACTCTGGTAGGCGTCTCTCTCCTGGAAGGCGCTACTCTCCAACAAGATCGTTGCTAAACGCTTCTCCTTGTCGAGAACGATCTACTACTCCTACCAGAAGAGCTTCTTCTAGTAGGATCCCGCATTCGTCTAGACACCTGAATAAGGGCACAAGCCCCTCTCCTGACAGGAGCCAGGATCGTCGATCCTTACGTAGGAGTAGAGAACGTTCTTCTCCTTATAGGCGTTCTCAGAGAGATAGAAGCGCCTCTCCTTGCTATCTTAAGGAACAGGATAGTCTCCGCTCTTCCCGGGGACGCAGAGAGAGAGATGAAGAAATCTCTCCCCCCAGACGTTCTCGGAGAGATTTTAGCGCCTCTCCTAGTAGGCGCCATCGTGATGTAAGACAGTATTCGCCAACCAGGCGATTTACTCTTTCCAGGCGCCCAGGACAGGACGCTAGCGCCTCTCCACGCAGACGCCAGGAGCCTGAGAAGAGCATGATTGGTTCTGTACGCCCTACTCCTGTTAGGCTCTCCTTAGGAGTTACGAGTTTTCCTTCTCGCAAGAGTCTTCGAAAGGAAGTAAACCCCTCTCCTGGCAGGAGCCAGGATGAGAGCAGACGCTTTTCTACCCCAAGGCGCGTAGCGCCTGATAGACGCCACCGACGTGACGCTAGTGCCTCTCCTCACAGGCGCCAAGAGCCTGGAAAGAGCCTGTTACGGGATTTTCGCCCTACTCCTGATAGAGTTTCCTGTAAAGATGCGAGGTCTTCCCCTCTCAGACAGCAAGAGCCTTTGAGAAGAAGCAGGCATTCTTTTTCTGCTAGGCCCCTTCCAGTAGAAACTGTTTCTTCCGGCAATAGGATCGCTTCGGGAAGTGGTCTTCCTTCCTCTACCAAGCTTCCTTCGAAGGAGAAGAGCACTTCTTCTAGGACTCCTTCTCCAAAGAGGCATTCTTCTCCTAATGCTACCTTTGAAGAGGTATCTGAGGAGGAAGTTCCTATAGATGCGGGTGTCTCAGATTACAAGAGACTGGCAGCCCTGCTTCTTCAAGAGTTCGGGGACTCTCTTCGTCCTGCAGATGCTCCTTCGCCGGGATCACTGCTTTCAAGCACTAAGCTTTCCAAGTCGTCTTCGTTCGTGAAAATGAATCCGACTCTTTCAATGAAGAAAGCCATCTAGAGCTTGGAGAACTGGCTCCTCTCTAAGAAAGAAGCGGGCAAGACTGTTTTTTCCTGCCCTCCTTCGAAGTTGGCAGGTAAGCCAGGTGTCTGGTATGACACGAAAGAACCAATGGGATTGGGCCTTCCTTCAGCAGATGCTGATTTTTCATCACTGGTGGATTCGTCTAGAAGACGCTCTCTTCTTTCGGCAAAGGCTTCATGGGGAATGTGCGAAATGGACCATTTACTTAACCCCTTACAAGATTAACCCGAGATATATCGTTATCAGTGTGCTAAAAATTTTGGACTTACCACGAGATATCTCGTTGAAAAGTTAAACATGAATATTGGGCTAATACGAGATTTCTCGTGGCTCAGTATTGTTACAGCAGGCTTCTCCGAGATATCTCGTCCTATATCATACGTTTGGCAGTGGTATTTGCTGCTGGAAGTCGTGAGTTACCAACGATAATTTTCTGTATTTTTTCGTGCAGACGACGCATCATTAGTAGCACTTCAGCTGCCATCTTTGACCTTTGTTTTTTTTGTTTTTTGCGTATTTTTGCCTAATTAGGTAAGTTTGGTTGCATTATTTGTCATCTTAGACTGATTATATGTTATATTATTGATTCATCGTGTTGCTGTTGTGTCTTGTTAGCTAACCCCACGAGTATTTTGTGGTATATAGAGTAACCGGTGATCTTGAGAGGTTGTTCGTTCGTTTGTACGTATTTTGTATCGTATTTTCGCCAGTTCTAAGTAAATTTGGTTGTTTATTTGTCATCTAAGACTGTTTATATGTTATATTATTGACTTATTATGATGATTTCGTGTCGTTTGTTTGTCTCTTGACCATTTTGTGATACGTCAAGTATAATTTTTTCCAAGGATTTTTTTTTTTCCTTTTTTTACGATGAGTACGCACTATTTTACTAGCTCTCCAGTGGTGACTTTTAAAATCTTCTGTATTTCTTCATTTTCACGTTTTAGGTAAGTTTCATTGTTCTTTTTTTTTATTTTAGACTGTTTATATGATATATTGTCGAGTAATTTGTTAGTATGTTCACTATTTATTTATTATTCTAGCCTTTTATTTATTTTTTATTTTAGCCCAGTTATGGCAAATTACCATGACAACAGTGATACTGAGGAATCATTTACAGAGCTTGAAAGTTCTGGCTCAGAAGGCGACGATTCAAGCTTGGATGATTCCAGTGACGATGACAGCGATACCAATACAGATACAGATACAGTAATGGATGAAACACAATGGAGGAGAGTCGCAGATTCTACTGCCCCTCCACCCCCTCGATTTCCATTCACAGGGACAACAGGTCTCAATATCCCAGGGAATATTGAAAGTATGTCGCCTTTAGATTTTTTCCATGCATTTTTTGATGATGAACTGATTGAACTTATTTGCCCTGAAACCAATAGATTTGCTGAGCAATGCAATGCAGACCCAAATACGTGGCATCCTGTAACTCCACCTGAACTCAGAGTTTTCTTAGCACTAAATACTTTGAAAGGAATTGTGAAGAAGTCTGAAGAATCCTTGTATTGGTCTAAAAATCCACTTCTTAGAACCCCAATTTTTGCTGAAACTATGCCTTTCAAAAGATACAAGAAAATCAGGCAGTACCTGCATTTTTCTGATAATGAAGCATACGATGCAAATTCGCATCCTAATCCCAAACTGAATAAGATATATCCTATTTATGTGCACTTAGAAAATAAATTTAGAACTGTCTACACCCCACAAAGAGATATTTCAATTGATGAGAGTCTCTTGCTATATAAAGGAAGATTGGGATGGGTACAATATATCCCATTGAAGAGATCAAGATTCGGCATAAAGTTCTTTATGTTATGTGAAGCGAGTACAGGATATGTGTGGAGTTTTTTTATTTATGTAGGTAAAGGAACACAATTCGACCAGGATTTCAATGAATTGCCTAAATCCTTACAGGTTGTAATGACTTTACTGAAACCTCTTTTGAATAAAGGCTATTGCCTTACAATAGACAATTATTACACCAGTCCTTAGTTAGTGGATATTCTAGTAAAATGTAGAACAGATTGCTATGGCACTGTTAGAATAAATCGAAAAGACCTGCCAGTTTCATTGAAAACTGAAAAGTTGAAGAAGGGGAAAATGTCTGCTTATCGTAGAGGTAAAGTTATGGCCATGAGATGGAAGGATAAAAAAGATGTTGTTCTACTCTCCACAGTTCACAATAGTGATGAAGTTGAAGTTGCGAGTAGGAGAGGTACGAAAAAGAAGCCCAAAGTTGTAGTAGACTATAACCACACAATGGGTGGTGTGGATAAGTTGGATCAAAACTTGGCAAATTATCCTGTTCCCAGGAAAAGAACAAAAAAATATTACAAAAAAGTTTTCTTCCATCATCTAGATCTAGCCCTTTGGAATGCATATCAGTGTTTCAAAATGAGTAATGAAAATTGCTGTTCATCTCTCAAATTCAGGTTGGAAATAATTGATTCAACTCTGAAGAAGTATCATGCTGAAATCCCTCAAACAAGACCAGGTAGACCATCTATTTCAGTGAATCCTACCCGCTATTCAGGAAGGCATTTTCCAATTGACATTCCTCCTACACCCAAAAAGAAATTTCCTACAAGGCAATGTGTTGTTTGCTCTAAGAAAAGGGATAATAATGGAAAACCGATCAGACGAGAGTCTCGCTACATGTGTGAGATATGTGAAGTTAGTCTGTGTATAACCCCCTGCTTCAAATCATACATTACAAAATGATTGGGAAATACGCTGGTTTATGTGAAGTGATTTTTTTTTTTTTTTTTTTTTTTTTTTTTTTTTTTTTTTTTTACCCAAATGAAGAGAAATATATGATTTTGTTTATTCTAATGGTGAATTTTTTTTTATTCAAATGAAATGAAAAAATACTTTTATCAAAATGAAGTGGAAAAATAAAAAGTTATCAAGCATCAATATGATTTTTATTCAATTCCTATTATCAAAATTACTAAAACAAAGCATACGAGATATCTCGTGATAGAATAAAATGATTATAATTTATACGAGATAACTCGTTATTGGCCATAAAAAGGTCTCAAGTGGAGTTTCTAAAAATTACAATTTTACATAAAATAATCACAATTTTCTGTTGAAATCAAATTAGAATAGAGTCTAAACAAGTTATATTTTAATTTAATTCAATAAAACAATTAGATTCTTTTTGAAACATTATGTTGAAAAAATAAGTCTTTTAAGGGGTTAAGGGTCTATTTCGCACACTTGAGGTCTTTAATTTTATGGATTGGCCCTTGGGAGCCCTGGCCAAGAGAGCACAGGATCCAGACTTTGTTTCTATGGAAGTGTTAACGAGTGTCCTTTCTTGTCTTGATAAGGCCTTGATGGATGGATCTACGGAACTGGCTTCTCTCTTTGGATCTGCAGTCCTTAAAAAGATATCTGTCTACAGTTCCTTTTTGGCAAAATCGGTGTCTCCTCTACAGAGAGCCTCCTTGCTTTATTCGCCCCTGTCTAGTCACCTGTTTCCACAAGAGACAGTGAGAGACATATCTAAGTCTTTATCAGAAAAGGCAACTCAAGATCTTCTTGCACAGTCGGCGAAAAGACTGAAACCGGCAGTCCCTTTAACTAAAAGAGAGAAGCCTGCTTTTCAGCAGCCCTTTCGAGGGAGAACGACAGCTAGACTCTCTCTTAGGAGTAGGAGACCGGTTAAGAGAGGAAGATCAGCACGCAAGCCCTTCCCTAAACCGCAATGAGAAAGTAGTCCTCCAGACTACAGTAGGATCCAGACTGCTGAAGTTTGCGAAAGTCTGGGCTTAGAGAGGGGCGGACAACTGGTCCCTCTCTATCCTCGAGAGAGGATACCTTATCCCCTTCAGGGAGAAACCTCCCTTAACAACAACTCCAAGGGAGTTAACAGCAAGATATCGAGATTCTTTAAGAAACCAGGCCCTGCTACAACTAGTAGAAGAAATGATGGACAAAGAGGCGATAGAAAGGGTTCAAGACCTGCAATCTCCAGGGTTTTACAACTGTCTTTTTCTTGTACCAAAAGCCTCAGGGGAGTGGAGGCCAGTCGTGGACGTAAGTGCCCTGAATTGCTTCATTGTCAAGACGAAGTTCACGATGGAGACTACATCCTCCGTTCTTGCAGCTCTTCGTCCAGGGGATTGGATGGTGTCCCTGGACCTTCAGGATGCCTATTTTTATGTGCCTATCCATCCCTCGTCCAGGAGGTACCTAAGATTCATGGTACAGGGCAAAGTTTTTCAATTTCGAGCCCTATGCTTCGGTCTTGCCACGGCCCCTCAAGTGTTCACGGGTCTTATGAGGAATGTCCCTCATTGGCTACATATTGAAGGAGTAAGAATCTCATTGTATCTCGACGATTGGCTGATCCGTGCCCAATCAAAGGATCGATGTCTGGAGGACTTGAAATTAACACTGGACCTAGTTCAGTCCCTAGGACTGTTATTAAACCTCGGGAAGTCTCAGATGAATCCCCAGCAAAGCATTGTCTATCTGGGGATTCTGATGGATTCTCGGGGTTTTCATGTGTATCCATCAAAGGAACGACAGGAGAGATGTTTACAGAAAGTGACGACCTTCCTAGAGAAAGAACAATGTTCCGCGAGGGACTGGATGAGTCTTCTGTGGACCCTTTCCTCATTGGAACAGTTCGTTTCTCTAGGGAGGCTACACTTAAGACCCCTACAATTCTACCTCAGGGAGAAATGGGATCAAAAGCACCAAGAGCTTTCGGACTCCTTTCAGCTCTCAAAGAGCATAAAGGAGGACCTCAGTTGGTGGTTAGAGCCAAACAGATTAAATCAAGGGCTCTCCCTTCAGTTGTCGAGCCCTCGCCTAGTGTTATTTACAGACGCCTCGGAAAAAGGATGGGGAGCGACTCTAGGCTCAAGAGAAGTGTCAGGCACCCGGAGTGGGGAACAGGTGTCCTGGCATATCAACAAGAAGGAACTAGCAGCAGTCCATCTAGCTCTCGTTCGCTTCGAACCTCAAGTCTTGGGTGCCGTGTTGCAAGTGAACACGGACAACATGACAGCTCTAGCCTATATAAGGAAACAGGGAGGGACTCACTCCTTCTCCCTTTTCGAGAAAGCAAAGGAGCTTCTTCTTTGGACCGAGGAACGGCGAATAACTCTCCTAACCAGGTTCATCCAAGGGGAAAAGAACGTAAGAGCAGATCTTCTGAGCAGAAGAGATCAGGTCCTTTCCATGGAATGGACTCTGCATTCAGAAGTGTGCAACGAGATTTGGGACCTCTGGGGGAGACCCAATATCGACCTGTTCGCAACGAATTGGAATGCAAGGTTGGAGAACTACTGCTCTCCGATATCAGATCCAAAGGCAGTTGCAGTGGACGGTCTCCTGGATTGGAAGGGGATCAACGGGTACGCTTTTCCTCCTTTCAAGATAATAGGAGAAGTGGTAAGGAAGTTCGTCTCGGCGGAGGGAGCAAAACTGACCCTCATCGCCCCATTCTGGCCAGCCCAAGATTGGTACACAGAGGTACTGGAATGGATGATAGATTTCCCAAGGTCCCTTCCACTGCGGAAGGATCTTCTCAGACATCTCCACTTCCACAGATACCACAAAAACCTCTCCGCTCTCAGTCTGACTGCCTTCAGACTGTCGAAGGACTCGTCAGAGCGAGGGGGTTTTCACGCAAGGCTGCAAAGGCAATTGCTAGAGCCAGAAGACCTTCAACTCTTCGTGTGTACCAGTCGAAGTGGGAGGTGTTCCGAAGATGGGCCAGGGACCAGAGAGTATCCTCTTCCAGTACCTCTGTAATGGAAATAGCTGATTTTCTCCTTTATTTGAGGGAGAAATGCAATCTGGCCGTTACCACAATAAAGGGATATAAAAGCATGCTCTCCTCTGTTTTTAGACATAGAGGCCTTAATATCTCGGAGGACAAGGATCTGCATGACTTGATAAGGTCCTTTGAAACCTCGAAGTCCAAGACTATAAGACCACCTAGTTGGAACCTGGATGTGGTTCTTAGATATTTAATGTCCGAGAAATTCGAACCTCCTCAAAATTCCTCATTCAGAGACTTGACTAGAAAGTCTCTCTTTCTCTTTGCACTAGCCTCTGCTAAGAGAGTTAGTGAGCTTCAGGCTTTAGAAGGAACTGTGGGCTTTAAGGAAGATTCTGCAGTATGCTCCTTTAATCCCCTGTTCTTAGCAAAGAACGAAAATCCTTCTAAACCATGGCCAAGGACTTTTGAGATTAAGGGACTGTCCTCTTTGGTAGGAGAGACTTAGAGAGGGACATTGTTGCCCATCAGGATCCTCAAGTTCTACCTAGAGATGAAGAAGCTACTTGGTGGAAATGTGGATAGCCTTTGGTGTTCCGTAAGATATCCTAAGAGGATGATTTCTAAGAATGCTCAAGCGTTTTGTATTAAAGACGTTATCAAAGAAGCGCATGCTTCCTGTGAAGAGGAACATTTAAGGCTTCTAAGAGTCAAAGCACATGAGGTCAGAGCTGTAGCTACCTCTTTAGCGTATCATAGGAATATGTCTATACAGACTCTTGTCGAATCCACCTACTGGAGGTGCAATTCGGTTTTTGCATCAAATTACTTAAGAGACGTGCGAGTCACTTATGATAAGTGCTTCTCTCTCGGACCGTTCGTGTCTGCAGATTCGTTGCTGGGGCAAGGAGCTGAACCTAATCTTTATAGTTAGTTAAGTTAGTAATTTTAAACGTTTTTTTGGTGTTGTGTTTTATGGTCGATTGGAAGGGGTTTTGGGAATGCTCCTTTCAAATCGTAGTGTTAACAAATGTAGTGTGGTCAGGTGGTCGGGATTGGTTTTTTGTGCTCCTTGTTAGTGGTTTAGACCTAGGCTCTGTCATGTAAGAGGGTTAGTCCCCGTTGATATGACAAAGGTGAAGGCTCTACCATGTAAGTGGGTCAGCCCCCATTGGTATGATCCAAGACAAGGCTCTGTCAAGTAAGCGGGCTTGCCCCCATTGACACGATCCAGAAGAGCTATCAGTGTCAGGTCTCATCCCCACTGAAACTCTTGAGGCAAGCAGACTCATAGACAGTAATCATGAAGTCTTCTGCCCAATAAGGTAGGAACCAAGGTTTTAAATAAGTTTATATATATGACCTACAACAGATGATGTTTCCCTGTTTTTATTGTTATTTATATTGAGTAACTATCTCTTAACCGCCACCAAGGGTGTCAATCAGCTAAGTATATATCTGCCGGGGAAGTTGCATGTACAAAAATGATATTATTAGTATACAATAAAGTTTTGTACATACTTACCCGGCAGATATATACGATGAATGGCCCACCCAACCTCCCCTCAGGAGATAGGTGTAAGAGAAAATCTGTTCGGAAGACGGGAATGGTTCCTATTCCCGCCACCCAGCGGCGGGAGAGGGTGATCACCTGACCTACCTGTAGCGTGTGCCGCGAGTTTTGAATTCTGTCGGGACGTCAGAGACATAAGCTAAGTATATATCTGCCGGGTAAGTATGTACAAAACTTTATTGTATACTAACAATATCATTTTTACTATTTCTATACAGAACAGAAGAATGAACCTCACAAATATATGTAGAAAGATAAGGGTATAATAACTTTGTGTGTATGTTTATTGAAAGTTTGGATTGATAGGAAGATATTTTACCCATAAAGTACCCAAAGTTACCACTTCAAATCACTGTACTTTTAGTGAACTTCATCTGTCATCATCCTTTAGTGCCTCATGAATTTGTTCAAGTGGTCCAGCTTTTCTTAGTTATTTATTTCCACAAGTGGGGGTTTGGCAATGCATACTTTAAGAACATGGCACCATGGATCCTACCTTTTAGTTTCCCTTGAGGGACTTTACAACTGCAAGTATATCAACCATGTTACTTATACCATTTGTATTTAAGATGATGAGGTAATGAAATTTATGCTATAGTATTTCAAGAAGTGGCTTCACTTCATTTCATCATTCATAAATGCAAGTGAGTTTATTTTTTGACAATAAGTAGACAGTTGTATGAATAGCAAATACATGTTGATGATCTGCTCCTGTTCCCTGTCAGCTATGTAAATGATCTGGCATTTAGTCCACTGATTATGGATTGAACTAGTTTGAAACTGGCAGTAAGGGAAATTTGGTGCTATTGGGAGTTTTCATCACAAGCACCTCTCAAATAATATAGTGAGAGTTGTTAATAAATGAATTTTTCTCTTTTGTGATAAATCTGAAATGAAAGCTAATCATCTTATGTACTCATCTTTCCCAAGATATGTTCATTAAAGAATACGGTCACTATCAAAACATATCATCAGTAGTTATCATATTCACCTTTGGTGTGGAAACTTTTTTTTTTTCCTCTCCCTCCAAAAAACCTATTTAGATTGAATGGCTTTTGAGTTATTGTTTTCCACTCAGTGGTGTGATGAAACCACACATATCTAGTAGAATTAGTTTGCCTTTTATGATGGAACTGTTTGTGTAGAAAATGTAAATATATTCTAATCTTCCTCATTTTTTTCAGAACCACACATTTTACTCTTCAGAAGGCCACGAACTGATATCCAGAAATCACAGTCATAGTAACTTGATCATCTTTCTGAGGTAGGTAGTACGTATTGTCATAGTAGAGTGACTACTGGGCTTGGGGAGAGGATCATATTCCTCAAACCCAAAGTTCCTTTTGTTCCTTGATATATATATCTATCTATCTATATATATATATATATATATATATATATATATATATATATATATATATATATATATATATATATATATATATATATAAATACCATACAGGTAACTTGCTGAACAATTAGACAGAAATAAGAATTAAACATAATTGGTAGTTTTCTCTTTACACTAGAAATATTAATTATATGTACGTTACATTATAATGTACATTTGTTCCGATATGGTATACAAACCCTCGGTCCTTTACAACAGGAAGGTACTTAGCGGCAGCTGAACCGGTTGTAAGCTTTCGAACAAGGGGTTCGGTAGTTAACTACTTGTCTGGCAGTTAGTGGTACGCTCGACTGCGAGGTGAGGAGTCACTTTGCTTTCGGCCGTGCTCGTGGATGGACATGCTGCTCTTTGTCTCTCTGCACGCTTCTGTCGTATGCTTTGTTTTCTTCACTGCGTGAAGACTTTCTCACTTTTTCTTTTACTTGTGTGTGTTGCAAGTACAAAGTAAGTGCGTGTCTGTTTTGGTTTTAATTTTTATTATGGAAATTACGCAACAAGAGCCGAAGTAAGCCCCCTCGACCCCCCATCAACCGTAGGCTATACCCGGGTATTGGGGGCCGTAAGTGTGGGGCTTTCCGCTCTTCTGTGGAGGTAGATCCTCATGATTCTTGTGCTCGGTGTCAAGGGCGTGAATGCTCTCGCGCCGAGACTTGTGATACTTGTATCTTTTGGTCGGAGGCGCAGTGGGAGCGCTACGGGGGGAGGAAGAAGCCGCTGAAGCCGGCTAAGGAGTCGTCAGATGACTCCCCGGCTACGCCCTTGGTCACCGATTTGTCTTCCTCCTTTCTCCCTCCGGCTCAGCTCCCTCTCCTTCGGGGGAGGTTTTTTGCTCCCTCTCCTCCCTCGATCATTCGAGCGTAGAGGAGGGGCTGAGATACCCCGACATCCAGTTGTACTCGGGGGTCCTCCATTCGCTCGGGCTTGGAACTATCCCTCCTCCTCCCCCCCCCCTCCCCCGGGCAAGGGGGACCCCCCACTAATCTACCCGGCTTTTCCTCCCTCAGACTTGCTGACCATGGGCGATGATCTCGGTAGGGCCTGGTACTCGCTGGGGCTACAAGGGACACCAACGGTCCAGGGGCTGCTTAGTCATCTGGCGAGAGGGGCTATGCCAGTTACACACGGGCCTACTACCACGACGGTATCCACGCCAGGCTACGCTGCTCTGCCTCACCTGGTGTACAGTGGTCCCCCTGTATTCGCGGGGGATGCGTACCAGACCCCCCCGTGAATAGTTAGAATCCGCGAATGTTTGGAACCCCTATAAAAATGCTAAAAACAGCCTATTTTGTTAGTTACAACTCAAGAAAAACCCACTAAAAATTTTCCTTCATGGTTTTTTTAATAGTTTTATCACAAAAAGTGCATTTTATGATGAAATCCATCAAAAAAACCAGGAATTTGTGGATATTTATTATAGAAAAATACCGCAAATGCGTGAATTTTCCGCGAATAATGCAGGGAAACGTTCCCGAGAGAAATCCGCGAATGTGTGAGTATGCGAATCTGGAGAACGCGAATACGGGGGGTCCACTGTATACGCAGCACGTAGCCATGGTTACCCCGACAGCCGCTGTGCAGGCTCCGCTGCCAGAGGTTTCCTTGCCCGTTGCTACGCCACCTCCTAGTTTTCCCGCTCCTGCCGCAGCCCTGGACTTCCGGTGTCCCAAGAGCTCACCGATAGACCTACTTTGTGTGCAGAGGATGCTGCCGGTTCCTGCCCCGCTTCCTGTTTCTGATTTTGTTGCTGCACTAGCCTTGGTGCCAGTTCCTGCCTGTGGTGTTGCTGCTCCCACCCCAGGTCCTTCCAGGCAGGTGCCGTCGGGCCCTGTTGCTTCGGCAACTGCCCCGGCTTCGTCCTGGATGGAAGACCTGACAGTGGTGCTGAGGAAACTGAGGAAGAGGAGGAAGGTGTCATCTTCGTCTTCATCGTCTTCTTCGTTGTCGTCGCCTGCCACCGCTTCCCCTTCAACTTCTAAGGCCTCCAAACCGAAGAAGAAGAAGGCTGCCTCCTCCCCCCCTAAGAAGTCTCATGCTGAGACTTCTAAGGGCCTCTCGTTCGCGAGAGTCACCGAGTGTTCGCTCACCTGCGGGTGATCGGACAGCCAAGACCCAGGCATCCTAGTTCTCTCGGCGCCAGGATCCAGGCACGGGACAGAAGACTGGAGGGAGTCGCTCGGACGACTCTTACCAGACCAGCGATTGCTCTCGTGGCAACGCACTGGTACCCAGGGATGACGTGGGCTGAAGCGAGGAAGCGGTCCCCTCGGTCGCCTGAACCAGGGCGTGACGCTCCGTGAGGATAGGCCTTATTCCCACCGCGACAGTGGACTCTGCAGGTCCCCTGACCGCCGCTCCTACCGGGACCGGGCGGAGAGGGGAACCAGCAGCAGCTCTTCTGACACTCGGGACCGTCGCCACTGTTCTCAGTCCAGCCGTTCGACCAGGCCTGCAGACCGATCGCCATTGCGGGTTGACGATTGCCTGCAGCCCCCTCAGCACACCAGCTCTGCCAGTGGGCGCAGGGGGAGCATCAGGTCTGCCTCTCCGATCCCTTCAACTTCCTTTACCGGAAGAGCGAGGTGATCAGGAGCGATCACGAAGGGCGTGCCCCTCGTGATCCTGCCATGACGCCCTACGAACCTGGCATGGTCCTCGGACCAACCAGATCATACACGCAAGTGGTAGGAGGAGACCATGAGGGGTCTGTCGTGGTTCCTCCTGTGGAAGGAGGAGGGTCTCGGGAGGCATTCTCGTTGGAAGGGCTTGACGGTCCGTCTCCACAGGATGCAGTCACTCCCGAGATCCAGAGGTCGTTCGCGGAGGTAATTGCGCTTATCCGTCTGCACAACGACCTCGGAGAAGGATCACTGCTCCCACCTACCGAACCCACGTCGGGCTTGGAGCCATTGTGGGGACCTAAGAAGGAACCCAGGACAGTGGTGGGTCTGCCGCGATCAGCTTTGGCTGACAGCGTGCTGGGCCAGGTGGACGCTCTCGTCTCCGGACAGGAGGGTTTGCTTCGGTCCAGTAGGTCTGCTAAGCTCCTTCCTCCACCTCTTACTGCGACAGAGGCGCTTTTACGTGCCTTTGGAGGACCCTCTGCCGCCCAAACAGGTTAACCCGGAGCTAGCCAGGCTAACTTCGGTGGTGTCTCTGCCGCAGCTCCTGTCGGAGAACCTCTGGTTCTCGCAGCAGGAGGCACTTGCCTTGGAGTCTACCGCAATGGCAGCCTTCCAAGCAGTCTCATGGCTCGACCTGTGGTCCCTCACTGTGTCGAAAACCGCGACCTCCTTAGGGAACATCACTCCTGAAGGGGACCCAGCTTTCGTGAGACTGTGCCAGTCTGGGGGTAGGGCTTTCGCCTACCTGCCCCACCAGACGGCCAACTTGTGGGCCAACCTGGTTCTCCGACATAGAGACGCTGTTCTCACCCGAGTGACCAAGGCGGCTCTGGGTCTTCGCAACGGACCGGTGCGGAGCTCCTCCTCTCTCTTCCCAGTGACCGTTTAGTACACCAGGCAGTCTTGAAGGCATCTGGGCAGCCTCGAGTTACTGCGGCCAAACCTAAGAGCTTGGTTAGCGCTTCCTCTGCGGCCAAGCCGATCGCATCATCGAAGCCCAAAGGAAAGGCTCTGCCTTCAACTTCTTCTAGGGGCAACCGTCACCATCCCTCCTCCCAGCCCTCCTTCTCACGAGGCGCAGGTAAGAAGAAGTCGAAGAAATGTGGGAAACGCTAGGGACGGCGTTCCCCCTCACCTGCTGCCGGAGGGGGGGGGGGGGGGGGAGATACCTGGCGAGCCATTGGGCAACATGGCAGCGCTACGGTGCGGAGACCTGGATAGTAAACGTCCATCAGGAGGGATATTTACTACCCTTCGAGTCGCAGCCACCCCTAACCTCCAACCCGGTCCATCTCCAAACCTACGTTCCTGGCTCGACCAAGGACGTGATGCTTCGGCAGGAAGTAGAAGCCATGCTGAGCAAGTGAGCTGTGAAGATCGTTCAGGATCAATCGCCGGGCTTCTACAGCCGCCTGTTCCTTGTGGAGAAGTCTTCAGGGGGCTGGCGCCCAGTGATAGATCTCTCTCCCTTGAACCAATTCGTTTGCTAGACTCGGTTCACGATGGAAACAGCATGGTCGATGCTCGATTCCATCACGGAGAACAACTTCATGCTTTCTGTGGATTTGAAGGACGTGTATTTCCAGATACCCGTCCATCAATCCTCCAGGAAGTACCTACGCTTCATCCTCAACGGGACGGTGTACCAGTTCAGGGTACTTTGTTTTGGTGTCTCAACCGCCCCACAGGTGTTCACGCCAGTGTTCACACTGGTGTCTGCTTGGGCCCACTCGGTAGGGATACGTCTCTTGAGGTATCTCAACGACTGGGAATCGTTGTGAATCACAAGAAGTCAGAGCTCGAACCCAAGCAGAGGATGAAGTACCTGGGCATGCTGATCGACACGGCAGCAGGGCGAGTCTTCCCCGCAGATTTGCGGGTCAGCAGGTTCAGGGAGACAGTAAAACAGTTCCTGTCTCGACAGGAGCAACCGGCTCAGCAGTGGCAAGTCGTGATCGGCCACCTGTCGTCTCTCAAGAAGCTAGTCCCTCGCGGGCGTCTTCACCTGCGATGTCTTCAGTGGAGACTAAAGGAGTGTTGGTAACAGGCAAGGGACCCTCCTTTCTTCCCCGTGTCCCTCACGGAGGAGGTGAGGCAGGACCTAGCCTGGTGGCTGGACGACAGGAACCTCGTAAGAGGAGGCCAATGCATGTAAGCTACACAACCAAGCCCCATTCTATCCCTTTCAGTAAGGATAGAAGTGTAGAAGTGTCTATCCACCACTTCCACTCCCCAACAAGGGGGGCAGTGGAAGCCAACAAGAGACAAACCCATACTTTACTTTGGCTCTTGAAGTAGGAACTAGTTCTTGCTTTTGCTAATTATAAGAGGTACGCTTGCCTCCCTCTTATAATTTGGTCCAGAAGTCTGACCTCTGATCCTGCGGTGCACACCCTGATCAGCTGGGAAGAGGCTAGGATCCCTCCCTCTGCTCTTACAACCAGGGAGGGAATCCAAGGTAGGACGAACACCAGTCTGTTCATAAGACTCGGATTCCACCCACCAATAAGTGAGTCTTCCTATTGTAAAGGACCGAGGGTTTGTATACCGTATCGGAACAAATAACAATTTGTCAAAAATTGTATTTTTCCTAACTGTACAAACCTGAGGTCCTTTACATATAGTCGCACCTCATGCCACCCCTCACTCTGCGTTTCCTGGGCCTCAAGCAAAGTGACTCCTCGCCTCGCAGTCGAGCGTACCGCTATCTGCCAGACAAGTAGTTAACTACCGAACCCCTTGTTCGAAAGCTTACGACCGGTTCAGCTGTTGCTAAGTACCTTCCTATTGTAAAGGACCTCAGGTTTGTATAGTTAGGAAAAATACAGTTCAGCAAGTTACCTGTATGGAGCTATTATTATTAGTATGCTAATTACTGTATCTTCATTACATGTGTTATTACATTTAATACTGTAATGTACAGTGCAGATGTGTTGCTTAACATCTGGAATACTAATGGGAAGTTAGTTGACTTGGTCGTTAGACATTGTAAATACTTTTGTTCTGAACAAATATATTATGACAGTGAACCTATACGTCACCTGAAATGGCTAAAAGTTATTTTCTATATATAATGTAAAAATGTGCCTCATAGCTAATGTGTTGCTTGGACTTGTTTATGTGTCAGCATTTATAGATTTAAGTAAATGTGTGATGTTTTAGTGCCTTATATATTGCAAAGCTGTATGGATCCAATAAATAACCTCAAAATTGATAGAAAATTAATTCATGAGGGGAAAAACATAAGAAATGTAGCAGCGTTATTAAGGTTTTTGCAGAATATTATGTTTTAAATAAGCCAGTAACCTATATTGTTGATGTTGCTGTCTAGCATTATTCATAGATGCACTGCAGATGCAGAAGTATGATATGCATTGCAGATATTCACGGTTCAGTTAAACACCTGGCAGTGCTATTGCTTTGTTTTAATACTGCTATGTACAATGCTAAACTACATTGGACTTTAATTTGTAAGTAGGGAAAATTAATGTTAAAATGACAGTGATAAGTAAGTACATTATGTACATAAACTTTTTTTTTAATGATCCAGTACATTTTTTTATGTCTGCTAGATTCCCCTAACTGATTTCAAATCTGTTGCTGTATAGCATTTTATGCTGAAGAAATTGGGCAGAAAGATATTAAGCAGTTCATTTGTATATTGTAAGTTAATAACATTAGCTATGGTATAGTAGTTCATAACTTAAATTATTGTTGATTTTATTATTATCATAATTGTTGGAATTGAAAAGCCAATTACATTTTGCCAAGTGCAGTAATGGTTACATAGACTGCAATAGAACCTTTCCTATCTTTTTAAAAAGAATGCTGATTTCATTGCACCTAGGATTATTTGTATTTTCAGAATGGAAGAAAAAAAAATTGCTTTTTTAACTATGGCACCTACTATGAGATTCAGGGCCTCTGTAACACGGTTTTTTGGACTTTGCTCCTTGTCAGAGCATCGGATGTAGCTGAAAGTTGACATATGTATATTTTACAACCACACACAAATTTTGTCAGCATTGTCAATAACCTAAACCCGATATTTGTTCATGAAATTTACCCAGCAGATATATATATAGCTGTATTTCTCCGAAGTCCGACAGAATTTCAAAACTCCCGGCTCACGCAGTGGTCGGCCAGGTGGTTAGTACCCATTCCCGCCGCTGGGAGGCGGGTGTCAGGAACCATTCCCATTTTCTATTCAGATTTTTTCTGTCGCCGGTGTTGATAACAACTGTTTTCAACACCTCCGTCTAGGATTTTCGAAACTTCTCTGTTACTTGAGTATCCTGTTTGTTTTTTGGTTATCGAACGTGGATTGTGACTAGGCTTACGCTGATAGTGGATTGGATTTGAATTTGGTTTGGTTTTTTCCTTTAACTAAGATGTCTGGGACTAGTTTATCTAGCACCAGAGTGTGTTGTATGGAAGGTTGTAAGGTGAGGCTACCGAAAGGTTCGGTAGACCCACACACAATATGTAATAATTGTAGAGAACATACGTGTGTTATAAATGACCGTTGTAAGGAGTGTGAATGTCTGTCTGATTCGGGTTGGAAGGCTTATGAATCCTATGTGCGGAAATTGGAGCGTGATAGGATACGGAGATCTTCCTCCAGGAGTGTATCAGTCAGTAGAAGTAAGGGTAGTAAGGTTTCTCCTACTATACATTCAGTAGTTGGTACACCTAAATCTGTTGTGCCTTCGGGCCCTGAAAATGTTGTGCCTTCGGGCCTGAAAAATCAGTGGAAGACAAGCCCAATGCCCTTTCTACGATTCTGGAATCAATACGAAACCTAGAATCTAAAGTGCTCGCTTTGGAGGGTAAAAGCATTATTAGTGAACAAAAGTGCAGTGAAAGTGCCCCCAGTGTTGTCAGATCGGCCCTATAATGCCTCTAGGCCTGGACCTCTGTCGAACTTCCAAGCCCAGGAAGACGGACATGTCGAAAGCCGCAGGAGGGTTACGGGGAACACCCCACCGATCTGGCGTCCCTTCGGCAGAACCTGTAGACGATCCCCAGGCTGCCAAAGAGTGTGCGAGTGCGCGTATCCCTCCGCGAGTGCTTTTCGTCCTCGGAAGGCGTCCTCCCCTAACAGGAGTTTTGGAGCATGAGAAGACGCTCACGTCCTCTGAAAAGAGCTATGACGTTAAATGTCGACACTGAGGCGGCTATCGTCAGTAGTCTCTCAGAGGAGGCGGGCAGAGTCTCTTTGCGCTGCTTCTTCGTTACGGGCTTCGCCTCGAGACTTGGATTACTCTCCACCGCAAAAAAGATCGAAAACTCAAGGTGTCGCACAGGCGGCCAGAGTCTTCGATCGCAGTGAAGAAGACGCTTCACGTCCTTTTTCTCCTGTTGGTTTGCGGTCTTCACCGGAGAGTTTTGCTGCATGGACTCCTCAAAGAAGAATTATGATGTCATCTGACGAGGACGCCTTGGAGCGGCCTAGTCGTTCTAAGAATAGAACTAGAACGGGTCCTGTGAGAAGGGATAGGGCTTCCCCTCGCCCCTCGCCTTCTCATAGGATCAGTTTTCATACATTCAACTTACCTGTCAGATATATACATAGCTATCGACTCCGTCGTCCCCGACAGAAATTCGAATTTCGCGGCACACGCTACAGGTAGGTCAGGTGATCTACCGGCCTGCCGCTGGGTGGCAGGACTAGGAACCATTCCCGTTTTCTAATCAGATTCTCTCTGTCGCTGGGAATGTAAACATATGTTTACTTTCCCTCCTGATTTGATTTTCGTGTTTCATCGCCATCGATCTTCTGGGCCAACTTTTACAGGGAAGTACTGGATCGGTGGTTCGGCATACGCTTTTAATAACTTTTTAATAACTTTTAATGAATTAACTTCGAAGTTTTTCGAAGAATAGAGGATGTGTAACTACCGAAGTTTTCGGTAGACAATTACATAGTTTGCAAGAAAGGGAAATATAAATATTTATTCATTGATAAAGTGTAATAAATGTTAGAATTTGATTGAGGAAAATAAGGTAACTTCCTATTTGAGGAAGTCAGAAAAACATAGAACTAGATATGCTTTTTTTTAGAAGCTTTAATAGCTCTCGTTCTGACGAGCAGTTAGAATATTAACAGTACTAGTAGTGTAGTTTCCTCATCACCTTCTTACTTCACAGAAACTACAAATTCATTTGCAATTTGAAGATAAAGGAATGTAGCTCAAGATACGAGCTATTATAAGGTAAGAAGTGATTATAGTGTTCCCCATTGCAATAGAGGGTGCGTCTGATCGGCTCTTGTCTCGCTCCCAGGCCTAGACGCCTCTTCCAAGCTCACAGGCCCAGAGGAGAAGGAATGTCGAAAGCCTTACGGAGGTTACAGAGAATCCCCACCGATCAGGCGTCCCCCTCGGCATGTTCTGTAGGACGTCCCAGACTGGCCAGGGATAGCGCCATTGGAAACGGCATCCTAATTCAATGTGTTCCCCTTATTATTATTTTTCGTCTTGAACGAATAATGGAGAAGAAACCATTCAACGGCGTAGATTAACTGAAGATGCAAGATAATCCTCGTCTGCTGATTCGGAAACCTCAGCAGAGACTGAGAACGGAAGACATCATAGCCGATAACATTGCGGTAGAGGCATTGCCCCGTATTCCGGGTTTCGTCCCCCCGTACAGTTGGAACGGGGGGGGGGGGGGGGGGGGGGGGGGGGGTGGGGGGGGGGGGGGGCCTTCTATCCCAATTGGGGGTTTGAAATAGTTTATTTTCAATAAAATTCCCTCATCGGTACAATGTTATGAAAATGAAATTATCTATTCTGAGAAGAAAACCGAATTAAGATATTAAAGAATAATTTTGTTGATCGAATGAATTAATTTATGGATCTTCGTTTTAGTGATTACACATATATAATATAACTTTTTAAGCTTCTAGCTCCTTGGGCATGAAGCTCCGGTAACCGGAGGCTCAATGCGCCTTAAGCGCCTGAAGCACTATGAACCAGGGATCTTCAATCGGTAAATGGAAGTCCTTCGCATTCAGAAAGAAAGGGAGGGCTATGTCGCAAAATTGGAAGTATTGTCGATAATTCTACGCAAAACAAACAAATTACAAGAGATCGGAACCTTCCGCACCAATGCGTAATCCTTCCAGAAGGGCGGCAAAGATTCAGATTCAAATAAACCTTCCAGACGTACAGAACTTTCCAGGCGAGGATCGCCTTTCAGATGCTCGGAACTTCACTTTCCCAACAAGAAAACTTTCCAAGCGCGATACGTCTGCTAGGATCCAGGAGTATTCTGATCACGATACTCTTCCTAGGCGCCAGGGAGTATCGTGATCGGAACGCGATACTCCTGCCAGGTGCCAGGAGTGTTTTCGATCACGATACTCCTCCCGGCGCCAGGAGTATTCGGAACGCGATACTCCTGCCAGGCACCAGGAGTATCCGACGAGCACGATACTCCTCCCAGGCGCCAGGAGTATTCGGAACGTGATACTCCTACCAGGTGCCAGGAGTATTCCGATCACGATACTCCTCCTAGGAAAGCGATACTTCTGCCAGGCGCCAGGAGTATTCCGAGCACGATACTCCTCCCAGGCGCCAGGAGTATTCGGAGCGCGATACTTCTGCCAGGCGCCAGGAGTATTCCGAGGACGAGGAGTAATTCCGAGGACGAGGAGTATTTCCGATCGCGATACTCCTCCCAGGCGCCAGGAGTATTCTAGGCAAGATACTCCTGCTTAGCGCCAGGCACTTTCTCCTACAAGAAGAGCCTGGCAACTGCCAAGAGTCCTCCAGGCGAAAGGTGAAAGACAGTTCGAGGCTTCTCCTGATAGGGACGGGAGTTGTCGCACAGGCGGCCGTCGCCCTTGTCAGGATCGTCTTAATGCAATAAAGGCAAGAGCAAGTTCGGCTTTTTCCAGGCAGGACTCAAGATGTAGCACAGGCTGCCGTAGCCCTTGTCAGGTTAGAGTCGGTACTGCTAAAAGCCCTTCATCCTCGAAAGGAAGCGCTCTCCTCCGGTTGCTCAATCTTCTCCCAACTTGAGGAATGGAAGATAGAGCAGAATTGTGAGAATTAGTTCAGTATTAGTAAGAGGATATTAAAATCATCCTCCTTCTAAAAAATAATGCAACCAACCATTTACAGAAAGAGGGGCAATCGTTTGGAAGGTTGAACAAGATTCGTACGAGCTCTCATTCATTGATTAGAGGCTCTTCCAGATAAGAAAGGCGTAAATACGGATTATCTCCAAGATAATAAAAGCTGGAGAGATTCTCTTCGATCCTCGGTTGTCATTTGCGATCTCTTTCGACTAATACTCATTCGGGATTATTGACGAAATGAACGAAGAGAGTAAGATTTCCATTCTTTCTCTGCATGTCGGAAAGGAAAGAGTGTCGTAGAAGGCTTGCTGTATACGACTACTGAATGACAAGTCATATACGCATACCATAGTTGCCTTTCTGGTTCGCTACGGAATTATCTATATCCTTACAGGATTTTCCTAGTAAGGACTTCGCTTAAAAGGTTTGTTACGACAATACCTACTCAGCTTCGGTATTTAACAAAGGTGGTTGGCTTAAATTTGCATTATTGAGAGCTTTCTTAGACTCGAGAATAATTTTATTATATCCATTCATTGAAGGGAGTAACTGGCAACTCAGAATGAATGCAGCCAGGCAGTGAACGAGACGGCTGTAATTGTGAGCCAATCGAGTAGCATCCGGTTCTCGGTCGTGAACAGTTGGTTACATCTCTCTCTCCTAAGGGATCGAATGCTTCACCGTATATTCCCCCTACAATCAGGGACTTAACCACGAATTGAGGGGATTTTTTTAGGCAAACATGAATAACATCGTATTCGTTTTGCTAAGGATCTCTCTCTGCCTCGGCGAGGAAAGAATGTAGTAGAAAATTCACCTTAAGATAACGGTACGGTTAAGCCTTATGCACACACCGTGGTTAATTACAGCGTTCCTACTATCCTTACAAGAGTTTCCTAGATGAATGCTGTTTACCACAATGTGACGGTATTATAAAGGATTTTAATTCGGCAGAGCACGATTTAACCTATTTGGAAACAGACACGGAACGTAACGATTCTTACCAGGTTCGATGCGGGATTTTGCACGTTCGTGAGAACCTTTTTGATCGACGATAATAACTGTTAACGTATGTTTAACATTTATTGGAAAGAGTTGTCAGACCCTGCGGAAAGTATTCACAGATCTCTTCGCAAGGCAGAATATGAACGAGCTTCTTATAGATTGCTTCCTTTTCCTCGAAACAAGAGAGGTAGCAAGATACGCCATCTTTAATTTAAATAGGGGAATAAACTTTAGTCTTTTATTTCCCCTAGTTATATATATTCTTAACAGATATTAACATAAATGGGCGTCAAAGGAAGAAGATGAATGCATCATTTTGGCAATAAAAAGGTTGGATTCACAGAGGTCACGTTCTTTCAGCATGTGTCGGAAGCTTTTTCTAAGAGAGTAGAGATTTTATCGGAATCTATTATAAATATTGGACCTGAAAAACCTATCCACTCTGAGTCTGTCTGCGTGCAGACTGACCAGAAGTAAATATGAATGAGAGGATTTTTCAAGGGAAGCTTGATAATTCCTTTAAATATGTTAAAGAGATAGAATTGCTGCAGATCGTGCTAGATGGAAAGGGGAAACTGTCCTCTTCCGATACCTCTGTGAACCACATAATGGTTTTCTTCCCTTTCAGAGGGAAGAATCACCTTGGTATTTTATACTATCAATGAACACAGTAAAAAGATATACTCTGTCTCGACAAAGAATATTAGAGATAGTAGAGAATTAAGATCTTCGGGATCTTATACAATACCTCTATACGATAAGAGTAAGAGATCTTATACTTAGAATTGGATCCTAATTTGGGCCTCAGATTCCGTGTTCCGACAAGATGGAACTGCTCCTAATCAAATGTTTCTCTTGGTCCTAAACGATCAAAAGGACAAGTGAAATTTTGGGCTTTAGAATCTGGAATCAAATTCTATGAAGACTCGGCAATGGGTTCTGGCTAGCATAGTATGTTTGGCAAAAGAACTAAAGCCTTTTATTCCTGGATCAACGCTTTCAGATAGAGGTTTCGTTGTCCGGGTAATGTATTGACATTGTCATCTACGAAGAAGACAAGGTTTAACGTTTACTGACAGAGTCTTTGGAACGCGATGAGGGCTCAAACTACTTCCCAAAAGGGTCAGAGAGATACGTTCAAGAGCTAGAAATCAGGAGTCCTACCAATTTCAGCTCAGAATCTCTTTAAGCTTCCAGGCTCCTTCCCTTCCTTCGGGCAAGGATAGGGAAGCTTCTGCAACGAGAAAACTCATCAACATTTAGGAGGAGAACTCGTTAGCAACGGAAGTATTCAATAAGGATCCTCCTCGGAGGAAGACTTGTCTCTCGGACTTTTAGATTTCCTATCGTCTACTGGATGTAGCTGACTAAATTTTGATGAATGTGCAGGAGCAATTAGCGTCTTTGGTAGGAGTACTTTCTAAAGAGCCTACTCGTAAAAAGGATGACAGGCTTCCGATTAAGAGATCCAAATACCGATCTCCTGTCTGGGCGCGGACGAACCCTACAGGGGAGTTGTCGCACAAGCGGCCATCTCTGGGGGAGCGATGCGTTAGGCAGGCGAGACGTGGGAAAGGAAGTAACTCCTGCCAAGCGTCTGGCGCCAACTAGGAGCCAGGCGCAAAGAGCCTGACTTTACTGTAGATCGTTCTAGGCCCAGATCTTCATCCAAGCAACAAGAGCCAACTGAGAAGAGAGAACTCCTGATAGGAGTATAGCGCCCGCTAAGCGCAATATACTTGCCATTCGAAAGGCGCATTCCATGAGCGATACTCCTACCAAGCCACAGGAGTATTCGGAACTAGATGCGCCTTCCATAGGTCAGGAGTATTTGGGAAGAGATACTCCTGCCAGGCGCCTTGAGTACTCTGACCTCGTACTACCTCCCAGGCGCCAGGAGTATTCTAGACTTTTTACTCCTACCAGGCGCCAGGAGTATTCGAAGCGCGATGTGCCTACCAAGCGCCAGGAGTATTCTGAGCTTAATACTCCTAAAAGGCCGCAGGAGTATTTGGAGCGAGATGCGCCTTCCAGACGGCAGGAGTATTCGAGGAGTGTTACGACTGTCAGGCACCAGGAGTATTCCAAACAGGATACTCCTTGCGCCAGCAGGCGCGAGGCGCCAGCCAGGCGCAAGCCAGACGCTAGGCTTCATCCAGATGAGATCCAGTTCAAAGAAAGTCCTAGTCTTCTTGGAAACAATGGTGATCTCTAAAGCACTTCATAAGTGACTTGATGATACCTTCAAAACAGCTGAGGAATTTAAAAAGCTCATGAAGTGCGAGCTTTTGCAAATTCTTGTTCTTTTCGTAACAATATGTCAGGAAGACATATTAGCTTTAACATATGAGAGATGCAACTATGTGTTGACTGCTCATTACACGAAGGACTTCAAGTTTAACCTACGAGAGATCCTTCTCTCTTGGTTTATACGTATCAGCGGATACGTTGCTGGGATAAGGAGCCGACACTGATCCTTTAATAATGAGTTGAATTTATTTTAACTTAGTGATTTTTTGAGGTTTGAAAGGAGTTTGGGGGATAACTCTTTTTCAATTTTAGCGCGAACCCTCATGTTAGGAACAGGTGATCGGGATCGGTGTTGCGCTCCTTAGTTATGCCAATAGGCATAGGCATGTTGTCATATAAGCGGATTAGCACCCATTGACAAATGCCAATTAGGCTCGACCGAGTAAGTGGATAAGACCCCATCGGTAGACCCACAAGAACTCTTGGCCACAGATCACTATCTTGCTAAGGCTCTTGAGACGAAGCAGACTCCTATGCAATAGCTAGGAAGTCGACCCTTCGTCTAGAAACACAGAGGAACCAAGGTCTACAACACATATTGTTTACCTGTCTAGTCAGGAGTTAGCTGTCTCTTGCCCTCCACCAAAGGGTGTCAATCAGCTATGTATATATCTGACAGGTAAGTTGAATGTATGAAAATGATATTGTTATGATACAATAAAGTTTCATACATACTTACCTGGCAGATATATACGATTGAAGACCCACCCAGCCTCCCCGCAGGAGACAGGTGGAAGAGAGAATCTGATTAGAAAACGGGAATGGTTCCTAGTCCTGCCACCCAGCGGCAGGCCGGTAGATCACCTGACCTACCTGTAGCGTGTGCCGCGAAATTCGAATTTCTGTCGGGGACGACGGAGTCGATAGCTATGTATATATCTGCCAGGTAAGTATGTATGAAACTTTATTGTATCATAACAATATCATTTTTCTCCTGAAAAAGAATCTTCTACTACAAAGAGTGTTATCAGGTCGATGCAACAACAACTTGCTTCGTTGCTGGCTGAGAGAGAATCAGAAATTCGTCCGAGAAGAAAAGATGATAGATTACCGATTAAAACATCTAAGAGGTCTCCCGCACGGGTGGACCGATCGTCTCTTTCGCCTGTGAGTACTCATTCTAGATTTCGTACGTCTCACCTGCAGTTGGAGAAAGGGCATGAAAAAACTTCCACGAGGAATTTTGAGATCGAAAGGAAGAAATTTCGCCCAGACTCTCGAGGCTCGCTTTATACAAGAACGGACGATCCTATGGTTGCGAAACGAGGCCGTCTACAGTCTGAGAAACTCGACGCTCCTAGTTCGGCTTGGAAGGAGCGGAGTGTTCACAGGGACGCCTATTTTAAGGACAACGCGGTACGCTCGGACAGATGTCGAGCGTGACGCTCACCTGGACGCCAGGCGTGGCGCTCGGATGGACGCCGAGCGTGACGCTTCACTGGACGCCAAGCGGGACGCTCGGCTGAGCGACGAGCTTGACGCTCACCTGGACGCCAGCGTGGCGCTCGCTGGACGGCAAGTGACGCGCGGCCTGGACGCCAAGCTTGACGCTCGGACGGATACCAAGCGAGACATTCAAACGGACGCTTTTGTTGCATATCCATCAGGTATCACAGCAAGGTATTAGTATGGAACCTCAACTGCAATCGGCTTTTTTCGAAGAGACTCCCATCGAGAGAATGAGCAAGAAATTGGTACCGCTTTATCTGAATCTTTAGATATTAATATTCAGAATGCTCCTTGCACGTCAAAACAACGATCTTCATTAAAGCTCGGAGTGAAAGGACTTGTACCACCAGCTTCGGGAGTCCCCTTGGTCACTCCTATAGATGAGGAAGGATTAAGTAATATTTCAGAAGAAACGGAAGAGGATCAACCCGCTGTGTCAGATTCTTCCGATTATCAAGTTTTGGTTCGATTGCTTCGGGCATTCATTTGGAGAAGAGTTTCAACCCGCAGCACCTCGGTCGCCTCCTTCTCAGTTTTCGTTGTCAAAAACAAATAAGACTCCTGGATTTGTTAAAATGACAAAGTCTCTTTCAACTAAGAGAGCTTTTAAGAAGGTGCAAGATTGGATGGATTCCTTTGCCCAGCCTCCTTCAAGACTTTGCGGCAAGGCTGGGATCTGGTATGATACAGGTGAGGATGTCGGGTTAAGGGCTCCCGCATCGGCTCAAGGTGACTTTTCCAGTCTGGTTGACGCACCAAGAAGGTCTCTTCTTTCGTCAGCTAAAATAACATGGACACCGGCGGAGATAGACCACCATCTGAAAGGTCTTTTTCAGACAATTGAAGTATTTAATTTCTTAGACTGGTGTTTGGGGCTGCTTGACACTAAGTCTCGTAGTCAAGACTCAATTAGCTTGGGGGAGCTATCCAGTGTTCTCGCTTGTATGGATAAGGCCGTCAGAGATGGTTCAGAGGAATTGGCTTCACATTTTTGTGCAGGGCTCCTGAAAAAGAGAGCTATCTACTGTAAATTTACTACCAAAGCAGTGTCTCCAACACAGAAGGCAGATTTGCTTTTCGCCCCTCTTTCTGACCATCTCTTCCCCCAGGCTATGATTAAGGATGTAGCTGGAAGTCTACAGGAAAAAGCTACTCAGGATCTCTTAGCACAATCTTCTAGACGTCCTGCGGTTCCTTCGACTTCAACACGAACCCAGTTTTCTAAGAAAATAAAGCCCTTTCGAGGTGGAGCATCCTCTAGACCTTCTCCTAGAGTCAGAGGACTCTCTAGACGCAGAGCTCAGTCTAAGTCCAGAGGTAAAAAATGAGGAGGGAGTCCTTCAGTCGCCAGTAGGTGCCAGGCTTCATTTATTTGCAGAAGCTTGGAAGAAGATAGAGGCAGACAGCTGGTCGCTCAACATCATCGAGTGAGGATACAAAATACCTTTCCTGAAGCCTCCTCCATTGTGCACAACACCTATAGATCTATCACCCTCTTACCATGGAGAAAAACAACAGATCTTGTACGATCTGATAGAACAAAGGCTCGAGAAGAAAGCAATAGAACAAGTCGAGGACATTCAGTCCCCGGGTTTCTGCAACAGGTTATTCCTGGTGCCGAAACAGTCGGGAGGCTGGCGGCCAGTTTTAGATGTGAGCAGTCTAAACCTTTTTATAGAGAGACAGACGTTCAAGATGGAGACACCTCAGTCAGTGCTTGCGGCCTTAAGACAAAACGATTGGATGGTATCACTGGACCTGCAAGACGCATATTTCCACGTCCCGATACATCCCCGATCGAAGAAATACCTGCGTTTTGTCATGAAGGGAAGAGTTTTCCAATTCAGAGCTCTTTGCTTCGGTCTGAGTACGGCACCAATGATTTTCACAATTCTAATGAAGAATGTGGCGAGGTGGCTTCATCTTGCAAACATAAGGATCTCTCTATATCTAGACGACTGGCTCATTCGAGCATCGTCGAAAGAAAGGTGTCTGAAGGACCTTCAATCAACCTTAACTCTAGCAAAGTCCCTGGGACTTCTAGTGAATTTCAAAAAGTCGCAGCTGATCCCCACACAGTCCATCGTGTATCTGGGGATTCAGATGGATTCAGTGGCTTTTCGAGCTTTTCCGTCCCAGGGACGTCAACAGTAAGGATTAGAAAAAATATCAGTCTTCTTAAGGAAAGAATCATGCTCGGTGAGGGAATGGATGAGTCTGCTGGGCACCATTTCCTCGCTGGAGAAGTTTGTTTCCTTGGGGAGACTACATCTCAGACCTCTCCAGTTTTTCCTGAAGGAGAATTGGGAGGACAAAGAAAATTTGGAGACAATTTTGAGGATCCCAAAGGAGGTAAAGGATCACCTAAAGTGGTGGCTCGATCCTGTGAAACTTTCGGAAGGAACTTCCCTCAAACTTCAGAGCCCCGACCTAGTGTTGTTCTCCGACGCGTCCACCACAGGGAGGGGAGCTACACTAGGGAGGGAGGAAGTGTCAGGCACCTGGAGAGGGGAACAGGTGTTCTGGCACATAAATCTCAAAGAACTGGCGGCCATATACTTGGCACTTCAGTTTTTCAAAGAAAAAGTCGCAAACAAGATAGTTCAGATAAATTCAGACAATACCACAGCTCTGTCATACATAAAAAAACAAGGAGGGACTCACTCGCGATCATTGTTCAACCTAGCGAGAGAGATCCTGTTATGGGCGAGAACTCAGAAAGTAACGATTCTAACGAGGTTCGTTTGCAGGCGTGGAGAACGTCCCGGGGCAGATCTCCTCAGTCGGCAAGGTCAACTGCTGCCGACCGAGTGGACTCTGCATCAGGATGTGTGTCGAGAGCTGTGGAAGTTATGGGGACGTCCTCTAGTGGACGTCTTTGCAACAGCGAGAACAAAGAGGCTTCCGTTGTATTGCTCCCCCGTGCTCGACCCGGGAGCAATAGCAATAGATGCACTTCTTTGGGACTGGACAGGGATGGATCTTTACGCATTTCCCCCGTTCAAGATTCTGGGAGAAGTAATGAAGAAGTTTGCAATGTCAGAAGGGACGAGATTGACGTTAATTGCTCCTTATTGGCCAGCAAAGGAGTGGTTCACAGAGGTCATGACCTTTGTAGTAGACTTCCCGAGGACATTGCCCATGAGGACAGATCTACTCAAACAGCCCCACTTCGAGAGATACCACGGAAACCTCCCCACTCTGAGTCTGACTGCATTCAGACTATCAAAAAGTTGGTCAGAGCGAGGGGTTTTTCTAGACCGGTTGCAAAAGCAATCGCCAATGCGAGAAGAGCTTCCACGCTTGGAGTCTATCAATCGAAGTGGGCTTCGTTTAGGAAGCTGGTGCAGAAGAACACGCATTTCCTCTACCACGACCTCTGTGAGCCAAATAGCGGACTTTTTGCTCTACTTGAGAAACGACCTAAAGCTTGCAGTCTCAACAATCAAAGGCTACAGAAGTATGTTATCTGTAGTCTTTAGACATAGAGGAATTGATTTGGCAAATAATAAGGATATCCACGATCTTTTAAGGTCTTTCGAGACTATAAAGATTCCTCAACCTAAGTTACCATCATGGAATTTGGATGTAGTACTTAAATTCCTAATGTCAAATCGGTTTGAACCCCTTCAGAATGCCTCTTTAAGGGATCTTACTAAGAAAACTATTTTCCTAACGACTCTGGCGACGGCGAAGAGGGTTAGTGAAATTCAAGCCTTTAGCAAGCATATTGGTTTTAGGGACATAATGCTGTTTGCTCATTAAGTCCTACGTTTCTAGCGAAAAATGAAAATCCGTCTAACCCTTGGCCCAAAAGTTTTGAGATTAAGGGTATGGCGGAAATCATTGGACACGAACCAGAGAGAGTCCTGTGCCCTGTCAGGGCTCTCAAGATTTATTTACAAAGAACGAAGGAATGTCGAGGTCCTTCTAACAACTTATGGTGTTCGGTCAGAAGACCAGATTTACCGATGTCGAAGAATGCTCTGGCATTCTTCTTGAGAGACACCATTAGACAGGCACATTCATCTTGCGAAGACAGTGATGTTTTAAGCTGTTGAAAGTGAATGCCCATGAAGTGAGAGCTATATCTACCTCGGTAGCTTTCCAAAAGAACATGGCCACTCAATGAACATTTCCTGAGTGCCACCTTTGGCGCAGCCAAACTCGGTGTTCGCTTCAACACTACCTGCGGGATGTGAAGACGACATACGAGAACTGCTATGCGCTTGGACCATACGTCGCAGCAGACACTTTGTTGGGGGCTGAAAGTAGCACTCATCCTACCCTGTAGGAAATGGGTAGGTGAGTTTTTATGGATTGTTTTATGGTTGTAAGGTCGTCCGCCTGAGACCGGACTTCCTTTTCCTTTAGGCCTAAGTGATGTGGGAATGAAAATTGTTAGGCTGGTCAGGTGGTGAATTTTTTACTTCGTTGCCCTCATAGTATGGTCAAAGTGGTCTAGTCACATTGTGGTCACGCTCCCGTTGACAGATCATCTAGAACTCACCAGCTATATAGGTCACTACCTTGCTGGAGACTCTAGTAAAGCAGTAGCAGACTTGGGTGACAGTAATCACGAAGTCAGCTGTGCTAACAGGTAAGGAACCAAGATGTTATTCATCTGCATGTAATATGTTTCCAAAATCCTTTTCTGTCTCTCCCTACCTCCAAAGGTGGGATTCAGCTATATATGATCTGCTGGGTAAGTTTCATGAACAAAAATGATATTGTTAAGATACAATAAAGTTTGTTCATACTTACCTGGCAGATATATATAATCAAAGTACCCACCCACCTCCCCGCAGGAGACAGTGGGAATAGAAAATCTGAATAGAAAATGGGAATGGTTCCTGACACCCCGCCTCCCCACCCAGCAGCGGGAATGGGTACTAAGGGCACCTGGCCGACCACTGTGTGAGCCGGGAGTTTTGAAATTCTGTCGGACTTCGGAGAAATACAGCTATATATATATATCTGCCAGGTAAGTATGAACAAACTTTATTGTATCTTAACAATATCATGTTTTAATTTTTATAGAGTAAAAATTATCCAGCCGATGCCATGGCCAATGATTACGAGCCAAGAATCGAAAAACATTCATTACGTAAGCAAAGTAAACACCTTTTGACGAAATGTTGCCCCGCCCATCCACTAGCCAGAAACTCATTCTCCTTGTTCCATCGGCTCTGAAACCCGAAGACTTTATGAATGGCGGAACAATACGTACATAGATGTGGGTGGGGTATCTGTGCTAGCGTAGTAATACTACTGTAGCAGTAGTGCCGCAACAGTATATGCGTAATATACACAAATTAAACGTTTAGGCCAACTGCTGGGATCCTTGAGGATCATTTACACTTCTTACAACTACTCGAGAAATGAGTTTTTATAGCCAGAAGTTAAATTTTGTAATCCAACAATGCCCATGATAACCTTCAGTGTTATCCTGAATTATAACGAGGCCAAAGTGGTGGAGCCTCATGAAGTTATCATTCTGACGATAATTACTGCTGAAGGTTTAAAGTCAAAAAACGGTACCGGCTATTTTTTTTCAGTGAATAGGTAGATAGCCAATAAATAAAAATTGCTTGACATTGGATATAGCAGTTATCAAATCAAGCTTGTCTACTATGTTTTTGAAAATTACCAACTAGTATTCCCTACATCTTGTCAATCTGATTGTGACCTATAAAGTAGACTGTAATTTCTTAGGGAACTTATTTTGGGAGTTAGACTAATGATCGAAGTGTTTTTGTATTTATTAACATATTTTGTTGGTTTTTCATTATGACAATTATCAGTGGAGAGGTTTCAGAGTTCATAAAAAAGTGTGCTGTTTTGCTTGTATTTAAATTTGTTTGTCATTGTTGCCAGAGGTATAGCCTTCGTTACGTATAGCCAATCATCCATCGAGAAAGAGGGAAGAAATGCTGTCATAAGTTACGTAACGAGTGCGTTCGAAACCTTTTCTCTGAGTAAGTTGGCCCGTCTTAAAAAAAAGTCACATTTTCATTGTAAGTACCAAATTTATTCAACCTACGTAATGCAGAATGCAATCAAAATTTATGTGTACATATAATGTGTATTCTGAATAAGCGTTTTATTTATGAAATGCATAGATAAAAAGTTATTGCGAAAAAACCGTGTTACAGAGGCCCTGAATCTTATAGTAGTTAGTCCTCATGCCCCCTCAGAATGTGGGCTGTTCCAACAGAATGGTATCTTTATCAAGTCCAGGCAGTCCCCACGTTATGGCAGGGGTTCCGTTCCTGGCAGGGAGCTGTAAGCTGAAAATCGCCTTAACCCGAATGATCATGATTATAATGAGAATGAATAGCACTTACAGCACTGTTACAGTGCTGTAAGTCTGGGTTACAGCACCCAAAGCAATTAACGGCACCATGAATCCGCTTAAGACACTGAAAAATTGTGGTTAACAGTGCCATGAGGCAATGGTGTAACCCGAACCTTGTGCAACCCCGGGGACTGCCTGTATCGGGGGAAGGTAGAAGGTCATTCTGTCATTCTCATGTTGGACAACACCATGGTGGTAGCTTGGTTTCACGTCAACTTCACGCCTTGACCGTTGAGCTTCACCAGTGGGCGGTCAGCAATTCGGTAGAGCTCTCAGCCACGTATAATCCCGGGCAAACGGAATGTGGTTGCAGACAAACTCAGTCGCCGGGATCAGATCCTAGGCACAGAGTGGTCCCTTCATCAAGTGGTGACAGACAAGCTTTTCCAGATTTGGGGGAGACCCATGCTAGACCTCTTTGTGACTTGCTTCAACAGGAAGCTGGAGATATTCTGTTCAGTGGTTCCAGATTCTTGGGACAACCTGGAGGTGTATGCCTTCCCTCCGTTTTGTTTGATCCGTCAGGTTCTGAAGGCTAATGAGTTCACAGGGTCTCAGGATGACTTTGGTAGCCCCTCTGTGGCCTCAGGCGGAATGGTTCCCAGATCTGCTGTCGTTGTTGTCAGAGGTTCCGAGGAAGATTCCCCCTTGGCGACATCTCCTGTGTCAGCCACATGCGGAAAGGTTCCACCAGTCAGTAGAATCCCTGTCTCTTCACAGTTGGAGGCTATCAAGTATCTCCTCCGAGTGAGAGGCTTTTCTCAGAGAACAGCTGGGCATATGTCCAGCAGACTTAGAAAGTCGACCTCCACAGTTTACCAAGGCAAATGGGCGATCTACTGTGATTGGTGTCGTAAACAGGGTTTTTCTCCATTCGCAACCTCTATTCAGCGAATAGCAGACTTTTTAACCTTCCTCAGAGACAAGATACGTTTGTCTGTTTCTGCCATTAGAGGCTACAGGGCGGCCCTGAGTTTGGTGTTACGCCTTAAAGGTATCGACATCTCCTCTTCCTGGGAACTTTCCCTGGTAGTTAAGGGGTTTGAGCAGTCAAGTTCTCCTAGAGAGCTCAAGCCTCCGACGTGGGATGTTTCCTTGGTTCTTAAGAGGTTCACTAAGAGTCCATATGAGCCCTTGCGTCGCTCATCTGACAGGAACCTGACGCTCAAGATAGTTTTCCTTCTGGCCTTGGCATCTTCCAAGAGGGTAGTAGAGCTCCACAGTCTGAGCTATGAGGTGAGGCTCACCAGGGGTTGGGGGTTCATGTCCTTCGAATTTGTCCCAGAATTTATGGCCAAGACCCAAAATTCCTCATTGCATGATGACAGGTTCACTTTGTTTTCCATTCCATCACTGAATGACTTTGTGGGTGGTGATGCTCAAGAGCTTTTGTTGTGCCCTGTCCGGGCCGTGCGTTGCTATCTTAAAAGGACTCGGCACCTTAGACCAGGCTGCCGCAGACTTTTTATTAGCACAGGTTGTACAAAGAAAGAGGTGTCTAAGAATACTATCTCTTTTTGGATACGGGAAGTCATCAGACAGGCATACTTGACTCTTGATGATTCCACCACCATGTCTGTGCAGGCTAGAGCGCATGACGTTAGGGGTATTGGTCCCTCTATGGCTTTCAAAAAGAACTTGGCTGTACATAGAGTGCTGAGCACTGGTACTTGGTTACGCCAGTCCACGTTCACCTCCTTCTATCTTAAGGATATTGCCCACAGATCTGTGGACACATTTTCCCTAGGTCCTATGGTGGCTGCCCAACAGGTTGTGTAAGTCATAGTTGCCCTTAACAGGGCACCTTTGTATCTTACTTAAGATGATTGTGTGGATGAGAGAATGAGTGAGTTGGCTGGTCTCCTTTCTCTTGTACCATTCCTTCTTCCATCGGGCGGTTTAAGGAATAGGCACGTCATTCGCTGGACTGGTCTGATACAGGTGAGTAAGGTATAGTTATACTGATAGTGTGAGTTTGGAGTAATACAATCCCTGGTGTCTTGGTTTGTTATTGGACAGTCAAAGTTTCTCTTTGGTTCCCTATACAATGGTTCTCCCATATATCATTGTACATCACTCAGGTTCTTAGTGTTTAGATATCAATTTATCTAGCTTCTCAACGGGCTTCAGTCCCTCTCCAGAAATCATTTCTTTTGGGAGCTGGACAGGTGGGTAAGCCCCCAGCCGGTCTGGATGTCTTGTACCTCCCTCCAAGTATGAGTCTATCCTATTGTTAAGACCGAAGGTTTGTTCGCGTATGAACAAATGACAAATTTTCTAAGACAATTTGTATTTTTCATAGCTAAAAATCTGAGGTCTTAACGTTATACTGCTGGTCTCTAGCTGCCACTCTGTTTGTTAAGTCATCCTGAGTTGGGAAAGACTGGTGTAGCGGTGTGGTCCTTGACCACTCCTCACCCGAGCTACGCTTACGCATGCATTGCCAGATATCACAAGATTCCTTGCTTTCATATGCTTTTTAACCGGATCCAGATATAGGCGCTAGAAATTATCCTATTGTTAAGGCTCAGGTTTGTAATTATGAAAAATACAAATTGTCTTAGAAAATTTGTCATATTACCACTCAGAGCAGAAGGTTTATCCATTTACCTCTTCCCCTTCCAAGGTCCTCAGACAGGTGCGGTAGTGTTTTTCTGTAGGATTAATTGGGTACAGATGCTTACATCTTTCTGATTATATAAAAGAAGTACTTAATAGGTTAGAGAATTCATTAACTTCTAGACTTTCCAAGTACTTATGGAGCTATAAAGGAATTGATTTTAGGATCTACTTCCTCATGCGGAATAGTATCCCCCTAGAAGTCTTCCTTCCGAGACATATCTTAAACAACTGCATGTCCGATTATCGTAGCGACACTATCAGCCATTTCTTGAGAATTATGGTTTTAATATGTCACAAGTTTATAGTCAAGTTTACGAGAGACTCAACTACAGTACTAAATAATTTTGTAGGCAATGTTCGATTATTCAATCTTGGAGTTAGTCTCCAGGTATTTTCTTGCATTGTTAGTTTTCTTAGTTACTCTTAAAGTTGTTGATCCTAGTTGTTAGAGAATATAGTTCAATGATTTTTTGCATTTAACCTTGTGCTCAAGTAGTCATTGCTCATGACCCGGATTTCAAAAGAGATTTAGATCTTTTGAAATTGAGGTGCCTGGGACACCATATCACTCCATTTGGAGCAAGGATGTGGTTAGAATTTTTTCTTCTGATACATTTAAGCCTTTAGAAACAGTCTCTTTAAACACTCAACTATATTAATACACCCTTGGTAGCCCTAGATCCCGCAGGAGAGTAAAGAAAATCCAAGTATTTTTGTACAGAATACTTTTTACACAGAAGACAGTATTCTTTTTTTCTTGCCTTGGGTGTAAAGCTAAGAACAATTTAAAGACTTTTCCCTTCTCAGGGTTGTTTGAATGCTGAACTTGACCTCATTTAGAAGTAATAAGATAAAGACACTTATACTTTATATAGGTAATTAGAATTTGCTCAAATTAAACCTATTATACAGATAATATTAATCATTTTGTGTGTTAGGAGATTGAACATTCCTCTATGTATCTAAATGCATTGCCCCTGTGTTCATTTATTATTGTGGCAAATTATAATAGCATGAGAAGCATATATTCCTGGTCTATGACTTTTGCTGAACATAATTATTCTTAATAGGGAAGCCATTGGTTCATCACTTCATTTAAGTAATTTAGCATTATAGAAATGAATAAAGGGATTTTGACGTAAGGAAAAATCTATTTCTGGGCGATTGGCTCGTGTCGCCAGCGAAATATCCTTTAATCTATTATTTCTAGGGTAAATGTACTAACACATACCAGAGAATAAATAAATAAAGAAAAAGGTCAGTACAACTGACTCGCTCACCCTCCAAGAGGGTGTCGGTATGAACACTATGGCGAGTGAGACCACTACCACGAGCCGAATGCCAATAGAAATCTCCCACTACAAAATCCCCACAAGAGGAGAGCCGACCCACAGAGTGGGCAGCAACTACTACTACTCCATCCCATGCTGCCGACTGCTGCGCCTCTGGTGGCCATCCTGAAGTTAGCAGACAATCTTGAGCGATGGGATGGGTGAGGGTGGGATTTCGCTGGCGACACGAGCCAATCGCCCAGAAATAGATTTTTCCTTACGTAAACAAAATCCCTTTTCTGGGCTCAGCTCGTGTCGCTGCGCGAAATCGTACCAGAGAAATAGCACAAGATTGTAAATAAAAAAAAAAAAAAAAGAGGTCTCAAATAAAAGATAAAATAAAATAAAAGAATATAATTGCTAATAAAGATACATATACACAATGATACGAAAATAGAAATATTGTTTAAATTAAACTTAATGCTAATAATATTTCTTAACTTAAGGTAATTTACATATATACAGGGCTTACATGGCATATATGTTCCGAAATAGTATCTGTGTATTGATATGTATCAAGAACTCTAGAGCAATTAAGACAATAAGTTGAACAGAACAAACTTCAATAATAACAATATATAAAGGAATGTATATAACTTAATATACAAAACCCGTAACCATTATAATTAAGATGTATCCCCTAGCATAAAAATAAGGGGATCACATCCAAGAGATCAATATATACAATCGATTGTGAGTGTCCCTAGCAAAAAAATAAGGGACACCCACCATATCATCATATAAAAGCAGCTAGACACAAGGTAACCGTAGATGAACAAGGCAGGAATAGACGAACTGTTGGGTGAGACAGGTAGAAAGGAGGACTGGATCTTCTACTAAAGATTAGGCAGAGTCGGGGAAACTATGTTACCCGCCACCACTGCTGAAAATTTCAGAGCTTCCAAGGACTTTAAGTAATGACGTTTAAATACTGTCGGCGATTTCCATCCAGTATATTTTTTCAACTCATCGAAGTTCATATGTTGGAAATAGTTAATTGAGGTGGCTACTGCCCTGACATCATGTGCTTTTGGAAAAGAGTCAGGATTGGCTTGTTTAATAAAGTACAGGATTTGCTGCCTGATGCCTTTAATAGATAAAGTACCACCTTTTTCTCTCTTAAAGAGAGGACCCGATGAGGAGATGAGGAGGTCCTAGACAGAAAGGCTCGTAAGGTCGGATACTGGGCAAAGAGATATATCTTGTGGAAGGGGTAGTACCTTCCATGGTTCCCACCATCATCAAAGGATCTTCATTCTTAGCTATAAAACTACGTTCCGGAGAAAGTAGCACTTCCCCTGTGGGAAGGAACTGAATATGATCCGGATCTCGGATAATGCCGACAGTTCTGAAATTCTAGCTCCTGAGGCCAAGCTTAATAAAAATAGAGTTTTTCTTAAGAGCATTATAAAAGAACATGTGTCATTATCAGTTTCTGAAGCCAGCTTTAGAACATCATTTAAGAACCATGATACTGACGTAGGCCTTACAGAAGGTCTAAGTCTAGCACACGCCTTGGGAATAGACGAGAAGTAGGAGTCTGTCAAGTCTATGTTGAAACCAAATTGAAAAATCTTTTTCAAGGCTGACTTGTTTGTCGTAATGGTGCTAGCTGCTAAGCCTTTTTCAAATAAAGATCTGAAAAAGGATATAGCTGAATTGATTGTCATGATTCTAATATCTGATTCTCTCAGGAAGGTTGCTAACTTTTTGACAGCAGCATCATACTGTCTCAAAGTTGAATCCCTTTTATCGGATTCCAAGAAGAGAATATTTTGAGGGTCAATATTCGCATCCCTTTTCGCTGCAAACTTCATGAAATCCATAAAGTTAGGGTTTTGAGAATTCCTGAGGAAGCGAACACAGTCTTCGTTTGTACTGACTGGGAGAGCTTTGGGACTGGGAATCCGAAGAGGGCGAAGACCCAGTTCCAGAATTAGAGGGTACCAATTGCTCTTCGGCCAGTCTGGGGCTACTAGAGCCACTTGACCCTTGAATATCCTGAGTTTGTTCAGTACCTTCATGAGAAGATTCACTGGAGGAAAGACATAAATCTTCTCCCAGTTGTTCCAGTCTAGGGCCAGGGCGTCCGTGGCATAGGCCAGAGGGTCCAGGTTGGGGGCCACATAACATGGGAGTTTGTGGTTCGCTTGGGATGCGAAGAGATCCACTTGTAGGCCTGGAACTCTCTGAAGAATCCATTGGAACGAACTGTTGTCCAGTGACCACCTTCCGACTCTAGAGGTACTGATCGGGATAGAGCATCTGCTATGACGTTTCTCACTCCAGCTATATGGGTGGAGGAGAGGTGCCAACTGAACTTGTCCGCCAGGGAGAAGATGGCTACCATGACATGATTTAGATGGCGCGATTTGGAGCCTCCCCTGTTTATACAATGTACTACCACTGCGCTGTCCAAGACTAGCTTTATGAGTACTTTGGCGGACGTAACCTTTTTAGGGTCAAGAACACTGCCATTGCTTCCAGTACGTTTATATGGAACTGACGGAACTGAAGTGACCAAGTTCCCTGAACTTTCTTGAACTGGGAATATCCTCCCCAACCGCTTAATGAAGCGTCTGTGTGGATGGTGATCCCCGGAGGAGGAAACTGAAGGGGTACTGAAACCGATAAGTTCTTGACTTTTGCCCACGGGCGAAGTCGATTCCGTAGAATCTGAGGGACTGAGGATAATTTGTCCCTGGACCTGACATTTGCTCGTGAGCGCCAGATTCTGGTTAGGTCTTTCAGTTTGGCTTTCATCAAGATGTTTGTCACTGATGCAAACTGGAGTGAACCCAGGATCCTTTCCTGAGTTCTTCTCGACGCCAGTTTGTGACTCAGAAATTGCTTGACTGACTTCGCTATTTCTTTCCTCTTGGTTGATGGAATCGACAGAGTATGGGAAGATAGATTCCATTGAATGCCCAGCCACTGAAAGTTTGACTCTGGAGTGAGTCTTGACTTGGTCCTGTTTATCTTGAAACCTAGATATTCCAGGAACTGAATCACTTTCAGTGTTGCTTTGTGGCATTCCTCGACTGTTGGAGCCCAGATTAACCAATCGTCGAGAATACGCTACTACCATAACCCCTTGCGACCTTAGTTGTTGAACCACCACTTCCGCCAACTTCGTGAACACCCTGGGTGCTACGTTGAGCCCGAAAGGAACTACCTTGAAGGAGAATGTCTGGTCTCCTATTTTGAAGCCCAGATACGGACGGAAGTGTCTTGCAATAGGGATATGATAGTAAGCGTCTGTAAGATCGATAGAGGTGGTGACGCCCCACGGGGAAGTAAGGTCCGTACCTTGCGAGATCGTGAGCATCTTGAACTTGTCGCAGCGAATGGCTAAGTTTAAGCGGGACAAGTCTAAGATTACCCTTCTTTTTTGTGAGCCTTTCTTTGGCACGCTGAATAAGCGTCCTTGAAATTTTAACCTGTTGACTCTCGCTTTAGCTCCTTTCTGAAGGAGGTCCTCCGCATATTCCGTCAATTCTTTGGATGGAAGTTGGCGGAAAGGTCTGGATGGGGGCGGGTCCGCTATCCAGCTCCAACCTAGGCCTTTTGACACAATGCTCTGCGCCCACTTGCTGAAGTTCCACCGGTGGCGGAAGTGAAACAGTCTCCCTCCTACCTGAAAATCCTCATTGGTTTTGGTAGCCTCCTCGGCCTCCCCTGAAATGCTTTCCTCTATTGAAGGGCCCTCCCGATCCTCTCCCACGAAAGGATCGCTTACCTCTGCCTCCCTTACCCGAGCGGTCATACTTCTGGGAAGCCATGACCCTCGAAGACTTGATTGTAGGCTGGAGAGAGAGCGTAAGAGGTGGAGGGTTGAGGCTGGGGGGAAATAACATAGATTGGCTGCGACTGAGCCTTGGAGGTAGAAGGTTGGGCTGCTTGCACCAACGGGACAGCTGGAACCTGCTGAGTAAAGCGTGGCTGTTTCTTCTGGTAGGGCTGGAAACGTCTGGTTTCCTTTGAGCCTTACCCCTGACCACTTGATCTTGGCGTCTCTTGGCCGTAAGACCCCAACGATCTTTAAGGCTTTGGTTTAATCTCGTAGCCTCTGCCTGGACCTCCTTCACCATCGCCTCTGGGAAGAGGTCTGCTCCCCAGATGCTCGATGTAAGCAACTTATTCGGCTCATGCCGAATTGTTGCTTCTTGGAGGACATGTTTCCTACAATTCGTCCTAGCCGTGGCGAACTCAAACATATCAGACTGCACCGTTTGAGTCAGAGACTTGGTGAGAAGCTTAAAGAGTGGCTCAGAACCATAGGAAATGGTAGCCACCTCGGTCATGGCCATGGTATTAATAGACCTGGCTAACCTCGATTTAGCATCAAATTCCGCCTGAATAAGGCTATCCGGAAGCCTAGGTAGCTTCTCACCAAACTGCTCCATAGCACAGTGTAAAAGTTGGGCAAATCTTCCCACAACTCACCGGCTGAGGGAAGTAAAGGAGAGTAGGGTACCGCTTCTTCAGCTGAGCATCGAATCCCCCTTCTGGGCTGCTGGAATGGTGGTTGTAGCGATCTTTGTCAAGAAAGGGAGCGGGGTACTCTCTTCCATTGTAAAGATCGTAAAGGGACTCTTAAATGGTTGAATCTTTGTATTGGAACAATCCATGTCCTCTAGACACCTGAGCCATTCTCTCTGAGCCTGTCTCGTGAATAGAGGACTGTCTCTTTTCGGTACCTTATCGTCCCGAGTCATGGCCGAAGGCGCGTGAGCCTGGCGTAGCCGATGAACGGAGGCTGAAGGTCTTCCGGGTAGAACTCGAAGTCTTCAATCCTCCGAGTTCCACATTCCGGGATAGAGATAAGCCCGTCTTGGCAAGGGGGACGTATGACGCTACTCTCCAAGGATTGTTCATTGAGAACGGAGGTAGAGAGTCATACGGGGGTAATTGGGCTCCCCCTGTGCTGAAAGGTGGGGAAGAAGCTAGTGGAGCTTGGCTCAGTCCGGCTATAATGTTGTCCTGAGAGTTGATCCTATCAGACAACCGGGAGAACATTTGTTCCATACTGGTTTTCAGAGAACCAACCAGATCGCCCACTTGTTGCAACAGACCAGCGTTGGAATCCAAAGCCGGAGCTGCTGCGGAGGTGGAAGGGTGGCTCTGAACCGGAACCAAGGGTAGTGGAACTGTCGATCTCTCCCTGGAGGATCTACTCCTAGAGGATTTAGAGCCGGACCCAGAAGCTTTAGACCTCTCTGCTCCGGGATTTCTAGCCGGAGACTTACGAGAAGAAGATGACGCCGACGCCGTCTTTTTAGACGACGACGACGTCTTAGTCAAGGTTTTTACAGCTTGACCTTTGACCTTGGGTCTAACGGAAGCGTCAGGAGAAGTATATAATTCTGTACCTGTAAAGCCTTGGAAGGATGGAGAGGTTGCAGGGGTAGAAGATCCAGTGGCACCCAAGGGCATCCCTTGGGCGTCCAACGTACCTACCTCGACCAACAGGTCGTCTACACCTACCATAGGTTCAATATTAATGTCCAATGTCGCGACTTCCGAGGAGATGTCCTGGCCTTGATCCGTCAACGAGGCAGCAAGCTGTTGCTGAATGAAAGCGATAGTCGGGGCCGCCTCTGCTGGGTCGACATAGCCTGTTGACTTGCCTCCGGGGAAGATCAGTACCGCCAACTTCTTTCAAGAATGTAGGGCATACCCTTGGCGGCGTTCTTCCCAAAACCGCCGACCCAGGCCCGCAGGGTTGCCAGTGCGGTATCCCTCACAGCCGGAGCCTGGAAGAGAGGGTATTGATTAGATTTTAAGATTAAACTTAAAACTAAAACTAAATTAAAAGCTTAACTTAAAATTATAGGGGCTGCAAAACCCCATGAATTTTTATCTTAAGTTTGGAAGATTGAGTTTAGAAAACTTAAGAATTATAACAAAATGGGGACTGGCTAACGGTTAGTTGGTTAATACTTACCCGGTCTAAAAGCTGGCTCACCAGATCATAACAGATGGTGCACGTCTCGTGATACCAGACCTGGATGTCCCTGTGCGGAGTCGCGCATGGAGCATGGGACCGGCAAACTTCATGTCCACATGGGTCTTGAAGTGTGGCGGCGCATCCCGGATGCTCACAGTTGGTGGTCTGTAAGTGAAAAGACACATGAGTATCTTAAAGGCTATCACTTACAGGCTAAAGGACAGAAGAACTCCGTTGCATGCCGGAGCTCGGAAAAAATTTGGGCATAACCCCTCCCTTAACGCCTGAATAGGCTATAACCCCGGAGAGATCCGGTGAGACAGGTAAGGGAGGGGGGATGGTTTAAGGAAGCTAAGATAAACTTACTAGTTTAACATAACAGAACTTAAACCTATAAAATACGAACGTACCGGACTAAGCCCAGTGCGTGGCGGAGTGTCGTGACTCAGCGAGACGGAGTGGTTAGTAGAGACCAACTGTATATCCCGGTCCACCCTGCTGGGTGGACTAGCACCTTTCCGCTGGATGCCGGGGCTCCGGTGGCAAAGGAGCCCCAGTTTTTTAAAGTAAGGTGGGAAAGGGCGAGAGGACAAACAGACTTCGGGCGAAGCAACGGAGCGACGGAAGAGTTAAGAGCGACGGAGAAAGGCCAGTCCCCCCCACCTTTACCATCCGGCCGGACCGAGAAGCTGGAGAGGTCGAGTCCAGTCTGGGTCTGTCCCGTCCCTCTACTCCCTCCGCCTGGGGGGAGAGGGAGGCAGGCTCGGGTATGCGGAGCGAGCATGGGTAGACCAACCCACCCCCCGACTCTATGGAAGAGCGGGAGGGGGGAAGATGACTGGACAGGCGTCTGGCTGCTCCGTGATCACGTAGTGACCACGGGGCGGTAACAACAAAACAATGAAACAAAAAGGCCTAGAAAACACAACCGGCTGATCAGAGAGATGCTATCGGGAAGCAACCGAACTGAGGAGCGGTAGCATATGGGCCCTATGGGCCCTAACCTAGGCTAAATGAAGCCAGACGCCTACACTAACCTAAACATAATATAATATAATATAATATAAAATGAATAAAACATGAAAGGAAGAAAACAAAATAGTAGGAGAAAAAATCCAGGAGTGTACGACTAACCCGAAGGAAAGTCTACCACTCAAAGCTAGCCGGGGCCGATACTAAGAGCCGTGGCTAGGGTCTGGATAGAAGGAGCCTACATAAGGTAAAAGACATGCATGCATGACAAAACCGTGTAGACTGTACCCCTAAAACAAAACGGATGATTAAAATAGAGCGTACTAAAGTAAGGGAATGTTCTGGGTATGGGAGACCAAGAACGAACCCGCCACGAGGCAGAACCATGCTGCCATGCTTCCGACCTAGAGTTCGTATTTATACCTAAAAAACGGCAAATACGGGCTCAGGGCCGGAAAAAACCAATTAGCAATAAACACTGAGTACTTAACTTAGCTGCTGCGATGGCTGCACGCTCCATGATAAATAAATCCAAAGAAAAGGCACAAATAACACAGAGTAAAAAAGGGCACGTGTATACCGTGTGCCGCACTGAAAAGGATGGCCACCAGAGGCGCAGCAGTCGGCAGCATGGGATGGAGTAGTAGTAGTTGCTGCCCACTCTGTGGGTCGGCTCTCCTCTTGTGGGGATTTTGTAGTGGGAGATTTCTATTGGCATTCGGCTCGTGGTAGTGGTCTCACTCGCCATAGTGTTCATACCGACACCCTCTTGGAGGGTGAGCGAGTCAGTTGTACTGACCTTTTTCTTTATTTATTTATTCTCTGGTATGTGTTAGTACATTTACCCTAGAAATAATAGATTAAAGGATATTTCGCGCAGCGACACGAGCTGAGCCCAGAAATTAATTTCTTGCCTTACATTTTCTTAGAAATTTAGTTTGAGACCACAGCATGTAGTTGATTAATCATTGCGAGTACAGTCTTTCTGAACCAAAGGAAAAAGCAGCCTTGTAATCTTTTTCCTCAATTTTAGAGCCCTGTCTTGAGTATTTGAGAACATGAAGGTACATCAGTTGTATAGGTATGGATCTTTGTTTCAATAGGTATTCTTTCAGTTTTGACTGTAATATGTTGGGCTGTTGGACCCAGACACAGGGAGTCTTAATAATGCTTCTTCTGCTGAAGTGGCTTTCTCACTTGTAAGGCGGCTCTAAACTTGTCTTGTACCAGAGCCTTACTCACTGACATAGATCCAACTACTGGCAGCAGTACAATACAGAAAGGATTTCAGATCAGGGTAGAATGTTTTGGGTTTCATGTGAGAAACCTTGAGTTCTCTTGGCTGAATGGATTCTTGTCTAGCTACACTAAGCCACTATCCTTACCTCATGGTAGGAATATGCTATCTTTAATAGTAGGTAAGATTCATCCTAATTATATAATTTTCAATAATTAAATTTATTATTTGAATGATTAACCACTGTTAAGGTAGAACCAGCCCAGACTCAATCAATTTATTATGAATATTTCCATTATGATATGAAAGCAATTTTTCAATGATTAATATAATATTTTAGATAAAGTGCCGATTTTTATTCATATTTACATTTTTGCTTTACTGCACATTATTTGGCATATAGTATTAGAACAAACTACAGGCACACATAATTAAAATGGTAATTTATTGTAATTTTGCTTTGTGCAAAATTGTGTAGAGATTCCTTACACTGGTATTCTTGCCTCTGCCCAACTTCAGTACATCATTCTGTTATTAATATTGAACATTTAAACAAGAATGCCGAGTCAAAATACTCCACTCTCATAGGTGGGCCTTATTTTTTGCTTTACTTGTTTTTTATTTTTAACTTACTACTATACAATAAGGTACACATATTCAGCTTAAAAATGACACCAAAACCAGTGACATTACATGAAAAGTAACTTTCAACACAATGATCAGCAGAAAATATTGCAAAGCAATTACCAAACTGTAGTGTATATCTTCAGATTGAGGTAATCAATTTTGTACATGTTTTTCCTTTTGCTTTACCATGCATAGATAGCTTGAGTAATGGTAAACCATATGTCACTGGAGAGGCATTTTGTTGAGGTTTTGTCGAGTGCTGAAGGATTGATTGACTTATCTTTTAGTACTTTTTATGACAAATACTTCTTCCGAGCAAAGTACAGGTATGGACCAAGTTTAGAAATTTTTCAGTTAACATCAACTTGTCACTATGACCTGTCATTTCTGGGCTCAGCTCGTGTCGGCCTATGAAAGGATCCTTAATATCATTCTTTCTAGGTAAAATTAATCTAAAATTACCAGAGAAAAACAAAATTAAGAAAATGTCAGTAAAACTGACTCGCTCACTCTTAAAAAGAAGTGTCGGTATGGTAATAGGGGTGAGTGGGAACACTACCACGAGACATTCACCAATTAGAACTTCCAATCAGAATCCCCACAAGAGAGAGCTGATACCAACGGGCGATGCGGCCGCTACTACTACTACTAGAGGACGCCACAGACAGCAGCGCCCCTAGCGGACATCCTTAATTTTTAGCGCCAGCGTTCAGACGCATTCTCTTTGTGCTTGTGCTATTTACGAGGAATTTTATCACCATTCATCATGGAACGTTCTGCCATCGCAACGGCTAAGTTAAGTGCCTCATAAGTAATGTTTTACTGTATTTTTGTCTTCCGGGAACCAGTATTTTCCTTCTAATAGGTCATATACGGTTTCCCGGTTGTCTCGTGGCGGCGCCATGCTGCCTCGTTAAGAATTCCCGGTCCTCCATACTGGGACTTCTTATACTTTTGGGCTTACTATATTACGTTCATCATTTTTTACATCGAGTTTTAGCTAGGTTAGCCCCTTTACCATTTCTCTTAGTTTGGTATTTAGGGCTATTCTTTGTTCCAGCCCAGCATCCCGGCTCTTGCTCTTCATCGGCTATCGCTGGCTCCGAGTAGGCTTCTGTTCCTCGGAACAGTTTGCCTCCTCCTGGGCTTCTTTTTCTTCTACTAAAAGTGTCTTTTCCATCTTTACGATGTAAATTTATTCTATTTAGGGTGTTAGGCTAGCCTAGGTGCATGTCCCATGTATTGGTACAGCCTGGTTCACGTGGCCCTCCCACGGTTTGGTGTTGCTCGCGGCTTAGGCCTACTTGCGGTCACGTGTTCCATCGCACCTTCCCCTTCCCCGTTCCCTCCCTACCAGGTATAGGGAGGCGCTGGGGGACCCCTTGGTTGTCCATCATGACCAATCTCAGTTGCCTTCCTCTCTCTCTGAGGTGGCCAGGGGTTCCTCCCAGCGGGGGGTATAGGGCGACCACTCATAGGGTACCGAGTCTCCGAGCGGGTAGTTGTTGAGACGGGGAGGAGTAGGCCAACCCCCCCCCTTCTCTCTCTCCCGCTGTGTTACGCCGAGACCCTCCCCCCCCCCCCCCCCCCCCCCCCCCCCCCTTCCCCAGTTGCTCAGCCACCTTCCCTTTCTATAACGAACGGAGCCTTCCGTCGCAGCCGGGGCACCTTTGGTTATAGATTACTGGCTCCGCCAGCGGGCGGGGTGGTCACTACTAGTGGTCGGTTGCTTGCCTACTATATCCTTACATCTCTCCCCCGCTACCGGAAGGGAGCTTGCTTCTTACCCGGGCACTCTTCTAGTAGACGGGTGGAGAAAGGTTTGATATTATTGTTATTTTTAAGGATATACCCTAATTTTACGATGATTTGTTTAATTTTATTATTCATATGTTTACCATCCCCGCCATTATTCGTCGTGGTTTCCTTTTACCACCACACCTGGTTGGATTCTATCTCTTGTCTCCGCCGCCAGCGGAGCAATAGCCTAGGACAACCAACCATCTTGTTACCACACGTATTATGGCGGGGCTCTGGTTTAATCTAACTTTCTCGCTCCGGCACCAGCGGAGCAACTGTTAGGCTGTAAGTGTTCTCCTGATACTCATGTATCTTTCCACTTACAGGCTACCAACTGTCAGGTCCTGGGATGCAACGCGATGTTGTACGACCCCTGCGGCCACGATGAGTGCAGGTCTCACGCTCCATGTGCCACGCCATACAACGATATGATCGTCTGGCACCCGGAAGCCTGCGCCATCTGCTACGACCTAGTCAGTCAGCTGGTGGAGGGGGTAAGTCGATTATAGGCTTCTTTATCATTTTACTAACAACTCTTAGACATAAGTTTGTTAACCCCGTTCCGCCATTAGAAGCTCATCTCACCTTTTCTTTCAGGCTACAGGTGTGAGGGAGGTCGCCCTTGCTACCCTGAAAGCGTGGGTGGGCGGCTTCGGGAAGAACGCCGCCAAAGGCCAGCCTTACATCCTTGACAAGAAGCTGGCCGTCCAGATCTTCCCCGCGGGCAAGTCAACAGGGTATGTTGACCCCTTGTCCGCAGCCCCTCTCATAGCCTCCATCCAGCAAGAAATGCAGCAATCTTTCGGGGTCGTAGCCACACAGTCGGTCCCGGACGTCGCTACCCTGGACCTCAACATCGAGCCTATGGCGGTAGGGGCAGAGGATTTGTTGGTTGAGGTAGGTGTGTCGGGCGCCCAAGGTCTTTCCTTGGGCGCTCCTGGATCTTCTCCTGTCCCTTCTTCAACCGCGCTTCTTTCCAAGGCTTTGTGGGATCTGAGATCCCTACCCGCTCTCTCCCGCTCTCTCTGTACCCCAAAGGTGAAGGGACAGAGAGAACCGAAGACCCTAATTAAGACGACTTCTAAGAAGTCATCTTCGTCTTCTTCGGCTAAGAAGTCTTCGACTTCTTACGCTGACGCGGTGAAGGCCAAGCCGAGCTCTTCTTACTCGAAGAGCTCTAGAAGCAAGGCTTCTAAGGAGAAGGCTCGCGCTCCCGCCGAGCCAATGCCTTCTCCGGCCTCAACCGCATCCACTCCGGTAACGCCGGTGGGAGGAGCGGGACCCAGCACCTTTGATCCCACTGCTTTCTCAGCAGGTGATGCAACAGGTGGGCGAGATGGTCGGCTCTCAAGTCTCCGCCCTGGGGACGAAATTTGAGCAGATGTTCGCACAACTGTCGAGCACTCTGTCTCAATCGGGCCAGTCCATCCAAGATCTCTCTAACAGAGTTAGAGAGAATGAGGACCGAGTAGCTGGGCTCTCTCAGGTCCCCCTTCCAGTCTCCCCAGTGCCAAGTGCTGGTATTTTCCAGCTCCCGCCATACGACTCTCTGCCAGCTTTCTCTATGGAGAACCCATGGAGAGTAGCCGCTTACGCTCCATTTAAGGATGGTATGATCTCTATCCCGGAGTGTGGAACTCGAAGGATTGAGGACTTCGAGTTTTATCCTCCGGGTTTGACGCAGCCTTTCATCGGCTATGCTAGGCTGACCGTAGCGGCTCTTACTAGGGAAGACAAGATCTCTAGGGAGGATGTTCTCTACAGTAGGGATCATGCCCAACGGGAATGGGTTCACTGCCTTGAGGACTGGGAGTGCACAAACACCAAGCTCCAGGCCTATAAGAGTCCTTTCACTATTTTTGCGACGGAAGAGGAGGCTTCTCTTCCGTTCGCTACAAAAATAGTAGAGAGGACTCTTCAGGCAGTCCTCAAGGATGAGCCCATGCCACAGCTAAGGGAGGCGGAGTCTACTTCTCCGCTCTTCCCAGCTTTTGGAGAATTGTGGGAGAACTTGCCAGCCACGTTCACGCTTGGCAAGCTCAAACCGGACTGCGCCATGGACCAGTTCGGCGAGAAGCTTCCAAGGCTGCCTGATTCCTTGATTCAGGCGGAGTTCGACGCGCGAACTAGGTTTGGCAGGTCCCTCAATTCACTGATCATAACGGAGATGGCTGCTCTCTCGTATGGTACGGAACCTCTGTTTAAGATCTTGGCCAAATCCCAGCTTCAGACGGTTCAGACGGATGCTTTCGACTTCTTCCAAGCTAGGAGGAATTGCCGAAAGCACGTTCTGCAGGAGTGCACTATTAGGCACGAGCCTAATAGACTCCTGGCTTCTAGCATGTGGGGAGCGGATCTCTTCCCAGAGTCCGCTGTAAATGAAGTACACCACGAGGCTGCTAGGCTCAACCAGAGCCTTAGAGCTAGGTGGGGTATTTCATCCAAGAGGAAGCAAGAATCCGTCCCCACTGCTGGTAAGAAACCAAAGAAGTCTGGTAAAAGGTTCCAGCCTTACCAGAAACACCAGCAACAGCAGCAATTTGTTCAGGCCGTCCCGGTTACCCAACAGGGACAACCTGCTAGTTCTAAACAGAACCAGCCCATCCTCCTGCTGTCTCCTCAATCACAACCTTCGACCTCCTACGCACTCTCGCCGGCCTTCAACCCTACGTATGAAGGTCAGGGCTACCCTCCCTTTAACAAGCAATCGAGAGGTAGGGTGAGAGGCTACTTTCGCCAGCGTGGCGCAGGAAGGGCGACAAGGAGCAGGCAGTTCAGAGGAGGGCGTGGTGGTCAACCCGCCCATCAACAATGAGGCTCCCCAGGTAGGAGGGAGGCTGTTCCTCTTCCGTCACAGGTGGGGGTTCAGCAATTGGGCACAGAGCATAGTGTCCAAAGGATTGGGTTGGAGTTGGATCAAAGATCCTCCTCCAATCAAATCATTCCGCCAAATACCATCAGAGGAATTGACAGATTACGCGGAGGAACTCCTTCAGAAAGGAGCTATTGCGAGAGTCAAGCATCTAAAATTTCAAGGTCGCTTATTCAGCGTGCCAAAGAAAGGCTCAACAAAAAGAAGGGTAATCTTAGACTTGTCAAAGCTAAACTCTTTCATTCGTTGCGACAAGTTCAAGATGCTTACACCCTCTCGCAAGTAAGGACCTTACTTCCACGTGGAGCCGTCACATGCTCCATCGATCTTACAGACGCATACTATCATATCCCTATAGCCAGACACTTCCGCCCATTCCTAGGATTCAGGCTAGGAAATCAGACATTCTCATTCAAAGTGATGCCCTTCGGTCTGAATGTAGCCCCCAGGGTATTCACGAAAATAGCAGAAGTGGTTGTGCAGCAATTGAGAACTCAGGGAATCATGGTAGCAGCATACCTCGACGATTGGTTGATCTGGGCACCAACTGTCGAGGAATGTCTCAAAGCCACCAAAAAGGTAGTTCACTTTCTGGAACATCTGGGGTTCCAGATAAACAAAACGAAATCCAGACTTACCCCGGAGTCTCGTTTTCAGTGGCTGGGAATCCAATGGGATTTGTCTTCCCACAATCTGTCAATTCCAGTGGCCAAACGGAAGGAAATAGCAAAATCTGTCAGGCAATTTCTCAAATGCAAACAAACATCAAGGAGAAACCAGGAAAGAATCCTAGGGTCCCTTCAGTTTGCTTCGGTAACAGATATCCTCCTGAAAGCAAGGCTAAAAGATATAAATCGAGTTTGGCGATCGAGAGCAAACACCAAATCGCGAGACAAGTTGTCAGTAATTCCACAGATCCTTCGCAATCAACTCCGTCCATGGTCAAAAGTAAAGAACTTAGCCAAGCGGGTACCCCTTCAATATCCCCTTCCAGTGTTAACCATTCACACGGATGCCTCCCTGTCCGGGTGGGGGGGATATTCTCAGTTCAAACAGGTTCAGGGGACTTGGTCAGTTCAATTTCGCCAGCTCCACATAAACGTTCTGGAAGCAATGGCAGTATTTCTTACCTTGAAGAGACTGCTTCCCCCGAAAAAGTCTCATCTAAGGCTAGTTTTGGACAGTGCAGTGGTAGTTCATTGCATCAACAGAGGAGGGTCCAAATCCAAGCATGTGAACCATGTCATGATAGCCATCTTTGCCCTAGCAAACAAACACAAATGGCATCTGTCCGCCACTCACCTGGCGGGGGTAAGAAATGTGATAGCAGACGCTTTGTCCCGGTCAGTTCCTCTGGAATCAGAATGGTCCCTAGACGACGGGTCATTCCAGTGGATATGCCGGAGAGTCCCAGGTCTCCAAGTAGATCTCTTCGCCTCACAAGCGAACCACAAGCTCCCTTGCTATGTGGCCCCCAACCTGGACCCTCTGGCTTATGCCACGGACGCCCTGTCGTTAGATTGGGATCAGTGGAGAAAAATTTATGTTTTTCCTCCAGTGAATCTTCTCTTGAAAGTCTTAAGCAAGCTGAGGACTTTCAAGGGAATAGTAGCTCTGATTGCACCGGACTGGCCCAAGAGCAACTGGTATCCTCTTCTTCTGGAATTGGTCTCCGACCTCAACGGATTTCCAATCCCAAGCTGTCACAATCAGTACAAATGAGGACTGTGTTCGCTTCCTCAGGAATTCTTCAGACCCTAACTTTATGGACTTCATGAAGTTTGCGGCTAATAAAGATGCTAATATTGATCCACAAAATATTCTCTTCTAGAATCAGATAAGAGAGAGTCAACTATTAGACCAATATGACTCAGCTGTTAAAAAATTAGCATCCTTCCTGAAAGAATCAAACACTACAACCATGACAGTTAATCTAGCTATATCCTTTTTCAGATCCTTGTTTGAAAAAGGTTTAGCAGCTAGCACTATTACTACTCATAAATCGGCTTGAAGAAGATCTTTCAGTTAGGTTTTCAGATAGATCTGACTGAATCTTATTTCACGTCTATTCCTAAAGCCTGTGCTAGACTTAGACCTTCTCAAAGGCCTACTGCAGTTTCATGGTTCTTAAATGATGTCCTCAAACTAGCTTCAGATACTGACAACTCGTCTTGTACATTCATAATGCTTCTTAGAAAGACATTATTCTTATTAAGCCTAGCTTCAGGAGCTAGAATTTCAGAACTGTCGGCTCTATCCAGAGATGCGGGTCATGTGGAATTCCTCCCCTCAGGAGAAGTTCTGCTTGCTCCGGATCGTAGTTTTTTTGCTAAAAATGAGGATCCTCTTGCAAGGTGGGCCCCTTGGAAAGTCATCCCACTTCCCCAAGACCCTTCTCTCTGCCCAGTATCAACTTTAAGAGCCTTTCTATCTCGTACATCCTCAAGATCCTCAGGTTCTCTCTTCATGAGAGAAAAAGGTGGTACTTTGTCAGTAAAAGGTATTAGACAACAAATCCTTTACTTCATTAAACAAGCCAATCCTGATTCATTCCCAAAAGCCACATGACATCAGGGAGTAGCCACCTCATTAATTACTTTCAACATATGAACTTTGAGGATCTTAAAAAGTATACTGGATGGAAATCTCCGACAGTCTTTAAACGTCATTATCTAAAGTCCTTGGAATCTTTAAAATTTTCAGCAGTAGCAGCGGGAAACATTGTTTCTCCTGATACTGTATAGTAGTCGTAGTACAGATCCAGGTCTCCTTTCTACCTACCTCATCCAACATGCCTCACCCTATCGCCATGCTACTCGGATATCCTAGCCTTAGCCGCTGAAATCATACTAGTGGATTGTCCCTTATTTTTTTGCTAGGGACATCCACACTTTGTACTGATAATGTACTTCAGTGTACCTACCCTTATTTTTATGCTAGGGTAGGACACAATGTGTTTGTATATTTTGTAAATAATTTATCTAAGTAAATCTATTTTGTTAAAATTACACTGCATTATTATATTTACTATGTTTACTGTAATTTTAAGTACTTTACATTACTAACTTTCTTTTATGTTACTGTTTAGAATAAGTTAGGCTTAAGTACTTAGTTTATATGCTGTAATTGATTTACTTATATTATATCCCTCATTTTACAAACTGCTTTTCATTTGTCCTTTTTTCCCATCTTGTCTGTTTCTCTGGTACTCTTTCATAGGCCGACACGAGCTGAGCCCAGAAAAGGGATTTTGACGAAGGAAAAATCTATTTCTGGGTGATTGGCTCGTGTCGCCCTATGAAACCCACCCTGTATTGTTTGCCCCCCCATGCAGGACAAGATGTTTTTAGATTAAGGATGTCCGCTAGGGGCGCTGCTGTCCGTGGCGTCCTCTAGTAGTAGTAGTAGCGGCCACATCGCCCGTTGGTATCAGCTCTCTCTTGTGGGGATTCTGATTGGAAGTTCTAATTGGTGAATGTCTCGTGGTAGTGTTCCCACTCGCCCCTATTTACCATACCGACACTTCTTTTTAAGAGTGAGCGAGTCAGTTTTACTGACATTTTCTTAATTTTGTTTTTCTCTGGTAATTTTAGATTAATTTTACCTAGAAAGAATGATATTAAGGATCCTTTCATAGGGCGACACGAGCCAATCACCCAGAAATAGATTTTTCCTTCGTCAAAATCCCTTTTTTGTTGGTGTGCCTTTTTAAACTTAATGCAATACTGTGTAAGTATTCAGCTTTAAAAGGGCAATCAAAAGTAACTTAATTCATATCACTCAAAAGAAAATTTTGCTTAATGCTTCTCACTCCAATGTTTTTTTTTTTTTTTTTTTTTGCAGTAGTTAATATGAATAACTTAGAATAGCCTCATGTGGAAAGGTTTCATCAATTGGTAGAGTCCCTTTCTCTTCACAGCTGGAGACTATCAAGTATCTCCTCCGAGTGAGAGGTTTTTCTCAAAAGGCTGCAGGACAGATGTCTGGCTATCTCAGGAAATCTTTGTCAACAGTCTGTAAGGGAAATGGGTAGTCTACTGTGATTGGTGTTGTCGACAGGGTTTCTCTCCACTCAGAGCTTCTGTTCAGTGGATAACGGATTTTCTGATCTTCCTCAATGATGAGAAAGGTTTTCTGTTTCAGCTATCTGGGGCTACAGGGTGGCCTTGGGCTCGGTGTTGCACCTGAAATGCGTAGACATCTCTTCATCCTGGGAAGTCTCCTTGTTGTTCAGAAGTACAGTCCTGTTCCCCAAGGGAACTCAAGCCTCCTCCGTTGGATCTTTCTCTTATCCTGAGAAGTCTCACTCGAGCTCCTTTTGAGCTCCAAAGCTTATCGTCAGACAGGGATCTGACTCTAAAGACAATTTTCTTGTTGGCTTTGGCTTTTTAGAAAAGAGTTGCAGAGCTTCATGGCCTGAGTTATGATGTTAAACACACCAGGAGTTGGTGGTCTGTGGCTTTCGAATTTGTCCCAGAATTCGTGACTAAGATCCAGAATCCCTTGGTGCATGATGACAGATTTGCCTCGTTTTTCATTCCCTCACTGAATGACTTTGTGGACAACGATCCACAAGAACTCTTGCTTTGCCCCGTCAGAGCACTGAGATGCTATCTGGAAAGGACTCGTCACCTAAGACCTAGGTGCTGTAGACTTTTTGTTAGCACTGGCCAGCCCAGAAGGGAGGTGTCCAAGAACATGATTTCATTCTGGTTATGTGAGACGATTAAACAGGCTTACTCCTCACTTTCTAGTTATGTCACTGAGTCTGTGCAGGCTAGAGCACATGAAATCAGAGGTATAAGTTCTTCTCTGGCATTTAAGAAAAACTTGTCTGTTCAAAGAATTTTGAACGCTGGTTCTTGGTTACGTCAGTCCACGTTCACTTCCTTTTACCTAAAGGACATTGCCCACAGGTCTTTGGACACTTTTTCCTTGGGTCCGGTGGTGGCTGCCCAACAAGTTGTGTAATTCACCTAGTGTCCCTGGCAGGACAGTTTGTATCTTAACTAAGATGATTGTGTGGGAGAGAGAATGAGTGAGTTGGCCCCTTTCTTTCTCTTTTTTTCCTTTCTTCTTCCTACAGGCGGGTTGAAGAATAGATAAGTCATATGCTGGAACTGGTCTGATACAGGTGAGTAAGGTGGTCATACTGGTGGTGGTTTTTGTGTTGTGACTATGCAATAGACATCTGCTATTCAGTAGCAAAGACTCTTTTTAGCAAGGGGAGTAAGAAGTGGTAACAAACCTTTGTGGTTTATTTGGTTTGTTGCTTGAACAGGCAGAGTTTCTTTTGTCCCTGGAATACAGTGAATCTTACCATATATCATTGTGTTTCAAACCCAGATGGCTGAGTTTTTAGGTATCCAATTGTCTATTCTTTCACGGGCTTGGGCCCCCTTCTTTAGAACTCATTCTTCTAGGAAGGGTGGCCAGGTGGGTTAACTCCCAGCCAGTTTAGGGTACTTGTACCTCCCTCCAAGTATAAAGTCTATCCTATTGTTAAGACCTAGGGTTAGTTCTGCATATGAACAAATGAGAAATTTTTAATCAATTTGTATTTTTCAGAGCTAACAAACCTCAGGTCATAACGTTTACTACCCACCTCTAGCTGCCCCTCTCTCTCTTTTCCTGGATGGAGGGAAAGCTTGAGTATCACGAGGTTCTATGCTTGGTCGGGACCAGCTTCCACCTCGTATACTCATGAGTTGCCAGATGCCACAGATTCCTTGGTTTACAATCTTTGATTGTTTTTTACCAGTTTCCAGCTGGCAGAAGAAGATTATCCTATTGTTACGACCGAGAGTCTGTTAGCTATGAAAAATAGAAATTGAATAAAAATTTGTCATTTAAGGCAGTTTTGCATGCTACAAAAAATACTACATCTGTATTACATATTGTGATATTGGCTATTTTTTCAGGCAAAATGCAAATACTTTTGTTGTTACCCAACTTCAATTCATCATTTTGGCCTTTTATTTTTTATGTTTTGCTTTTGGAGTGTACTGTAATAAAGCCTCAAATTAGCATGAATTGTAGCTTTACGAGCAAAACTCAATGGAAAATATCACTTAACTACATGCTTATTTTGAGGGAAATTTCTTGACTATGACTCAGATATGTTTTGCAGTTGTCAAGTGAGCAAAATGGTTGATTTACTGTACTTTTGAAAGTTCTTGGGTATCTGTATTACATTGTGGAATTTTTTTTAAATTCAGTTGCGCATAATAGATAACTGACAGTTTATGTATTATATTGTAATTTGGTGTTTGCAGCATGAATTTATCACCTTTGAAGGAAATGTAATTTAGTATGTTTTCTCATTTCTTTGTTTAAACTATTCCATAATATTTAATGCAGTAGAGGTAGTCCCTGGGTTACAGCTGTCTTGATCTACAGTGTTCTGTACTTATGAAGCTTTTACAAACATATTCATTAAGAAATCAGGTACCATAGCTAGGGTTATGGCCCCTTAAGTGCTGTAACTCTGACACTAGAGTAATTCTTAAAAAGTACAGGCAGTCCCCAGTTATCGGCAGCTGTTTCGTTCTCGGCAGGGTACTGTTAATCGAAAACCGTCATTAACCGAAACTCAGTGATTTATGGCGCTTATGGCACCAAGTTTTGGTTAATGTTACCTCTGTTATGGCGCCATAACTCCATTATTGGCACCTTATGGCCCCGATAGCCGAAACTTGGCCAGTTATGGCACCATAAATTGCCAATTTTATGGGGCTATACCGGATCGCCATTAACCAAGTCCACCGTTAACTGGGAACTGCCTGCATATAATTCTGGAAGTACAGAGTCCATAATTTTGAGTAAGTAGGTTTGTGCTTATTAGGTGTTACTTTCATTGAAGACTTGACTTTTGCAGGTTTCTGTTGGCTTGGAAGGGGTCAGTCACGAGTGAATTGCAGACGATCATGCATATGTAATTAACGACATAACAAAAACTGTGAACAGGTTTTTAGTAGCAAGAAAGATATCATCAGTGGCTGTTAATTTCTAAAGTATTGTATCTTTTAGAATATGTCAATGAGACTAAAGTTTCCCTTGTTTGTCAAATAGTTAAAAAATTTTCACTATTTTTAGAAAGTTTCTTATTCAACTTCATCAGGCAAAATTATGTTGTTTCACCAGACAGTATCAGGCCTTGGTGTTATCCTCGTTTCCCTAAGATTTTCAGTAGAACTTAATTTGTTGCGAGCTGGGCTCCTTTAAGAAATAATGAATCTCTATCTATATTCTGACCTTTTTTATTGCTTTTTATAAAGAATTAACATCTAACTTGTCTTCCATTGACATATATACTCATACAATATTATTATTCATAGGCTACCTTCTAAGACAAAGGACAAAATGTTCCTTTTAGGTTAATATAAAAGCTAATTAGTTCACAATTTAATTTTTCATAAAAATAGATTTATCAATTCAGCAAATATACATTGAATTTACATATTCCTGCACTATGATGATGATGTAACATACTCATCTTCAAGCTGATAGTGAACCAAACCAAATTATATTTCCTTGTATCTGTCCTGTCAGAAATCTGCCTTTATTTTATCATTGTTTCTTACTTTCATATTAAAAATGAAAAATATTTAGCTTATTTTTGATATTCCTTGGTAACATCTACAACTATTGTTTGTGAGTTTCGTTTTCATCATACAAAAAAAAAAAATGAGCAAAACAGCTCCAATATTCAACTTTGTCACTGTGGAATAGAAATAGAAAATGAATATAAGGGTTGAAGATAGAGGAAGGATTCTGCATTTAGCCTAAATAGAGCTAGAGCTGTATAGCAGAAGATGCATCGATTGTTGAAGTATGATGTATATGCAGGAACAAATTAAATTTGTTGATTAAACACATTGTAACCTAGCCATCTATCAACAATAAGTACTGGTAATTTATATAAGGAACATGAGCATACTCATAAATTGACATAAAACCCACATAAAAATACATTATACAAATTCAGACTCAAATATAACAAGAAAACATATGCTTGATAATGAGGATACAGTCATTTTAAAAAGTCAAATATTATTAATACTAGCATTAAAATTTTCTGTAGACTCTGAGCCTCTTAAGTTCTAACAATTGTCAAAGCCTTTTGGTTTTTTCTATTATTCTAAGGGTAGCCCATAGTGTGCTAGTGCTTAACACTGATTCGTGTACAGGTAAGGACAAGGACCCAGGTCAAATTTTCAGCAAATGGATTCAAGTCAACATGGTTTCTCATCTATATCCCTTTACCTTCTTTAATGAGGTTAATGCAGTCATTCTGTTGTCATTAAAACCAAGTGGTCAGGTCTGTAGCAATCTTATTTTATTGGGTATCTGAAAACATAGAGACAAGAAAAATTAGAATTTTATTTATTGTTCTAGACTTTTTAAATACTGTTAGGTTTTTCTGTTGTTCTAATGATTGGATGTATCACTTTGATCAGCAACTGCTTATTATAAGTCTTATACTTATTATTAATGACTTTCAAGGCTGCTTCCCTGTCAGTATTTGTGGCAATGATTCTATTTTGATGAAGTGATGAATTGTATCTCCACGTATTCTTTATGACTTGCATTCAATCTTGCATTTCTCCAGAAGTTTGCTGATAAAAGCTTTTCCAGATCGTAATGTCATGCATGTGTGAATTTATGTATTCCAATGACAGTAGTTGGTGTTCTTAAAGTATTCTACCTCAACCAAGTATGAGTTGTAGTTCACTATAATTTTTCCCTATGGTACAGACATCTTGTCTTGGTTTATTACTAGTGATTTTGTTGAAAATTATATAATGTTTAGAGGTGAACAAGCTATTTCTGAATAGGCAGATGTAGAGATCAAAATACATCTTCTTGAGCTTCTGCAAACAGTTGGAGATGCACTTTGAGAGATCATTGGGCTCATTTATCAGCACAGTGATCTTAGGGAAAGCAACTAAGGCTACCATTGATACCCAGTACCATCAATCAAGCAAACCGTAGGATTTACCCTTGAAGCAAGGCCATTGTTTGGGCTACTGTGGTCCTTTCTCTGGGTTGTCAAGTAGTTGAATGGTTTAATCTTCAGATCAGGGACTCCACTTGCTTCCAGTCTCTTCTTCAGGCTCCTTCCCTCACCTCTAATGCATTAATGAAAGTTGTATGTCAGTTTAGGGACTGGTAAATAACCTCATGCTGGAGAGATTCCAGGCAGAAGGGATGTCCTCTTCTAGGTCAGTTGACATGGCTTCTTTCTAGGATGAGGATGGAAAAATGTGGAGAAGTTGATAGGAGGTTTGTGGCAGGTCATTATCCCCTCTCCATTGAATGAGTTGGTTCATCAAACTGTCCAAAATGGAAACAAAACAGTCCTTGTTGGTTTCCAACAAAGAGGGCAATTTCATGCCTTCTGTAGACCTGAAGAGTGTATTTTCAAATATCTATCCACCAGGATTCCAGGAAGCACGTTCCCATTATCTTCAAGGGGACCATATGCTAATTCAAAGCCCTGTGCTTTAGAATGGTAGCAATATGGAAGAGTGATGTAGTAGTTGCATTTGATAATGTTCTCAAGGGCCGCTTGGTTGGCTGGGGAGGTGGAATTTCTTGGCCATATGGCGAGTGCAAGTGGTGTAAGGATGAGTAGAAAGTTTGCAAAATAGGTAAGAATTTCCTTGTCCCCAGACCGTGAGTTAAAGGGTTTTTTTGGGTTTGATTGAGTTGGGAAGGAAGTTTGGTAGGGACTGTTCGGAGATAGGAAAGCCACTGACTGAATGGATGGGGAAGAGAAATTGTACTAAGTTGAAGTGGGATGAGCAAATGGTGAGAGCATTTGAGATTGAAAGAGGAGGCTGCAAGGGATGTCACCTTGGCTTTCCAGGATTATGGTAAGGACGCGAGTATGCTTGAGCTCTATACAGATGCTAGTAAGTTTAGTATGGGGGAATGTTTAGTGCAGTTGCAAGAGGTGAATTGGGAAGATTGAGAGTAATAGCATATGTGAGCAAAGCCTTTAATAAAGCACAACGAAAGTACTCAGTGGTTGAGAAAGAGCTTGCGGCTATAAGGATTTGTGTGAAAGTGTTGAAAGCATTTTTATATGGGGTAAAATTGGTCATAAGGTCGGACTATGAGCCATTAGTGCAGGGGTGCACAACCTTTTGAGCTACTCGGGCCACATCATCAAACATATATCTAGTCGAGGGCCACTAGACTAGATTTTACATGAAATGATAAATAGTTTGTAGAATGTTTAAAGATAAAAAAAACACAGTTGCTCACCTGTTTTGTTTTAATGAGATTTTTTACACAGATTCATGTACAAGTTTTTTTATGTTAGGATGGAAATTTGTGGTTACCAGTCTTAAAACAGAGTGCAGATTTTGATCACTTAGCCTGCTACGAATATTTGACTTGGTCTGGTTGAGCAGACTAAATGTTTGTTCACATATATAGGTAGAGCCAAATAAGCTTGCATAAATAGCAGCTTTGTTTCTCAAATAAGGAAACTGATCTTTGGCCAAGCAATTATAAAAGTTTTGCAAGTCCCCTTCATTATACTTGGTACGAAGGCTGTCATTATTCTGAAGATCAATCAGTTCGATTTGTGCTTCGAATTCTACTTCATCAGGAGATACAGAAAAGGGGTTGCTGAACAACTTCAAATCATTGACTACTTTCTTTATGTCCTCAAATCGGCTCTCAAAGGCCTCCAAAAGTTTTCCTAATTTTGCTGCATAATATTCATGTCTATTGCATACTTTGTGTTTCTCACACATAAGTTTGTAATTTGGGAAGTGTCCTAACTCTCCTTTAACTATCTGTAACTGAAACAATTTTAGTTTTTGTTCGAAAGCTGTCACATAATTGGCTAGCTGAGAAATAAGTTGGTTGTTCCCCTGAAGTTTATGATTCAAGTTATTTAAATGACTTGTGAGATGTACAAGAAATGACAAATCACAAAGCCAGTCAGCATTTGTAAGTTCTGGTACCATCTTATTCTTTTCATTAAGAAATATCTCAATTTCATCCAGAAGACTGATAAATCTTTTCAGCGTATTTCCCCTGCTTAACCACCTTACTTGAGTGAAAAACACTAAATCGCCATATTCTGCTTCAATTTCATCAAGAAATTGCTTGAATTGCCGGTGATGCAAAGCTGAGCTTGACTTGATAAAATTGACTGTAGAAACTACAACTTTCATTACATGATCAAAGTCCAGTTCTTTTCCACACAAATTTTGTTGATGTATTATGCAATGAAATTGTTTCAGTTCATATTTCGCTCTCCAAGGTGTTTAAATCAATAGCTGCACCAATCCATTCTGCTTGCCTATCATTGCAGGAGCCCCATCAGTTGATATTCCTACTAACTTGTCCAAATCTAACTCAATTACTGAAATTTGTTCTAAAAGTCCATTAAGTAAATCACTACCAGTTGTCTGCCCCTTCAATGAACTGAGCCCTACGAGTTCCTCATGAATAGAAAAGTCCTCTGTCACACCACGTACAAATACAAGTAGCTGAGCCGTAGATGTAACATCAGTAGATTCATCAGTGGCTAGGGAGAAGTACACAAATTGTTTACTTTTCTCCTTCAACTGGTCTACTATATCACCCGACAAATCAACAATACGACGTTGCACTGTCATACGATTCAAAACTGATATTCTCAAACTTTTCAAAAACATCTGGAGAAAGTTTTTGAGCAGCAAGTAGAATACACTTTTTAATTGAAAATCCCCTCTGAAAATGCCTTGGAATGTTTAGCAATCAGGTTTGCAATTTTCATAACTCACTTCTGTTACGTCCTGTGCCTCTTTATTTTTCTGAATAAACATATTTTTCTGCACATGAAAACCTTGCATTAGTGATTTAATTTTCTGCTTTCTTAGATCACCAACAAATTTTTCATAAGGCTTGTGCTTTGTCAGATAATGCCTTTGCAAATTGTATTCCTTACAAACGGCCACACAATTCTGGCATATCAAGCAAATGATTTTTTTTTCACTGTTTTCCACAAAGAAATATTTATCTGTCCATATTTCTTGAAATTTTCTATGTTCATCTTCAAGCTTTCTTTTTTGACTTTAGTTTTTGTCCACAGAAGGACCAGAAGCCATAGTAGCTAAGCAAAATTAATCTGAAAACACTACAATGATAAATGCCTGGCTTTGTAGCAATATCTCCTATTTTAGACTGCAAAGAAACTGTCGGAGCTCAGACAAATTGGCTAACTTGGAAGGTTTGCCAAAATAATCATTTTACAAACTTTTTTAAACTGGAATTTAGATGTATTAGGAAACCATAATTATGAATGTAAAATACAATAAAAAAAAGAAAAACAAGAAAAAAACAAAAACAGGTTTTGCATCTGTTTAAAAAGAGAATAGTATTCAAAATTATGATAAATATTAATTTAGATATAACTTCAGGTGGTTTACCTTCCCTTCACAACAACGAGGTTACTCCCGTCTAGACAACGGTTCTACACGAGGTGAACGCGTATGGCTGTCTACAAGCCATACGGCGCGTTCAACCTCTTGTCTCGACTGCTGTTTCGTGTTCGAGGATGGTGATGAAATTATGAATTTAGTGAATGAACTGATTATAGATAACGAGATAATTCAACAATAACAAGAAAACACAAAGAATAATACATACATATATATATATGTATGTATGTCTATGTATGTACATATATATATATATATATATATTATATATATATATATATATATATATATATATATACTATATATATATATATATATATATATATATATATATATATATATATATATATATATATATATATATGTCTTATATATATATATTATATATATATATATATATATATATATATATATATATATATATATATATATATATATATATCTATATATATATATATATATTATATATGTTTATATATGCACAGACACATATACATACATACATACATATGTGTGTGTGTGTGTGTTATATAGTACATTTTTACTATTTGTAATTATATCATAAGACAGAGTAATATGTTTATATTTATTATTTTCTTTTACTGTACAGAGAGTGATATATTGTGTTTTCTATGATAACTTCGAGGGCCGCCATGTGCTTCACTGGGCGCCGCATGCGGGCCGCCGGTTGTGCACCATTGCATTAGTGCATATGATTAAGAAAAAGTGTGAATGCTAGGGTTGCAAGGATGATGGAGGATTTGAGTGAGTTTGAGTTTAGGTTAGAGTATGTACCAGGGAGTAAAAATGTGATTGCAGATACGATGTCAAGGATGCATGGTAAGGGTGACAATCCCATGAAAAGCGACTGGGATCTGAGTAGAGGGCCTGAGGATTTGGTTGTAAAAGAGAGGTTTGTGGGAGATGATTGAGTTTGTGAGTGTTTGTTTTCGGCATTGAAAGATTTGGAGCGTAAGGGTCCAGTTGAGGGAGTGTCTGAGAGTGCAAATGAGCTGTGAGTAAGTTGATGAGTGATGTACAGAAGGCAAGAGCTTATACGGAGGAACAAGGTAGGGAAGAGATGTTATCGCAATTGTTGTTAGCGGTAGCGGAGTTGTTTGGAATAGAAGTGTTTTTGTATTTTGAGTGGGACTGACCATTTGAGTATTGAGGGAAATTAATTGCAAATATAGTGAGCATGGGGTTTTGAGAATTGAGTATGGGGAACAAGGCTGTACTTGGTTAGTCAGACGGGATGGTGAAGGGGATTTGAATCAGGTATGAAAGTGGGGAGATAAATGAGGAGGAATGCAGTGAGGATGATTGTGGTATGGATAATCGGGTAGATGAGGCATTGAATGTGCGTATGCATGGAACCTATAGAAAATGGTGAAATTTGGTAGAGTGAATGATAGTGGGCACTGTAGCTTAGTTGATACGGGGGCACAGGTTTCCCTAGTGAGTGGGTCAGCGGTAAATGAACTTAAAGAGATGTGATTGGGAAGTGAAAAGGCAGTGTACAAGTGTAAGAATACATGGGTTAGGACAGGGAAGTGTTTTAGTATGGGAAGAGGTACAGCTGAAGGTTAGCTTAGGGGAGTTGGAAGTGATACATAACTATAATTATGGGAGAAAATTATATGCCGGCTTGTTTTTTTATAGGGATAGATTTTATGAGGATGCATGATGTAAGTGTAGACATAAGGAATGGCGTTCTTAGAAAGGGGGGTTGTAAGATAGCAAGAATTCAAGATAGTAGTGTATTTGTTGTGAACTTTTTGGGTATGATTGATATTGCTAGAAGTATGAATGATTTGTTGAGCGAGGAAGAAATTGAGGAAATGCAAGATAGGTGCTTGGAGATAAGTAAGTTGCGAGAATGCATTTTGGGAGGAGTGCGTGTGGAAGATTGGCCATGTGAGTCGGAGGTATACAAGAGATTTGCAAGATGATTTGTAGTGTGCAAAAATGTAGTTTACTTTTTGCACCAGGGAGGAATGTATGATAGGGAAGTATATGTGCCGATGTTTTCCATTGAGTCAGCCATGAGTATGTGCCTGTTGGTCCACAATCAGTTTGGGCACATGGGGAAGAATAAGTTATGGGAATGCATGAGAGACAGATTGTATGCGTCTGGGTTAAGTAAGATTTGTGTGGATGTAGCTGTTACATGTGAAGAATGTCAAAGGGGAAAGTATCTGAGTGTGCATGCGACTCCACCTGTGTTGCGACTTCAGGTGAAAGAGCCATTCGAAATGCTTGTGATTGACTGTTTCTTTGCCAAGGACTGCAAGAGGACACGTGTGAATGATTATAATGGTGGATCACATGAGCAAATTTGCATATGTGGTTCCCATCAAAGACAAAAAGAGTGGGACTGTCGCGCGAATGGTGAGCCAAGTGATGTTGCCAATGTGTGTGTGTAAGCCTATGAGAATGTTGAGTGATAATGGGCCTGAGTTTGTGGGATGGGAATTGGAGGGAATGGGGTATTTTACATGTTTATTCTACTCTGTATATGCCCAGTGCAAATGGTTTGGCTGAAAGGACTGTTAGGACGTTGACTGAAATTTTGCAAATGATGAGTAAGTGTGATGATGATTGGGATCTGCATGTGGAGCGTAAGGTGTGGGTGTACAATGCCACTTTGCAAAAGAGTATAGGTATGTCACCCTGTAAGTATGTGTTAAATTTTGAGAGAATCATTAGGCCAAGGTTGGGGTTGTCAGAGAGTGATCGGGATTTGTGGAGGAGAGCAAATGGGAGGTTTGAAAGTTTTGGGATTGGGGATAAAGTGTTGAAAGAGGTGGTTGAGAGGGGAAGGATGAATGTGAATAAGGTTAGGGAAAGGTTTGAGGGTGCCTTTTGAAATTTTGGAAGTGGGACCAAGTGGCTTAAGCTATTTTTTTGGGGGAAGTTGTGAATGGATGGGGGTATGGATGAGTTCAGGGCACACCATATCCAGCTCCGCAGGTGAAGGGATATGCCACAGTATGTTCGGGAGAATGTGACGAGTGAGTGGTTGAAAGTTAATAAATACGAGCCGAGCATCAGTGAGCAAATGGATTTGGGGGATTGGCAGTTAGTGTTGGTTGAATATGGAAGAAAGCGGAAGAAGGTAAAGAAAGGGAATGAAAAGGAAAAGCGAGGACTGCATGATAGAGGGGTTAGTGTTAGGGTAGAGATGATTGATAAGGCATGCAATACGGATAAGTCTGGGGAGGGAATGGATGAGACATATACTAGTGTGTATGGGTTTGAGTTGACAGAGTTAAGCAAGTTTTCGACAGGAGGGGAACCAAGTAGTAAGGAAGTGATTAGCAGTATGAATGATTCTCTTCAGGAGTTTGACAGGATGTCAGTGTAATTGCTTTATAGCAAAGAATTACGAGGTAAAGGAAAGGAAAACGCATCTTCGAGAAGTTCTGCAGCACAGAGGCTTTCGCGCGTGTATGAGACGCACCTGTTCTCATGATGGTTCTAGAATCGGCAGGAGTGTTAAGGAACTTGACAGGCGCCGACATGACATGAGGAACGCCACGATTTCTGATGCAATACTTCGTCGAGATTCTTCTAAATCGCTCTCGTCGTCTCGGGAGTCTGTGACGTTCGCCAGTAGGCCACGCCCCCAGGTTGCCGAATAAATACGACTGACGAAGTAGGAGGGAGCAGATCATCAGTAAGAGTCACAGATCAGATTATCAGTGAAAGATCATCAGAGAGAGATAAGAGAAGAAGGAACAGACGAAGGATCAGAGAGGAAAAGGTGCTCGAGGGTTTGATCGAAATCTGGTCAAGTCGTCCAGTCAGGGAGAACGACAGAGGTATTTTTGATGTTGAGCAAGCCTTGAGAGAAGAAACTTTCTTAAAGAGGTTTCGAGGAGTTCCTGCCCTTCAAGTATCAAGAATACACATTATTTTCTGCAATACGGAGTCAAGAGGACGTCTACAACTACAGTTCTCCTTTTGTGAAGCCACCGCTACGAGCATAAATCTCCGACAGCACAAAACTTGCCAGCAAATATTAACAGTACCTCACTGTTCCCCCAATTTACGCATTGTAAGATTTTACTTGTGGTATGTAAATAGGAGAAACCATTCTGCATTTATCTTTGTTAGTAAGCTTGTAAATAAACCTTTGTTCTGTTAGTGTTTCTTTCTATATTCGTATCCTCAGTTTCAACTGTTGGTGTTGAATTCTTTTTGTTTATCATTATATCGAACTTAGAGCGGACCTCTCTCGGGGTTCGTAACACAGGAATATAGATGAAGTGAGTGATTTGGTAGCAGAGTTAAGGGAGATATTAGGGCAAGATTTAGAGGGGGTAAGTGAGATAGTAGATGGGATTTGGGAGGACAGTAACAAGGGAAATAGTGAGTTTGAATGGAAGCAGTATGGAGGGAGTGAATAACGATGCAACTGAGAGAGTATATGAGGGGCCTTGAACAAGGTCCAAGAGGCCAGTATCCAAACATCCCTGGGTTTTAAGGAAAGCAATATACTAGTGTGGATGTTGTGAGTATGTGAGAAGACGTCAAATGTAACAGGGGAGGAAATATGGAGGAGTGATGTAATTGTTGGATTTGACAGAGAGAGAGAGAATGTGAGAGGGGCTGGTTGTTTGGTTGTTGTATAATTAGGTTGTTTGTATTCGTGTGAATGGATAGTTAACAAATGGTTTGCTTGTAGGGCGATTGTCTGGGTTGTCTGCTGGCACAGTTACCGGGTCGGTCAGTTTGTCTGTGATGAGCAGTCATAGAGGACAGTGGTTTTGACAGAGTTTATTGATGGTCAGTTGGTTTCAGGAACATTGTTGGAGTGTTAAATTCTTTTGCATTGCATTTCTGCTGTGCAGAATTGTATTGAGAGAGGCAGAGTTTAACTTCATATGATTTTTTAAGACGGAATGGACCATTCTAAAGTGTTGAGGTCAAGATGGAAATTTATGTCTGGAAGTTAGGATAAGTTTTATTCTCATATATATATTGACTGGGTTAAGGGATGGGCTTGAAGTGAATGATATCACACTTGAAGTAACTTTAAATTCTGATGAATATGGGTAAGAAGAAATGAAAGGTCCAGTTAAGAAATGATTGACTTCATGAATAGTATAGAATAAAGTTCAGTATATTCTTCATTTACAGTTCCTTTCTTTGAAAAAAGCAAGCTAAGTTGTTCTAAATAATGCTATGCATGTCTTATGCGTAGTACTGTACATTTTCATACAATCAACTTACCTGTCAGATATATACATAGCTAAGACTCCGTCGTCCCCGACAGAAATTCAAATTTCGCGCCACTCGCTACAGGTAGGTCAGGTGATCTACCGGCCTGCCCTGGGCGGCAGGACTAGGAACCATCCCCGTTTTCTATCATATTTTCTCTGTCGCCGGTGGTATCAACATTGTTGCTATTACCTCCTGACTTAGATTCTTATTTCATCCTTTGATCATCGTTTATCGGCTTTTTGGTGACGTATCTGGATCGTGTTTTTGGCATTCGCTACTGTGGACTGTTTTTGGACTTGCTTTTTGGAATTTTCTCAGTATGTCTGATTCAAATGTGAGTGTGAGAATGTGTGTGAATGTAGGCTGCAGGGTGAGGATACCGAAAGCTTCGGTTGATCCTCACACTGTATGTCGTAAATGTAGGGGGTTTCAGTGTTCTGCTACTAATACTTGTCATGAATGCGAGGGATTAAATGCAGAAGAATGGAAGACTTTAACTTCTTATTTGAAGAAGTTAGAGAGGGATAGGGTTTAGACAGTCTGAAAGGTGTGAGTTCAGGCCTATTGAGCCTTTTATTGATACTTTTTCTAATCCTAATGATTTAGATTCTCCCTATGTGTCTAATTCACAAGGTTTACTTTCGGAATCGGCCTCGGAAATCGCCGATCTGAAGCTACTATTCGAGACATGAAGTCCAAAATGGCGGACTTACAAGGTAAGGCTAGTGAAAGTGAGCATTACAGTGAAGTGAGTTTCTCCCAGTGTTTGTGGAGGGGGGCGTTTGATAGTCCCTGCGACGCTCCCAGGCCTAGACCTCTTCCAAGCTCCCATGCCCAGGAGAAGGAAAGTCGAAAGCCTTAAGGAGGTCGTGGGGAATCCCCAACGGTCAGACGTCCCTTCAGCAAGCTCTGTTTCGTGGCAGGCTGCTCAAGGGCGCTTTAGAAAAAGCGTCCTTCGTGAGTGGTTTCTCATCCTCTCCCTCTCCCTCACCTAAACGAGGGTGGAAGGAGTCGGATTTATCGAGGCCTCTGAAACGGCATTTGAAAGAACCCGAATTTGATTCGAGCCCCAGAGCGTTTCTCAGATGACGCTGCTCGTCTATTAAGAAGGCGAAGATGGCGTCAGCGTCACCCAACGAGGACGCAGAAGAACCCTTTCCTACTTCTCCCCCGATTGATGACGAAAGGCGTCATGTAGTTGAACGTGGGAGAAGCTTCAAGGAAGATTATCATGGCAGTACAAGAACAACTGGCCTCTTTGGTGGGAGTGTTAGCGCCTCGTAGGAAGGACGTTGCGCTTCCAATCAAGAAGTCTCGTCCTCTCTCCCCTGCTAAGCGAGAGGCGTCATGCAAACGTGAAGCTTCTAAACATATCGCAGAAAGCTTCGGGTTCGAGAGCGAGATCGGGAGCTTACGGAAGACACGTAACGCCAGAGAGACGTGAGACGTCTTTTAGGCATGAAGCGTCTTTGAAAGCTGATTGTAGACGCGAGGCTCTAACCAGTATTTTGGCGCCAGTTAGGACGCCTTTTGAGAGCGGAGCGTCTTCCAGGCGCGAGGCGTCATCCGGACGTCAGCAGCGTAAGCGGGAGGCGTCAGCCAGGACGCTTGGCGGAACGAGAAGCGTCATCCAAGCGGGAAGCCGTCATCCATTTATGGAGAGAAGCCTGAGCTTTTGGCGCCTTCCAGGACTATTAAAGCGGGGAAGAGGAAGGAATATCATTCCCTTAGCCCCTCTCCTATTAGGAGTTTTGTCTCCTCCAGAGGAAGGACGTACGGAGTTGGCAGCGGAGACTCCAATTAGATCCCAGAGTTTAGAAGTAGACTCGGAAAGAAGAGTATCAAGGAAGAGAAGGACTGTTGAACTATAAAGTTTTGACTGCCTTGCTTCTAGAGGAGTATGGAGACGACTTGACTCCTGCCGCTCCTCCTTCTCCACGCTCTCTTTTTTCGAGTGCTAAGACGAAGAAATCTTCGTCTTTTCTCAGAATGAAGCCCGCCATTTCGATGAAGAGGGCTCTTCAGTCCTTAGACTCTTGGATGAAGTCTAAGAAGGAGTTAGTCAGAACGGTCTTCTGCATGCCTCCAGCGAGACTAGCTGGTAAAAGAGGCATTTGGTATCAGACGGGAGAGAATATGGGTATTGCTCTTCCGTCTATGTCAGAAGCGGACTTTTCTCTACCTTAGTTGACGCTTCACGTTAGACAAGGTCTGAACTCGGCACGTATTACTTTGGGGCATTTCTGAACTGGACCATCTCCTCAAGGGACTCTTTCATGTATTGGAAGTTTTCAACTTCTTAGATTGGTCCCTTGGGGTGGATGTCCAAGAAAGCCCATGATTCTGAAGGACTCGAACCAGAAGTCCTTTTGTGCATTTTTGTATTGTATAGACAAAAGAAAGGTTTCAGGATGGCTAGTTCGAGATCTCCTCTTTGTTTGGAGCAGGTCTTCTAAAAAGAGGACGGTATATAGTGCCTTTTTAACCAAGGCAGTCTCCCACGCTCAGAGGGCAGCGCTGCTGTATTCGCCTTTGTCTGACTTTTTGTTCCCTTCTCAGTTGGTGAAGGACATTGCTCGTTCATTAACTGAGAAGGCGACTCAGGACCTTCTGACGCAGTCAGCAAGGAAGAAGAAGCCTGCCTTCTACCCTGACAAGAAAGGAACCGAGTACACCGGGTCAGCCCTTTCGAGGTGGCCCTACCTCCAGACCTCCCGCAAGAAGGAAGGCTCCTGAGAAGAGAGGTAGGTCTGCCTTTCGTCCCTTTAAAAAGGGAAAGTGATGCTTCTCTCTCCAAGCACATAGGTGCCAGGCTCCTGGGATTTGTGGAGGCCTGGACACTTATAAACGCAGACCGCGTCATCGTTGTCTGTAATAAGGAAGGGATATCGTATCCCTTTCCTGAACACTGCTCCCCTAACTAACGTCAACAACCACGGGAACTAACAGCCAAGTACAAGGATCCTGTGCTGAGGGATACTCTTCGATCGATGGTGGAACAAATGTGGGACAAAGAGAGCGATAGAACTAGTACTGGATCAAAACTCCCCAGGGTTTTACAATCACCTTTTTTCTGGTTGCGAAGGCCTCGGGAGGCTGGAGACCAGTACTAGACGTCAGCTCTCTGAACAAATTTGTTCGGAAGGAGAAGTTCTCGATGGAGATTTCTGCCTCAGTCCTTGCGTCATTGCGACAAGGAGATTGGATGGTGTCTCTAGATCTCCAGGACGCCTATTTTCACGTCCCGATCCACCCTTCATCGAAGCAGTACCTCCGTTTCATGACGGGGGGAAGGATCTTTCAGTTCAGAGCCTTGTGTTTCGGCCTGTCCACAGCTCCTCAGGTCTTTCACAAGCCTGATGAAAAATGTGGCGAGGTTTCTTCACCTCAAAGGAGTAAATATCTCTCTGTATCTGGACGACTGTCTCATCAGGGCCAGATCAGAGAGACAGTGCTTGGAGGACCTGACGTTAACTTTAGATCTGATCAAAGCGTTGGGATTGCTCGTGAACCTCGAGAAGTCGCAGCTGACCCCCAGACAGAACTTAGTCTATCTGGGGATTCAGATGGATTCTCGGGGTTTTCGAGTATTTCCTTCGCAAGAGAGAATCGCAAAAGGTTTGCAGATAGTCTCTCTCTTCTTAAGGAAGGAACAGACGTCGGCGAGGAATGGTTGAGCCTTCTAGGGACCCTTTCCTCGCTCGAACAGTTCTTCCCGCTAGGAAGACTTCATTTACGTCCGCTTCAATTCTTCCTCAAGAAGTCTTGGAGTTGGAAAACTGGACAACTTTCGGACGCCTTTCCCATTCCAGTGGAGATAAGACCGCACCTGGAATGGTGGTTGCCCCCTCTGAAAGAGAACAAAGGGATCTCTCTAAAAACCCAGAACCCAGACCTAGTGTTGTACTCCGACGCGTCGGAGAAAGGGTGGGGAGCAACATTAGGCTCGAAGGAGGTGTCAGGCACCTGGAACCCAGCGCAGGTGTCTTTGGCACATAAAACTGCAAAGAGCTCTTCGCCGTGCATCTGGCTTTGAAGAGTCTAGAACCTCTGGTGTCGAACAAAGTAGTGCAAGTAAATGTGGACAACACCACCGCACTTGCCTACATTCGAAAACAAGAGGCAGGACTCACTCCTCGTTCCTTTCCACGAGCTGACGAGAGACCTTTTGCTTTGGACGTCTCACAGGAACATCTCCCTTCTGACAAGGTTCGTTCAGGGAGTAAAGAATGTGAGGGCGGACAGACTCAGCAGGAGGAACCAGGTCCTTCATACAGAGTGGACCCTACAGAGGAGGTGTGTCAAGATCTCTGGTCGCTGTGGGGGAACACCTCATGTGGATCTCTTCGCCACATTCATCTCCAAAAGGCTGGCAGTCTTTTGCTCGGTCGTGGAAGACCCAAGAGCTCTTATGGTAGACGCCTTCCTGCTAGATTGGTCTCGCGTAGACGTCTATGCTTTTCCTCCACCATTCAAATCCTGGGACTAGTACTGAAAAAGTTCGTGGCGTCAAAGAGACGAGGGATGACATTGATAGCTCCCTTTTTTGGCCGGCCCAAGATTGGTTCACGGAGGTGGTAGAGTGGATCGTAGACTTTCCAGATCCCTACCAAGAAGGATGGATCTTCTCAGACAGCCACACTTCAAGAGGTATCATCAAAACCTCCCCGCTCTCGCTCTGACTGCCTTTCCGACTATCGAAAGACTCGTCAGAGCGAGAGGGTTTTCTCGCGAAGTTGCAAGCGCGATCGCGAGAGCACGCAGAACCTCCACTACGAAAGTATATCAGTCGAAGTGGGAGGTTTTTAGAAGGTGGTGTAGAACTAAGAAGTTGTCCTCCTCCACTACCTCTATAGTGGAAATTGCTGATTTCCTTCTATTCCTGAGAGAGCAATCTCATCTAGCTGTATCCACAATAAAGGGATACAGAAGTATGCTCTCGGCAGTCTTCAGGAATAGAGGATTAGATCTGGCAGATAATAAAGATCTCCACGATCTCATAAGGTCCTTTGAGACTTCAAAGTCTAAGGAACCGGTCCCTCCGAACTGGAACCTAGACGTGGTTCTCAAGTTTCTTTCATCTGAAAGGTTCGAACCTCCTCATCTGGCTTCGTTTCGAGACATCACCAGAAAAATGCCTATTCCTATTATCTTTAGCTACGGCAAAGAGAGTTAGTGAATTACATGCTCTGCAGGATAAAGTAGGTTTCAAGGGAGACTCAGCTATTTTGCTCGTTTAAGACCCTGTTTTTAGCTAAGAATGAGAATCCCTCAAATCCCTGGCCTAAGTCATTCGAAGTCAAAGGCATATCGAGTCTCGTAGGAAGAGAAGCAGAAAGATCTCTATGCCCTGTAAGAGCTCTAAAGTTCTACATTCAGAGAAAAGCATCAGATGGGAGGCTCTAGACAAGGTCGGTGCTTTGTGCGCGGTAAAAGACCCCACAAGACTGATGTCCAAGAATGCTCTGGCATTCTTTGTGAGGAACGTCATTACAGACGCGCATAAGGTCTGTTCGACGAACAGTTGCGACTGTTGAAAGTTAAAGCTCATGAAGTGAGAGCAGTAGCGACGTCTCTCTCGTTTCTAAGAATATGTTCGCTTAAAAACATCATAGATACGACATTTTGGAGATGCAACTCAGTATTTGCATCTCATTACTTGAAAGACGTCCGCGTGTGACATATGAGAAGTGTTTTTCTCTGGGTCCTTTCGTATCGGCGGATACGATTCTGGGTACGGGAGCCGACACCAATCCTTAAAAGTATATACTTTTCTTCTTTTTAGATATGGTCTGGAGTCTCTTCGAACAATGGAGGACTTGGTTTAGCACGGGCGGCCGTCTATGTTGTTCAGTAAGAGAATCTTGTCATATCTATTAGATGAGTATAATTTTTTAGAAAATTATGTATGTGTGCGTAGTGGTTTTTTGAGTTACGGTTGTTGTGAAGAGTTCGGGGATAACTTGGAACAATACTTTAGTTTTTCTAACATATGGTTAGGATCAGGTGGTCGGGATTGGTTGTGTGCTCCTTCATAAGGTGTATTGTCATATAAGTGGATCAGCACCCATTGACAAAGTCCTTTCAGGCTCTGCCGAGTAAGCGGATAAGACCCCATCGGCAGACCCACAAGAACTCTTGGCCATAGATCATATATCTCGCTAAAGTTTCTTGAGGTGATGCAGACTACTGGGCAAACACCCACGAAGTCGACCACCTATCAGGTAGGAACCAAGGTTTTATTTATACCTACAACATATGTTGTTTACCTGTCTATTCCATATAGTAGCTGTCTCTTACCCTCCACCGAAGGGTGCCAATCAGCTATGTATATATCTGACAGGTAAGTTGATTGTATGAAAATGATATTGTTATGTTACAATAAAGTTTCATACATACTTACCTGGCCAGATATACAATTAAAGGCCCACCCAGCCTCCCCGCATGGAGACAGGTGGAAGAGAGAAAAATATGATAGAAAACGGGGATGGTTCCTAGTCCTGCCGCCAGGGCAGGCCGGTAGATCATCTGACCTACCTGAGCGAGTGGCGCGAAATTTTGAATTTCTGTCGGGGACGACGGAGTCTTAGCTATGTATATATCTGCCAGGTAAGTATGTATGAAACTTTATTGTAACATAACAATATCATTTTATTTTCATTTAAAGTAGAATTACCATAGATGTTCAGAAATGCATTGCTCAAGTGGATTCTTGTGAAAGCATGCTATAGTTTATCGAGTCATGATGAAATCCCATTCTTCTTGTAATTTGAAACCAAGTCCATTATTATTGGAGACTAAGCATTCAAGTTCTAGTTATTCAATGGGGAACAAAAGTAAATTTAATTCCATTTATAACATGGGGAAACCTCCATGTATTTCATACGGTAAGCGTGGACACGAAACGGAAGGCAGACCCCTATCTCTCTCTCTCTCTCTCTCCCGGCAATCACCCCACATCTCTCTCTCTCTCTCTCCCTCTCTCCACCTCTTTCTCTCCATTCTAACAGGTAATGAAAATGAGAGAGTTGCATCATAACATAACGTTTATTTACAAGAATAAATCAGTCGATTAACTAAGTAATCCAGTCTTACAGACTAACTTAAAACAACTCATTGTCAAGTCACCCAAAGGTCACACCTTTCCCTGGGAACTCTGTCCCACCCGAAATCCAGAAACCGTCTGCCAAAGATACAGAACACATTCTGGTAAGTACACACACAAGTTTAAAGACAAAGTTAACAAAATGGAACATCTTACAAGATATCAAACAAGCCACCCCTTTGGCTAAAGTAAAGGTAACACTTACCCATTCCCAACCGGAATATCACTCACTGATAAATAAAAACACTTTGGCATCTGCCATCATGGCTTCGCCTTCCTCCCCGAATGTCTGTGCAAGTCTTCCCATAAACTTGGCATTATGAATAGAAGAGGCGCACACGCACATACGAACACACAGTTCGACAACGCTCGCGGTTCTAGCTGCATCTAGTTTTCACCAAAGGCACTTTGGGAAGAGTTCATAAACTGTCGTACATTGACTCGAACAAACTAAGCATTTTTATCTCACGCATCCCTAGAAACTCATTCATCAGCTACTCTCAGGTCGTTACTCTGCCCTGTCTCTCCACATTCCACAGATTACAGAGAATGCACGAACAATATATTATTAATCAAAACCCTATGTATTACAGATTGCTCGGCCTCGCACCTATATGCTAGCTCCCGCCTAGCAAAATTGCTTATACAATATAAAACATTGGCCGGCTTAAAATAAAATAAGAAAAAATGCACGTCTCTGGCATTATAAATAAAGTCTTATCACGCTTTAATCTAACCCAACACAAAACGCATTTTCTCTCATATTTTCTGCATTAGGATTCTTGAATATCTTCGCTTGTCTGCAAGTAGCTGCAACAGACAGCAACAGGCTATAGCAGGGCTGTAGCAACTGTAGGAAGACGGAATGCTCCCTCATCGTAGAAGACTCTCACGGCTTCTTGTAGATCCCCAAAAAAAACACGCTGTAGAATTCTCGCGAACACCCATCATGGAAATACTTGTAATCACCATGGACAACATGGCAGCAACCTCTCTTCACGGCTGGTGGACGTCTTGCTGGTGTCGGGGACGACTTTTTGGGCGTTAGTATGTCAGTCAGGTCTCTGGTCAATCTAAGAAAATTAACCCAAACATACTACCTCTATCAAACAACGATCTCAAAAGTCAGAAATACTAACCTGAACGTCTCCCAATTAACTCCCTCAAATATGACTACTAAAATGATAAGTCATTATCACAACTCTCTAAGAAAAAGAAACATCAAGTTCTCCAATTCAATTCTCCAAACTCGCACATCAGCACACACACAACTCAGAAATCACAGCACTCCAACGGAATTCTGCACTCACATTTCGAACTCGAATGTGCTCACAAAAAAAAAGAAAGAAAAAAAAAGAAAAGAATTACGTAACACCCAAACCCAAAAAATTTCTCTAGTTCTAACAACCCACAAAATCAGTAAAAAATCTCCAACTTTTAACAGCAAAAACAAAAACCCCCTTTACTGCTCAATAATTAATCACAATGAGACTTAATGTCAAACTCCCATTTACGTAAACTAAACCCCCCAAAAAAAAATCACATCTGCCCGGTAAAAATCAAATCTCCCTTCCAAAGAAGAAATGCTACTTAAGCTCAATCCCCAAATCATATCTCTCATAGGAAAAGGAAGAAAAATAATAAAAAAAAAAAAAAGAATAATCACAAGCAGATTTCCCCAATCACAAAATACATAATACATGTATAATATGCATAACACCCGCGTTTTTCCCAAATGCTCCATGTAAAGTTATGGAATTTGCCAGAAAGCAAACTCTCATACATGCGCTTTCGTGAAATGCTATAGCTAACATTTCCAGATATTGCAAAAAATTCTGATCTGTCACCATCAGAAGAAAAGAATCAGCACACGGCTCATCACATCGCCTGTCAGCAGAAAAATCGCCTGCGGACGCATGCTCTAACAACAGCAAAAGCAAAATTGTCTAGTAAGACACATAAGTTTGGAAAACTCATGATTCTTCAGAAAAAAAGGTCTAACTGACACTTTCACAGAATTAACTCAGGATATGACTAATGTGTTCAAAAATTTGTCTCGAAGACTTATTCTCTCAACATGACTTTTCCCCAAATATATTTCTCCAAGAATAACACACTTGTGAACATAACAAATGCACACATCTCCATATGACTCGTAATGCAGTAATGCCACTCGCCTCTAAATAGTCACGAAATCAAAAAAGAGACCACAGAAATCTTCTCTTGTCTCGAAAAAAACTCCCATAACCACAAAAAAAAAGGGAGTCACCCGCCCAAGATTAATTCCAACTCCATATGAGACACCATATCAATAATAACACCACTCCGGTTATAAAAATATTTCCTCCATTTGGTTAATAACCAACCCCCTTATATTATTCTCTTATTTCTCCAATAGCCACATGTCAGTAGAAAAAAAAACACCACTCCAGGAATAGAGAATAATCACCTCTATTTCGG